>NC_048317.1:12338908-12351631 GCF_013100865.1 Trachemys scripta elegans | reverse complement strand
CGGGCTCCAGCTGCGCTGGGGAAGCGCCGGCCGGGGGCGCAGGGTCTGGGGGCTGTCCGGCAAACTGTGAAGCCGATAGCGCTTGGGCAGCCCTTTTCGCGTGGCTGGGAGGGAGGAGGGTGAGTTAGGGCGGGGACTTTGGGGAAGGGGCAGAGTTGGGGCAGGGCCGGGGCTGGGAAAGGGGCGGGGCCAGGGCCCCGTGGAGTGTCCTCTTTTTTTATTTTTTCAATATGGTAACCCTGGGTATGTGTCATAGGCACTAGTTAATGAACGCTCTCCTTCAATTCAAATACAAGAGGTCTGAGCTACTGGAACAGCAAGATCTCGGTTCTATCCCTGCTGAAATTACCATGGCTTGCAGCCTAGTGACAAAGGTGAAGTCTTAGGCCTTGGCTACACTTGCAGATGTACAGCGCTGTGAGTTAAACCTGACTTCGTACAGCTGAGTAGGGAAAGCGCTGCAGTCTGTCCACACTGACAGCTGCCAGCGCACTGTCGTGGCCACATTTCCGGCAATTGCAGTACTATTAGGAGCGGTGCATTATGGGCAGCTATCCCACAGAGCACCTTTTCCCATTCTGGCGCCGTCGGTTGTGGGAAGGGGACGTGGGTGCAGGGCATTCTGGGTCCTGTCCCAACGCCCCGTGATGCATCACTTCGCATCCCAGAAATCCCTTCATTTCCGTTCACCTTTGGCGCCATCTTTCAACAGTTTCTGTGCAGCGTGATCTGTGTGAGGGAAATGGAGCCCGAACCGCTGAGGCGTATGCTGACTTATCTCGCCAGAACGTCACGTTTGGTTGTCGAACTATTCCTTAAGCTCCAAAGTGACAGTGAGGAGTCCGACGATGCTATCGAGCCGTGTAACGCATACGACACGAAATTGCTTGTGGCATTCACGGACATGCTCAGCTATTCCTCTCGGGGAGGTGGAGTACATGCAGCACTGCAACCACGGAGATACAGCGCTGCAAATGCCTTGCCAGTGTGGACGGGGAGTGAGTTACAGCGCTGGGGGCGGCTTTACAGCACTGTAACTCGCAAGTGTAGCCAAGGCCTGAGATAGCTATGGATCCGTTGCACTGCACTGGCAAAGGGATGGTCTCAGCCATTCAATAGGTCTTTCCCATCTCAACCTATTATGACCTTAACTTTTGAAAACGTTACCCCAGATCTGCAAGGTTAACCCTCCTACTCTTGCATAAATGCCTCTGGGATCTTTACGGATTACAAGTAGTCAAGACTTCAATTTTACATCTTATCTTCAAGTTAGCAGGAAGTGTCAGCCAGGCCAAAGGTCTGTCAGCAACTGACAGATGCATCATTACCATGCAAAGATGGTTTAAAGCAATTCCAGATCATTACATTGATTCTCAGCGGCAAGGCTGGGCTGTTATAACAGCTTTATAAAGTCATAATGATGGTAAAGAGTGCACAGGAAAAATATATAACATACTGCAGGCCAATACATAGAGACCTTTATACAAAGAACAGTCTTTCAGAAGTTTGTGGTCAATTTGTCTATTGATCCTCAATTGAGCTGTGTACTATCCTAGATCAAAGCCAATAGCCATACATCTGATTTTGCTATTGACTGGGATTATACTCTAAAAATATCCTTCAAGACATCAGCTCAAATGCTGTTGCTGTCTCTGGAAAATTCCAAATGCACTACATGATACGCTCCCGACCACACACGAGCACTACACATTTTCAGGGGATGTTTTAATTAGCCATCGGTATCAGCGCAAATATTTCACAAATTACAGGCAGGCTCAGACACTGGCCTCTTTGCAGCTGGTGATCCCAAAGTGAACCATGTGGAAATGTAGTAAACTTAGCATGAAGACTTCCGCAACCAAGAACATCTTGAGCCTTGAACCTCAGAGACACCTTTTCCCAGACCAAACAGGGAGCCGCTAGAAGTATGCCTACTGAATTAGAGCACCTAAAAATGTATGTTTTGGGGAACAGTTCTAAGAAGATTTTGAAGGGAGTGGGTTTAAAAAGTTCCTTCAGTGTTTCTCTAAAGGGAACATCATTCGTTAGTTTCCAGTAACAGAATAGGAACATAGGAATTTTGAGACAGGACCAAAGGTTGACCTTGTCCAATATCCTGTTTCCTATAGTGGCCAGCACCACCAATTTTGGAGGAAGAAAACCCTACAATAGACTGTTGGGGGAACCTAGCTACATGTTAAATTTCTTCCTACCCACCCCCCTTGCCCCATTAGTCAAAGTTGGCTTGTGCCTTGAAGCATTAGGGTTTAGATCCAAAACTCTTGGTGTTTTTAACCTTCACTATTATAACTCTGAATATTCTCATTCATATAAACGTACAATCCTTTTTTGAATCCTGCTAAGCTCTTGGTCTCCATGCAATCCGTTCAAATTGGGCACTGTAGGCCTGATCCTGTGTCACTGGTGTCAATGGGAGTTTTGCCACGGGCTTCATTATCTGCAGGAGCCAACTCTCGGTATGAAAATATATTTCCCTTTGGCAGTTTTGAATTTGCTGCTTTTCAATTTCATTGGATGACCGTTGTTTTTGTGTTAAGAAAGAAGCAGGGTGGAACTGCCTGATTGATCGTCTCTGTACCAATCGGATGAATTATCACATAGAATCATAGAAATGTAGGGCTGGAAGGGACCTCAAGAAGTCATCTAGTCCATCCCCTCCTGCTTAGGCAGGACCAAGTATACCTAGACTAGGGTGACTAGATAGCAAGTGTGAAAAATCAGGACAGAGGGTGGGGGGTAATAGGAACCTATATAAGAAAAAGCCCCAAATATCAGAACTGTCCCTATAAAATCGGGACATCTGGTCACCCTAACCTAGACCAACCTGTTCCTAAAGACCTCCAAGGATGGGGATTCCATTCCCTAGGTAACCTGTTCCAGTGCTGAACTATCCTTAGAACTCAGAAAGTTTTTCATAATATCTAATCTGAATCTCCCCTGCTGCAAACTAAGACGATTACTTCCTGTCTTACCCTCCATGGCCAGGGAGAACAATCCTAGGGTGGAAGGCGCTACAGACATGCAAATTAACGTTCCTGTTTATCTGACCTGGCTTTCCAGGTAGGCTTTGGTCTCCAGGCACAGTGACCACCAAATTCATTTGACTAACCAACTCCTTCTGCAGAGGCGAACTCTACAACTTCACAGTGAGCCACTCACTTTCCCAACGCCAACAGAGCACGTTTCATCCTGTGGATTCGCACGCTTACATTGCTGCACCAGCGCAGGTGTGCCACTATAGAGCTTAGTGAAGACCTACCTATGCTTCTCCTGTTGGCATAGGTACCCCATTTCCCCAAGAGGCAGTAGCTAAGGCAACAGGAGAAGCCCTTCCGTTGACACAACGCTGTCTACACCGGGGATTAGGTCGGTATAACTACGTCGCTCAGCGGTGTGACAGTTATACTGACATAAATCTGTAGTGCAGACCCGAGCTTAATCATGTTAGTATAATAAGGACCCTGAAATTCCATCCTGGTTTTTATTGCATTCTATAGGTAGCCAAATACTGATTTGCGTAATTCAAGAGGGGTCAGGATTTCACTATTTCCAGAAACTGACTTATTCCCATAGTGTGAATCCAAACCTCCTTTGGAAAATTACACCTTGCATCAGTTATTAAAGAGTACATGATTAATTAGAATCATAGAACTATAGGGTTAGATGGGACTGCAAGGGTCATCTAGTTTAACCCCCTGCCAAGATGCAGGATTTGTTGTGTTTAAACCAACCAAGACAGGTAGCTATCCAGCCTCCCTTTGTAAATCACCAATAAAGGAGCTTCCACGACTTCCCTAGGCAGTCTGTTCCATTGTTCTACTGTTCTTACAGTTAAGAAGTTTTTCTGGAGATTTAATCCAAATCTGCAATGCTGTAGTTTGAGCCCAACGCCTCGTCCTACCTTCTGTGGCAAGAAAGGACAACTTTTCTCTAGCTTTTTTATGGCAGCCTTTCAAGTATTTGAAGACCGCTATCATGTCCCCCCTCGATCTCTTTTCCAAACTAAACATACCCAGTTCCTTCAGCCTTTGCTCATATGGCTTGTATTCTATCCCTTTGATCATCTTTGTCGCTCGCCTCTGCATCCTTTCCAGTTTCTTACATCCTTTCTATTGGTGACCAAAACCGGACACAGTCCTCCAGCCAAGGCCTAACCAGCGCCGAGAGCGGTACTATCACCTCCTCTGACTTGCATGCTATGCCTCTATGAATGCAACTAGAAATTGCATTTGCTTTTTTTGCAATAGCATCGCATGGTTGATTCATGTGGAGGTTGTGATCCACCACAATCACAGATCCTTCTAGATTATCCCCTATTCTGCATTTGGTTTTTCTTCCCTAAATGTAGCACCTTAGCGGTCTGATTTCAGCCAGTTCAGCCATATGAGCAGGTGGCAAGAAAGAGAAGACAAGCGTGTTCCGGAGCTTTCGCACAGAACCCAGCCATAAAGCTCTCCAGCAAGGTAGAAAGCATTACAGCATCCAAAGAGCCTCAGCAAAAACAACGAGGCGTACTTGTGGCGCCTGGCTGATTTTTCAAAGGACAATATTTAGAGGGGTTTCAAATGCTGCTATAGAAATTAACCCTTTTATCAGCATGTCGTCTGCCGCAACTATCTGCACATATTATTTGTTTAAAATCAGTTACAAACTACAGACAACTGAGATATCATTTGTCTCCAACTGCTGTGGTGGTTTTGGTCCCTCTGAATGTGGGAGACCACAGCTAGAACCAGGCGTAGGCAGGCAGAGCAGTGCACATTTCTGACACGGACTAGTCCAGCAAACGCACTGCTCTGCCAGTGCATCACAATCCTGGCCTATTAACCCTCCTTTCTACTCCCATCCTGTGCTTCTCACAACCCAGAGTGCAAAATGTACAGTGTGTTTCAATTCTGTGTTGTGGTTAAATGTCCACTGGGGATTAAACCAAGACCCCCAAATTCACTTCACTGGGAACCTACTCAGATTCAATGTTGCAAAAGCTATTTCTAATAAAGCCCCCTGCTACATTTCTAAGTACAAAGGGGACAGAAACACCATATCAAGACAGCTGCAATCATATCAGTCCCAGCCATCTTTTGGACTCCTTTTGTAGTAGTGCTGTAGCTAAGGCTCACGGAGGATGATCAGCCAATAGTCTGCATGGATCTCAATTTATCTGCCTGGGAGGAACCAAGGGCTGAGTCGACTGGATTGGGACTGGAGCGAAGAAGTTCTGTCTAGTCCAAGCCTGAAGCTCAGACAGCGAAGCCATCCCGAACACATAGATTCATAGATTCTAGGACTGGAAGGGACCTCGAGAGGTCGAGTCCAGTCCCCTGCCCACATGGCAGGACCAAATACTGTCTAGACCATCCCTGATAGACATTTATCTAACCTACTCTTAAATATCTCCAGAGATGGAGATTCCACAACCTCCCTAGGCAATTTATTCCAGTGTTTAACCACCCTGACAGTTAGGAACTTTTTCCTAATGTCCAACCTAGACCTCCCTTGCTGCAGTTTAAACCCATTGCTTCTTGTTCTATCCTTAGAAGCTAAGGTGAACAAGTTTTCTCCCTCCTCCTTATGACACCCTTTTAAATACCTGAAAACTGCTATCATGTCCCCACTCAGTCTTCTCTTTTCCAGGTACATACTGTACCTGCATCTATCTGGAAGAACCCCTTGATGGAGAAGGGAAGAGTACAGTCTCTGTAGCCCATTCAAACCTTAATCTTTTAAGGAATCTTACAAACCCACAGGGTTGGTGAAATGTGAACATATTTGATTGCAGCACAAACCCCTACTATGGAGATATACCTATCTCATAGAGCTGGAAGGGACCCTGAAAGGTCATCGAGTCCAGCCCCCTGCCTTCACTAGCAGGACCAAGTACTGATTTTGCCCCAGAACCCTAATTGGTCCCCTCAAGGATTGAACTCACAACCCTGGGTTAAGCAGGCCAATGCTCAAACCACTGAGCTATCCCTCCTCTACACACACACACACACACACACACACACACACACACACACACACACACACACACACACACACACACACACACACACACACACACACACACACACACACACACACACACACATATATATAAATATATATAATAGATGCAGTCTGCAGCAATACATGCTGTTTACCAAAGGGGCAGATCTGTGTCTGAGAAATTATCATGTCTCCACCATTGTAAAATATTGAATCCCAATAAATGGGGTGTGGATAATAAAACTGGCCAATAAGTCTGTATCTGTAATGCAGTTTTGCAACAACTTCTTTGAAATATGCCATTAGGAGCTGGGGGCTGAAAGTTGGGCAGGAAAATTTTTTACCTGCTGTGAAGCTGAGATAGGAATTAAAGTTGTTACCAAAAAAAAAGCCAAGCTTCTATATTAATTTGAAAACATCATGTGGGGGAAGAATTCTCAGATTTATTAGTTCCATCAAGGTACATTATCTTCATCATAAAAAGAGTGTTTTCTATCAAAATTTAAGACATCATTTTATGTTATAATAGAGAACCTATTTTCATCATATAGTTTCCTCATTGAATGTATAAATTACTTTCAGTATGTCAGAAGCCTCCAGCTTTTGCTCCACGCATCTACAAAAAAATTTTAAAGCATCCCTGTCCAAATCTATCCCTAATCTAACTCCACCAGCTTAAGGGAAGGCCCCTCTGAGAGATCAATAATGGGAAAGGCTCTGACTCAAGAACTGCCAGTATCACAGATAAGAAACTATTTGGGTCCGTTTCAAATGCAGAGCTAAAACTAGTAAATTAAAATTAAGCATCCCCAGGCCAGATTCTCACCCACAAACCCATTCATTTTAAAAGCAGAGATCACTCAGGACCTCCTCAGGGGAGGGGCTGAGTACCCCTCCACTCCTACTGAAGTCAACGGGAGTCGAGGAGCTCAGCAGCTCACAGGATCATGCCCTAGATCTTTCATCCAGTCAAGCTTCTTGAAGGTGCATCTGTTTAACAAGAAGAACTGGAAATGATTGGATGACTATTAGGGACCCCTGAATCCTGAGAGATGCTTTCGATGGGTTCCCTCAAAGCCCGCTGAAAGATCTCAGCAGTTTGCAGGATCAGGCCCTTAAAGATTAGTAAGAGGTCCCCAGTGTCCCACCAACACTGACTAGTTATGCAGATGTTCCAGTTGTTGACTAGCTCCCACTCCAAACCCCAACACACAATAGTCTAATAATAGAGAATTTCCCACTTGTTTCTATTATGAGCTGCTGCTTCCTTGTCAAGCCACACATCTTTAGCAAAGGGGAAACAAATCACTTCTCAAGGTAATAATGTTCTTCTGGCACAACTGTTTTCATTCCATTGCAAAGTTTCGTTCTATGCATAGCAGTCACATCAGAAGAAGAATGGCCAGTAAAACTCTTACCTCTTGCCTGGTCAATGGGATCACGGGATCTGGACTTCTGTTTGTGCTTTCACGGATTCCAGTCTACCCTTTGTGGCTTATCCCAGGAGAAGGCATGCTCTGTTGTATCCAATTGGGAAAGAAAAATGCAAAAGAATCTTAAAGATACTGGAACCACTTACAACAACTAATTACAACAAAGAGTAAATCACTGACATTTTTAAAGTGTTTGCAGAATGTCATACTGTAATAATCAGTGAGCTGATGTAATAACGATCGGTAATTTGGTGGGCTGTGTAAATTGACTTTGATGGGTTTCAGTCCAGTTCCCAGTGGAAAAGTGTCCAGGTTACAAAAACTATCATCAAAACCAGTGGTCTCCAACCTTTTTAAGCACAAGATCACTTTTTGAATATAAGTGCAACCCAGGATCTACCTCAAAGAAAATGTAAAAACAACAGTAATCACACAAACCCAAACACCCTTGCCTCGCCCCCGCCCCACCCCTTCTCTGAGGCCTCAACCCACTCACTCCATCCCCCCCCCCTCCAGTTGCTCGCTCTCCCCTACCCTCATTCACTTTCACCAGGCTGGGACAGGGGGTTGGGATGCTGCGGGCTCTGGGCTGGAGCCGAGGGGTTCGGAGTATGGGAGGGGCTCCAGGCTGAGCCTGGGGCAGGCAGTTGGGATGCAGGAGGGAGTTCAGAGTGCGGGCTCTGGCAAGGAGTTTGAATGCAGGAGGGGGTTCAGGGTGCTGGTTCTGGGAGGGAGCTCAGGGCTTGGGCAGTGGCTTGGGGTGCAGGGTGTGGGCTCCGGGCTGAGCCTGAGGCAGGGAGTTGGGGTACAGGAGGGGGTTCAGGGTGCAGGCTCTGAGAGGGAGTTTGGGTGCAGGAGGGGGTTCGGGGCTGGGGCAGGAGATTGGGGTACAGGAGGGGGTGCAAGGTGCTGGCTCTGGGAGGGGACTGGGGCCGGGGTTGGGGTGCATGAGGGGGTTGGGGTGAGGGAGGGGGCTCAGGGCTGGGCCGGGTGGTTGGGGTGTGGGCTCCAGTTGGGTGCCGCTTACCTCAGGCAGTGATGCTGCAGGGCTAAGGCAGGCTCCCTGTCTGCCCTGGCTCCATGCCACTCCTGGAAGCAGCCAGAATGTTTGGCAGCAGCTCCTGGGGGGAAGGGGCTCTCCGTGCGCTGCCCGTCTGCAGGCACGACCCCCGCAACTCCTTGAGTAGCTGTCCCAGCAGAGCCACCAATTTGAGCAGGTCTTGAAGAGGCAGTGTGGTTCAGCAGATCATAACACCAGGAATCAGAACATCTGTTCCCAGTTCTGCCCCTGACTCACTGATTGATGATGCTGGGCAAATTACTTTACTTCTCTGTGCTAGGGTTCTCTGTCAGAAGACAGGACACTGGGCTATATGTACCTTTGGTCTAACCCAGTATGGCCATTCTTATGTTCTTAGAGGACATCAGACCCCACGGCTCTCAAAACAGCACCATTCTTAAGCACTAAATTTACATCATTAAATTTAAAAAAAATTACTAAATAGGAGGCCATATTCTCGACAGTACCAGTCCTGCAAACAATCATGATTTTATCATCTTGCACTATAATAAAAGCTGCATAAAGTCCCAATTCCTGGAGTCTTGTGAATATATGAGAATCTCAGCTTTCATTTAAAAACAACAACAAAAGTTTCTGGCCCTCCTGGTTGAAGAGAAAAGCTGGAAAACGTGATCTGTATGCACCATAAAAACTCAAAAACCAGAAAGCAAACGAGAAGAACACAGAATGTATTTTTTAATTTCTTTTTTAAGACAATATAATAATTTTTCGAGGGCTGACTCATGATTTTTGAACACTCGGGTTGGCAATATTGCAGTCTGATGTTATAGGGCCGGGCCTTGCCTAACTCAGAGCTTATGGAATTTCTTTAGCCCACTGCAAAATCCTGCTAAATCAATGGGGCTGGAAATTCATTAAGTTTTAACTTGCAAGGGAAACCAGACTGGACAGTTACTTTCTGTCCCTAGCAGGTTTCATGCACCACCACCATGCTGTTGTCTAGATTGCCGATGCTCCAGAGAAACGGTTCAGTAAATGTTTAAACACATCGCTTTTCAGCGCCTTTTAAAAAATTCACTCACAAAAACGTTTCCCGAGGAGGTTTGTTCACATTAGGTTATGAAGACACCCAACCTCATTTGTTAGTTACACAGCCCTGTGCTGCCCTCTCTTGTTCTGGCAGGAGCAGAGCTGGCAACAAACCCTCAGCTGGGATTATTGATGTCCATGTAGTTCTGCTTTATTCGGAATGGGAGAGGTCTGGAAACAGAACTGGCACCTCTTCCTCTCTCCTGCTATCAGTCTGTGGCTTGTATTACACAGAAGGAGGGTTCAGAGGTTTGATCTATTACAGCTAATACTGCGCACCTGTCTGTCCATTGTAGATAAGGAGTTTACAAAGCATACAGAGAGATGAGGGGCCTCGTATGGTTCTGGCGTAAGCAGGCTTATCTCCCATTGACTCCAATGCATCTGGTTTCATCTGGGCTGAATTGGGTCCCACATCACAAAACAACCCACACTGCTGGCACCAAATGGCCCCCTTGTTAGCAATCTCAGTGATGAGCCTAAGGAGTGAACTCCCCCCTCACTCCTAGAGAGGGCCCCTCCAGAGCAGAGCGCTGGGGGACAGTGTGGACAAAGCTGGCACTCATGTTGCCCATACTGTGTCTGTTTTATGCATAAAGATGGGACTTGAGTCTCCAGGGCTGCCAGTCTGGCTCCTTCATCAGCACTGCAGTTCACAATGCCCAGAGGTACACAACTGCACACTTAAATTTTTTAAATACACCTACATTTCTTATGTACAGACACACATAACTACACATGCAGAAGGAAAACCATTAAAAAAACCTCACACACCTTGGCCACATACAGACAAAAGAGACCAAACACTGAACCTTCAACCCCAAAAACACAGGCCTCCATTAAAAAAGAATTCCTTTAACTGTGAGCACGTTGCAGGTATTTAAACAACTACTAGAGGGAGCCAGGACTACTTACACGTTAAGATCTTCAGGGGAAGGACAATCCTTTTGTTCTGTATTTGTACAGCACCTGGCACAAGGAGATCCTGGTCTATGATTAGGGCTGTGGGGTGCTACCACAAAATAAAACAACATTACAACCACCCAAAATCCTCCGTGAATTTTGTCACTAAAGCTATCGCAGTGCTGCTATTGCCTGTACCTGGGACTATAACAGCCAGCTGTCTCATTTCCCTCAGGAAATCAATGTGGTGAAGACATTGCTGGCAAGAACCTGACCTGTGGAGGTACAAACTGGAAAAGAGGCAGAGACTATGCTGTCACTGATCCAGCACCGGTAAGAGGTGATGAACTGAGGGGCTTGGAGACTGAATTCCTTCCGCAGCCACAGAACACAGGCAGCAGAAACTGGAGTGCACACACACACACAATCCCACCAATGTGCCTCATCTTTAACTTAGTGGGAACCACCCCCTAGAGAATTCAGCCTCTGTTGCCCATTCAGCCTTCGGCCTTTCTGCTGAGCATACCAACCAGGGTTGGGTTAATTTGTGCCTAGCATGATGGTGATTTTGTAAAGCAGATGCTGGCCCCAGTAGGAACTGGTCTGAGACCCAGAAACTCACTCCAAACAAACAGCTAAATTCCCTCTCCTCTGGCCCCAGGCTGCTGCGGCGAGAGAGGGCTGGGGGGAGTCCTCTCTCCCCACCATAATCCCGGGGCAGCCTGCATACCAAACCCCTCTTCCCCAGCTTCACTCCAGAGTCCTCACCCCCTGCAAGAGACCTCATCCCACCACGCCCCAACAATCTGCCCTACCCCTGAGCCCCCTCCTAAACCCCTCATCCCCAGCCCCACCCCAGAGCCCTCACCCCCCTACACCCCAAACCTCTGCCCTACCCCTGAGCCCCCTCCCGAACCCCAAACCCCTGATCTCCAGCCCCACCCCAGAGCCTGCACCCCCAGCCAGAGCCCTCACCCCCTGCACCTCAACCCTCTGCCCCCTCCCTGAGCCCCCTCCCACACTCCAAACCCCTCAGCCCCACCCCACCACACATCAATTCCATATTGGTGCACATAACAACATTCATTCCACACATGGATGTAAAAAATTAGAGGGAACATTGCCAAACAGGCCTCTAAAAAGCCTTCCAACTTGGCCAATTTCAGTCACTCCTACTGTACTGGAGTACTGCCAGCTTTTGCAAGAAAAGCTTGTAAATGTGACCCGAGCAAACTCTAAAGGCTCAAAAAACAGAAGGGAAAAAAAAATCACCCATGAAAGTATCATTAGCTTGCAAGCCCTTTTGGGTGTGCACTGTCTTTCTGTTATGCTTACGCCGCACCTAGCACACTGGTCCGTGACAGGGGCTCCTATGCATTACCCCAAGAGAAATAAATTAATAATAATAATACAATTCATTGTTTTAAATCTCATTATTTTGAAGCTGATCTCATTATTCTGGAGGGCCTGTCTCATGAGTGTTGAATGCTTGGAAGCGTTCAAAACTCATGAAAATTTTTAAAAAATACTAAATTTGACATTCATTTTATTTGCCTTCTGGTTTCGTAGCCTTCAGGCTGCACTTGGTCGTATGCGCAAGCTTTTCTGCACAATCATCATGAGGGCTAGAAACTTTTTTTTTTAAATGAAAGTGGAGACTCTCCATAATCTTGTGAATCCAGGAGCTGGGGCTTTAAGAAAAACACCAGATACAGCAAGAGGAGTTGGCAACAATGTAAATACCACTCTTGTCTGGATTCAAAGTAGTGCCTAGAAGCCACAGGTTGCATATTCCTTTCCCAGGCCAGGCAGGCCGCCTGCCAGCTTATTATTTAATTAACTTTAAAAAATAAACCGCAACCCCTCCTGTCGCACTCCCTGCTATTCCTTACCCCGCTCCCTATTCTCTCTGCCTCAGCTAATTCTGCTCCTTCCCCAGTGAAGTCCTAGTGCCTCTGCTCCCTTTGCCCTCATTTTTCTCTACCTCTCAACATCCTCTCACCTCTCTGCTCTACCTGCCCCATGCTCCTGGCTGGCTTACCCTGACTTCTAGTGTTAATCCCTACCTCACAGCCACTGCTACCCTGGCCCCACTATCCCACACTCTGCCCCAGGGCCTTCTGTCCCGCCCCCATCTACTCTCCCAGCCCCAGCTCCTCCTACCCCCACATCCTATCCCAGCTCCTCCTGCCCCCATCCTACCCTCTGCCCCATCCCCCAAGCTCCCCATACCCCAGCTCCTTCTGGCTCCATCCCATCCTACCTCCT
>NC_048317.1:11887070-11965114 GCF_013100865.1 Trachemys scripta elegans | reverse complement strand
CACACTGTGCCGGGCTGCTGCTACCCCCCCCCCCCCCCCCCGCATACCTGTGTATCTGGCCTGAATGCCAAGACCTCCTCCACTTTATTCCCCTGGGTATCTTTGTTCAAAGGATCCCCAGTTTCACCCCATTGCCTTCAGAGGAGTTACAGAAGGGTTTAATCTTGCTCTTTGGAGGGGCGCACAAGGACGTGAGTCCAAACTGCGCCCTGTGTTGTTATTAATCATGTTTGTTATGCTAGTGCCTAAGAGCCAACCAAAATCAGGGACCCGTTGTGCTCGGCAGCGTCCAAACACAGGGCAGGTCTTCACTACAGGGGGGGGGGTCGATTTAAGATACGCAAATTCAGCTACGCGAATAGCCGTATCGTATCGGAGCCGACTTACCCCGCTGTGAGGACGGCGGCAAAATCGACCTCCGCGGCTCCCCGTCGACGGCGCTTACTCCTACCTCCGCTGGTGGAGTAAGCGCGTCGATTTGGGGATCGATTGTAGCGTCCCGACGAGACGTGATAATTCGATCCCCGAGAGAGCGATTTCTACCCGCCGATTCAGGCTGGTAGTGTAGACCTAGCCACAGAGTAGGAGACAGTCCCTGTCCCCAAGAGCTGACCGTCTGACTAGCCAATGTAGATAGATGCAAACTGTTCTTTACCGTTATAACTAAACGGGCGGTGCCCAGGATGGAGAAAGCAGCCGTCTCTCCAGGACAGACTAGTGATTTGAAGGCACCTTGAGTTTTGCGCGTCGGACACGAGACACCTTAAAGGGGGGCTGATTTTTCAGCCAGGCCAGAGCACCCATCCTCTGAAAATCAGGCTCCTGGGAGGTGTTTCAGATTGAACGCTGAGCCCCTCACCCCCCAAGTACTGGTCACTTTTGAACATCCCTGTGATAGGAAGCAAACCCTTCAAAGAACAACAAGCTCAGCAGAGTTGGACCTGCAGATCCCAGGTCAGAATCCACAGGACAGACTTGGCCCCAGGACCTTGAACCCAGCTTCACTTTCCCCCCGGCTTGTTTTGCAGCTTCTTGTCTCCCAGGCAGCGAGTACTTTGGACCTGCAGAGGGAGCGACGGAAGGTGGGGTTAATTTACAAACTGCCTGGGAAGCTAGAGGGACAGCAGCCCTGTGGGTAAAGCCTCGTCTCTCTGCTCTGTCTCAGACGCTCCCTGGGTCCTGGGACGTGGCCCTGAACGTCTTTAAGCCTCAGTTCTCCAGCCACAAAACTGGGAATCCATCTCTTCTCTCTTGCCTGTTTAGGCCATCAGCTCTTCCGGGCAGGGGCTGGATCTCACTCTGTGCTTGTACCCTGCCCTGCACAAGGGGGCCTGATCCCTGTCAGGACTTCTAGGGGGCACCAGAATGAAACTAACAATAATGTCCTGAACACAACAATCACTGTCAAATTGGTTTCTCCCCCTTGTTCTCAGGCCCACTGACACTGCTTGGACCAGATCCCAGGAACCAAGTGTCTGGTATTGGATTGAACTGGTGTTGCTGGCCCGTGGTGGTGGTCTTAGCAGGTTGTCATGGAAAGGCTCAGAATGATAGGTGTGAATATAGGAGGGGCGGGAATTATTGCAATAGAAAAGACTGAGTTGAAGCAAACTGAAGTTCCTATTAAATCCAGAGACGTCTAGCAATGCAAGGTCAGGTCTGCATTCCCTATGCACCCATATCTCGTATTAAAGCCAGTGGGAGTTTTGGGGGTGGAAGGGATCTGGGATCTGGCTGTGTCTCCATTGATAACACTAGCTACTGGATGGCCACCGAATTCTAGCAGCCCAAGCTTCCTCTGAGCAGTGCCTGGACAGAGACAGGCGAAGCTGCGAAGGCATGCGGGTTAAGATTCCTCAGTGCTTCCCTTCTCCCTCTCGACTTCTGTTGGGGTGGGCTTGGTTTCCATGTTGCTCCTGCCATAAATATAAGGAATCCAGCTTCTCCTGGACACCCCCCAAGCTCCAGGTGCTGATCTGTGTGTGGAAACTGACTGTCACAGCAATTGTAGAACAACCTATTCCACAACAGCTACTCTGGAATAGCTCCCCATGTGGACACTCTGTTCTGGAATAATTCCTCCACTTTGGAAAGCCGAAAAGAGCCCCCCCATTATTCCAAACGAGAGTCTCCACACAGGGGCTAAATCCGGCGGAATGAATTCATTTTAAATTCGCACCTTTAGTTCGTCTAGATCGAGTTACCTGTGCAGACAAGCCCTAAACCAACGGGGGTGAGGAATCTATCGGGGCGTCTCTGAAATCCTCGCATCCCACTGAAGAGGAGGCTGGCTCAGTGTGGGAGAAATTAACAGGCCCAAGAAGAAGGAGCTGGAGCGATGTGTTGGAGGAAATATGAGCAACAATCTTTTCAGGGCAATAACCGATCCCGCATCTCCGTGTAAACAGCCCGTGGAGTGGCAGTGGGTTAAGCGGGTGATCGATGGCAACCGGTGGGAACGCTTCCTTCCAACCAGCTGCCAGGTGTGGGTCTAGCCAGTTTGCCAACCCGGGCAGAAAACATTTTCGGTGCCGCCTCTCAGTGGCCAAGCGAAGGCCAACAAAAAAACAGCCAATCAGTGATGCAAAAAACCTCAAACACAAAAACGCAGGGGCCCGGCAGCTCGGCGCTCCCGGAGGCACAGGGGCCCAGCGGTGTGGTACGGCGCTCCTGGAGGCGCAGGGGCCTGGCGGACCTCGCTGCATGCCGGCCACCTGGCTGGAAAGGCAAATTCCAGGTGCATCCAGGACACGGGGCCCAAGGCGTGAATTACCTTGGAGGGACAGACAGAAATGGCAGGTCAGTGTGGTTGTCTCTAGCCCTGGTGAGCTGAGGTGGGGAAGGGAAGCCAACAAGAGAGACCTCACCATGATATTGTCCAGGCCTGCTGCTCTTTTCGCTGATGTAACTGCCCTGACATCCATGGTGCAAGAGCAGATGTGGGCTAGGCCCTCGTCACCGGGTTTGATCCTCACTGCGCCCCTCGGCGGGCAGGGCATGCTGCTGCCCCAGACTGGGGACCTGAGGCACAGGGTGGATGAAGTATCTTGCCCAATGTCAGACAGGGAGCCAGAGCCAGACACTGACCCCAGGTCTCTTGAGTCCCCATCTCGTGCAGGATCCACCCAGGCCCACTTGATCCCATGCCTCACAGCTCAGCCCTAGCTCTTAGCTGATCAAGCTGCTTCTCCCCCATCCTGCCAAGCCCCCAGGTGCTGGGATTACACCACCTCCCAGCCCAATTCAAGGCAGAGGCCGTTTGACACCCGATGAAGCCGCAACAGGCCGGAGTGCTGGATGTTCCCTGCTTGCCTGCAGCCCCCCCAGGTCAGCCTCCTCCGGCATTATCTCAGCCGGGGCGAGGCAGGACGTGACCCAGCTGCCTCCCGAACAGAGAGGAGAGGAGATTCCAGCCGGGTACAGCAGCTGAGAAGAACCAGATCCCAGAGGCATGAGTGCAAAGAACAAAAGAAGCAGAGCTTCCACCGTTTATCCCTGCGTTGCCCCTGCTGCAATCACTCGTCCTGGGCCACATCACCCCTCCCTGGGACCGAAAGATGGGGCAGCCAGTGCTTCCAGACCAGGAACCCAGCGTTAGGGGCTGAGCCCTCCAGGCCAGGTTAGTGGAGAGCAGGCACCAGTAGGGACAGTTGCTGAATGCCTGAGGCATGAGTCAGGCTGGCAGAAATGTACCAGAGGGAGCTTGGGAGAGGAGGGGAGGAGAGGTCGGGGCTTTTAGGGCTAATGGGGAGCGGGGCGGGTGTTTAACAGGATATCGGGACGCAGCTGGAAAGCATTAAGCGAGGACTGGCAGAGAGCAACCAGCCAGGACTGCACCGTGCTCTCCCCCTGTGGCGCACAATGTCCTGCGTGTTGGCACACGGCTGTGCTGGCAGCTGGGCAGGGTCCCGATGGCGACACTGAGGGGTGAAGAGAGCAGCGGGCCCTGGACGTAGGTAGCAGACTGTGTGTGGTTCTGCCACAGGAGGCAGGATTGGTGGGGTTGGGGCCAGCTCCCCGTGGGACACAGGAAGGGAGAGACATCCACCACAGCCTCCCACACAGCACGTGGTGCCAGCCCTGCGTCCTGCCGCTGGCTTGGCACCCACAGACTTCTGCTGAGCCAGTGGCAGTGGGGCTATGGGCTAGGTATTCAGCCCTGAGAAGTGCCCTGTGGGGGTGGTAGTGATGGACTCCTCCCCGCTCACTCCAGACCAGGGAGCCCCGTGGCCACGTGAGCTCCATTGTTAGCTGCTGGCAAACATTCCCAGGTAAATAACCTCTCGCCAGGCTGGCAGAGCCTCATAACTGGCCTCACGAGGCTGTTTGGGAAAGGGGCATCAGCGATCGTTCCACGGTTGATTCCCAAAGCACTTGGCTAGCTAGGGACGATGCGGGCCCCCAAAGGAGGGGCCTGAGTGTGGGGATCCCAGCACCCGCTGCTCCTGACTGACTTGGGGGCGCTCAACACTGCTGAAGATCAGCTGCTGCTTAGGTGGCCAAAATGTGGGTTTAGCTTCCTACCGTTAGGCCCCCAAGCGTTGAGGAACGTTGCTGACGCCTGTGAAGGAATCCGTTCATCCGCCAGTGAAGTGCAGTTGCGTCAGGGGTGGAACATGTTGGCTGTTTGGAACAGGAAGGACGCCATACCCAGTGGGAACGGCGAGGGATTACCGATCCGCTTGTCGATGCAGGTGAGGCGTTCCTAATGCACCGGGTACCACATCTACATTGGGGTTAGGTCGGAATAGCTCCGGCGCTCAGGGGTGTGGATTTTTCACTCCCCACCCCGGTCGACTTAATGTTAAGTGTAGGCTGTCCAGGCTGGAGTATCCAGACACTAGATAGACTGAGCACAAAGAGCATTTATCACCTCCCACCCTGCACCCAGAGGGAACCCAGCCCTCCTCTGGTGCCCTCGGAGGTTCTGTTCTCGTTTTTCCATCGGTGTAGGAGCACCGTTTCCCCGAGCGACAGTAGCTTGGGCAACAGAAGTTGTGTCTATGCGAGGGGTTAGGTCGCTGTAGCTCCATTGCTCAGGAACAGGTGATTTGTCGCACTCCTGAGTGACGCAGCTCTGTCGGCCTACATTTTAAGTGTAGACTAGGGCTGGCTTATTGTGTGACCTTAGGCAAGTCATTGCCCTCCATCCCCCTTGTCTGCGCCTCAGTTTCCCCATCTATAAAAAATAGACACGTACCTCACAGGTGCATTGTGAGAATTACGGTTTGGAAAGCACTTTGCGAGCCTCATTTGAAAGGCCCAATGTGAGAGCAACCTGCAGAAGGGTTATTATTTGACATGTGAGTTTCCTGGCTTCTGCCAGTTTACAGCACTTCCCGTGTCTGTAGCACCCTGACGGATCCCAACGAGCTTTGTAAACTATATACACGCACCACTGAAATGCAGCCACCTCTGGGGTGGAGAACATTAGCCCACCAACAGTGCACAGGATGCCACACAACGCTGGGAGTTGGGGAAGGCGAGTCCTTGTTTATGCCATGCAGAGCAGCCAGGATCTAAAATATTCAGGACACCCAAGAACAAAAATTGGACGGCTTTTGGAACAATTTGTATAGTGGGGGTGCAGAGAGCCAATGAACCAAACTGCAAACCCTTATGTGATAGAAACCAGTTGGAGCCTGGGGGTGCAGCAGCACCCCCAGTTCTAGCACCTATGGCTTTTGGAGGGGCACATTCTGTGTCCCTGCCACGGCCCCAGGGCCGGACGAGCTCGCTCTCACCCCACCGTCCTGGAGCTGGAGGAACTCATTCTCCCTGCCGAAGCCCTGGAGCTGGAGTTCTGTGCCCCTGCCAATTCCTGGGGGAGCCTGTGCCCCCTTGTGCACACCCCTGAGGAATCCCTAAAGTGTGTTTCCCCCCCCCGCAGAGCAAATTACATTGGGATTAAGTGCGGTCACCTCTGGGGTGGCACATGGCAGCTGTTTAACAGCGCCACACAACAATTTAGGACAGGACACTGAAGAGGGATAGTCACTTGATGGGGGATATTCAATTGAAAATACTGTGGGGATGTTATTAACCAACCTGGAATTGGGACTCACATGGGAGGGATAACCCAGCTAAGAGGGGACACGGGGGATTGAAAGATCACATTCCAATTGTGGAATAAACCCTAAGAGACAATTCTGGGTTCAAGCCCTAAAATCAGAACCCGGAGCTCAAATATTTGGGGGTGCCCACATCTTGGGGCAGTGGATTAAGACTCTTGTATGGGAATCACGCACTCCCAGGCAGACTTTCTGCAGGCCCCATCTCCCGACCCACACACAGGAGAGAAGTCAGACCCCCAGAAAGAGGGCGCCCCCCCAAATTTGTCCCTTTCGGGGCACTGGGTGTGTGGCCTGATGGGATCAAAGAAAAATTCTCCAGCTAGTGACTGTTTGAAAGTTCTTTGGAACAGAGCAACACAGAGATGATCCCCGTAAAAAAAAAATCCCTTTGTCCCCCTCCCCTTAAAAACCAGGAATTTGCCCCGGATTGCATTTCAAGCGTAATTGATGGGGCTTGGAGCAGGGCTGGAAAGTGTTACTCGTTGCTCTCGGGCCCTGGGCTTGTTTGCAGACGTGTGAATGGGAGAGGGAGGCGCTGAATGGACTTGGGATTGGAGGCGAGCCAGGGAGCAGGAGGGGGCGGGGTGGAGGGGAAGGAGCAGGGCCGGGGAGCTCAGACAACCCGGCGCCAGCAAACACCTGCAAGCAGCTAACAGGAACACAATGGCAAACACAGGTGGGGGAGTGCTGTCGTCCCCAGCCGCTCCCCTCTGTTAATCACAGCTGATTGCATCAGTTTCCAGGCCCTGCCAAGACCCACCACCAGCAGCAGGAGCACAGCCGCTGTTGTAGCCAGGCCGGGGTTATTCTCGGTGTCAGGAGTTTGCTAATTTAAAGCAACTTTGCATTACTTCCCCCCCCCCAGCCCCCCTCCCGCAACACAAAGGGGAGTTAAAAACGGGGGGGAGGCTAGAGCCAAGCCGCGCTTCACAGCCCAGATGGGCCTGGTGAGTGGGTTTTGCCCAGCCCCAGCGCCTAGGGAAATGCAATGGGGGGGCAAAATGCCAGGCCAGAAAAAGTCCAGGGCCTGATTCTGCTCCCGTGCTGGCGTAAATCCGGAGCAGCGCTATTGTTGTCCAGTCGGGCCCAGCGTAAGGGAGCGTAGGATCATGGCTCAACGTTTCTGCCGTACCAGGGTCCAGGATTTTTTTTTTTTTAAACGCGGAGTCCCCTGGTGTGTGCTAACCCCCACTCTCCTGAGGTGCGTGTGGGGCAGAGAGGAGCCATGAGGGACTGGGGAGTCGAACCGCTTGTTTTCCCATCGCCCAGTCCGAGGAGGAGGCAGCAGACGCAAATCAAAGCTGCACATGGCTGGAAAGATTTTCCATTTGTTCCGGGAAACTTTCTGGAGTCCCGATGACACAGAGGAAGAAGAGAGACAGGCTTCTGCCCTGGGACACTTAAGAGTACTTTACAGAGGATGAAGCAGGCTCCGTTCCAAAGGTTTGCTCTTCTGACCCAAGTACTGAGCCGTAGGGATCCAACACCCCTGGCTGGGATCGGTTAGGAGCCAAAAAAGGGTGACGCCCCGGCCGCAGATTGGAGTTCAGTCTACCCCAGCAGTGGGGTGGTATCACGGACCTGCTGTTGCTGAACGAATGCCGTATTGGTAACGGTCGCTTTTGCAGAATAGTCTCAGTTTCATCACCCTAACAATCTTGCATTCGTATAGGGGATCTTTTTAAATATGGCGGAGAGGCCGTTTCACCTACCGCTGAAATGCAGCCAACTCTGGAGTGGAGCATGGTCGCTGTTTAACAGCGCGACACAACAGGAAGTGAACAGGTGTGCTGTATCCAACTGAAAAAAACAGCAGGAGGGAACGTTGTTCTTAACCAAACTGGAATTTGGCCCCATTCTGGGGAGATCACCACAACTCTTGCGAAAGGAGCCTTGTGGTTTTGGAAAGACCCTCTGCGGTCAGGCCCTTGGTTTGATGTCTCACTGTATCCTCTGTGACCAGGCTGGGGCCCTTAGGCCGATCATTTTTCAGAGGGAAGAGTAACCTCTTCTCAGCCATTGTCTGCTGCTGGATTGGGTTTTATCTCAGCCCACCAATATTGCTTAAGCTTATGAGATCTGACGAGATCACGGCCGGGGGCGGTACCAGTGCGGGAGCCAATAATTGTCATTTATGCCCCGTTTGATACAAAGGAAAGAAATGTCTCAGACAGCCTTTCCCACCCCCACAGTAGGCGCAGGGAGTGGCTAGGGGTGTTTATAAAGCACACAATCGCTGGGTTGTTTATCTCTGCGCAATCCTTCTGATTAAACACCTGGGCCCAAGGCTACATGGCTCTCCTCAATTCTAAGCAGTTCAGTCTCGGCAAGCCTGGATTTCCAAGCTCAAGAATAATTCTGGCTCCTTTCGTGGGGGATCTCAAAGCACTTTTCAAATACTAACGAGTATTACAACCGCCGGGTTGCGCTACGTGGCGTTAGCCCCCTTTAACACGTGGGGAAACTGAGGCACAGAAGTGGCCTGGCATGCCTGGAGACACCTATTAAGAATGGATTTTTGCGCGAGCTAGAGAAATGACTCATTGTTGAGCGGTGGGCAGCATGCCCCCCCCTTCACCCGGTGTTCAAAGTGGCTGGGCTGATACTGCGGACGGGCCCCAGTTGTTTTCGGTGCAAACGCCAGGTGATCAGAGGTCCCTTTCCTGCTGCCCTCAATGCCGAAAACGCAGCTCGGACTGCATCGCTGCTGTCGGGGCCCCAAGAGAGCCTGGGGTTACTGGATAGCAGCTCACGGGAGCTCCTGGATCAGGTCCCCATTGTGTAGCCACGTAGGAATAGCACCCCCAAGTCTCCGCCCCAGAGGGCTTACAATATAACATGGGCTCACGCTCTGTTGTGTTTATAGTGATTTCTGCCCTCCTGATTCTTTTTGGTTACAGATATACACACACACGGTGCTTGCACATGGACGTCCCTCCCTAGATCAAAGGTTGTTACTGCGTGAACTTGCCAGCCACTCCGGATAATTAAACTGGATTCTTTAGTCAGGCAAACTCAAATGCTGTCTTCATGTCTTTCTCCTCCCTTCCCACTTTTGGGGGCCATATAGTGTTGGCAGGTATGTACTGCATCCACTCACCCCTCTATTCTATTATTTGATCCAAACCCCAGACATTTTAAGGCTCGGAAAGATATTTTTTGCAGCAGCTTTTGCCTTCTGGCCAGAACAGGCACAAGGGCTGAGATGTAATAATTACCTCTGATCAGCCACCTTGCTCAAAGCAATTTACATAGGGAGGCAAGTATTCTGATGTTTGCAGATGGGGAAACTGAGGCAGGTAGGGGTGGGGAAAGCGATTTGCCCAAGGCAAGTGGCAGAGGGGGGGAATGGAACCCAGGTCTCTCAACTCGCAGGCCTGTGCCCCACCCACTAGACCACACTGCCTTTCAATACAGCCAGGTATGGAGGAAAAGGGTGGTCTTTTCCTGGCCCTGCCCCTCTGTTGGTTCCTGTAATTCACCCTTCTGACCCTGTCACCATGGCCTCCCCCTACAGTTGCTAGACCCCACCTTAATGAGGAGCATCCCTGACTCACCAGCTGTCAAGCCCCCTTGCTACACTTGCCTCCATGTGCCATGCAGGCTACAGATTTCTTCCCCGGTCTCCTACGCGCTGTAGTGCATGGCGTGTGTGGCCCTGGCTGTTTCCATCACGTGCGGCCCACGATCCATGCACAGCCGGGCCCCCGTGTGCGATGCTGGGCCAGAGCTGACAACGTGCAGTCACTGGCCTCCTGGGTGTTTCCTCTGTAACTCTAGATGAGAGCGAGTTTGAGCCCCTTGTGAATTATTCCTGGGGGCAGGGAGCGTCCTCGCTCTGCCTGGGGTTACGGGCTAGTGAGCTGGTCCCGTCTCGCCCCCGGATCCCGTTTCCTAGCTCAGCAAGGCAGGAAACGCCAAGCTGGGCTTGGGCCATGGTCAGCCGGGGGCCTCGAGTGGATCCCAGGAGATGGCTGACTCGCCATTCTGTGCACATCCACCAGCTCTGAGCGGGGCTGGGGCGAGGGGGGTGATGGTTTCCATCCACTTGGCGTGGACACTTAGCCAGAGCTGGCCCCCTAGACAGCCTCCAGGACAGCCCACCTGCCTGCTTTATTCGTTCGGTAGGATTACAGATCCTTTGCGCCAGCACCTTCCACCTGAAGATCTCAATGCACCCAGCTGACGATTTGGGTGGCGTTGCCAGGTGGGCACCCCATGAACGTCAGCTGGAGATGTGGGGGCTCAGCACCTTTGAAAGTCAGGCTTGTCGTCCGCGTAAGCGCCTTGGGGGGGGGGGTGAGAATGGGGAAACTGAGGCGCGGAAAGGCAAAGTAACTTGCCCAAGGTCGCGCACAACAGGACAGGGACAGAGGAGCGCATAGAACCCAGGAGTTCTGGCTGTCAGTTCCCCACGCTCCACTCTGGTCCCCTAGCCTGTCGCTTTGCCCACAGCATACACCCACCTGCCGCTCACTGTTAGCATCGCTGTCCGTGTCGTTCGTTTGCCTGCCCTTGGCTCCCTCGAGACGTCTCCGCCACCCCAGCAGGCAGAGCGGGGTGACAGGAGCCATGGGCAAAAGCACGGAGCAGATCGATCCACGCTCAGTGACTCTCGTCCCTTCCCTCTCCCCATCGCCTGAGGCCAGGAGATCTGCGCTTCTGGGGCAGCCGCAGCCCCTCTGTAGGCTCCTCCACAGGGCTCAGCATTCACCTCTGGCATATTGGGGAGGAGCCTGCCGCTATACTGGCCAGCCCTGGTGGGGAGGGAGCAGGACTGGGGAGAGCTTGGCCATGCCCAGGTGGGCTGATCCCAGCTAGTGGCTCTGCTGTGAGGAGACACCATTTTATGCCTCATTGCTGCTCCCCTGACTTCACACCCCACCCCGTCTGCTTCCCGCTAGCCTCCCTGGGCCCACCCACCCTGCCCCACTGCAAAACCTCTCTGACTCTGTCAAACCCCAGCCCTGCTCCCACCCATCCAGATTTACTTCCAAGCCGTCACTAAATTGCTGCTCAGCCTCCGTACATCCCTACCCCTCCATGTGCCTCAGTTTCCCCCTCTCAAGCCGGGACGATGGTACTTCCCTGCCTGCCACGGGGTGGGGAGCTGCCAAGCTCCGCTCCTTACTATGCATAAAGTGCTTTGAGATCCGAAGTACCAGGAGCTCGGAGGAGGAGTCTCTGTTTGGGCCCAGCTCTGATATGGATCAAGGGTAAAAAGCTGCTACCTCCACAGGTCAATGGGTCCCTGCTGCCGTAGGTGGGGAATATCTGCAGGGCTCCGCAGTGGGGTAAAGGCTCTGCTAAGGGTGCTCTCCCTGCTTTCCTGCACTCCCATCACTGGCTTGATGTATCCCCCTAGAGCGTAAGATCTTTGGGGCAGGGACCGTCTTTCTGCCACGTGTCTGTACAACTTCCCAGCATCACGGGCCCTGATCCCGCTATCCCCAGCATTGCCAGCTCTTGTGATTTTTTTCCCCCCTCCGCGAGACTCTCGATAGTTGCTCTTTTGATTAAAACCTTAGTTCCCGGATGCAAAGTTACGACACCGCCAGGAATTGCCTCGTGTGCCGTCCTCTAGCTGCCACAGATCTACTGCCGTCGATATCCGCCACCTGTATCAATCTTGTAACCACGGTTACGTGGGCAAAGACAATTAATTGCCCCTTCAGCATGCAGCTGCGGGTCTTGTTAACGCAGCCGCGGCAGGGGAGGAATTAGATATAATTATATGCCTGGGTGGCGTCCCAGCTGCAGTGGTGGGGGGGGCCCTGCCGGAGCTAGCAGTCTGTCGGCATTTCCCGGCTTGTCGGGGATCAAACGTTGTCTGAAACATCTTTACCCTGGGCTGAAACTGGGGCAGCGTGGCTGTGTGGGGAGACCGGCTTCCTGGGGGAGCTGCAGCCACAGGCGGGGGAGGCACAAGCTCGGACCAGGGGGCAGAGCAGTGAGTGGAAAGGATATTGGGTAGGTTTGGCCAACCCAAGATCTACCAGAGCCTGACCCAAAGCACTTGGGAGTGAATAAGGATCATTCCATTGACCTGCATGGAGCAGGCCCATACGGAGGAGTTGAGACTTGGGGATGGGGGTTCCCTTGTTGTTTGAGTCGTTTTAGGGCAGGTGAAAGGAGCTGGTTTGAAACCCCCCCGGCCCACGGCCTTTGTGATTCCACAGCTTAGGTTAGACAAGAGCTAGTGTGACTCGGCCCTGCCCTCTAGAGAGGAGAGGAAGGAGTTCGATCGCCAAACCCGTTCAGTCCATCTGCCGGGACTGCCAACAGGCCGGCAAAATCGATGCTAACGATGTGGATGTCGTGTCTACCGGGATCCTGACTGAGACCCACCAAACTCATTTCACACAGGCCGCCGATCCATCAGCAAAGAGCGAAATCTTTCCCGGGGTTGGCTTTGACTCAGCGATCAGGTAAGGAAAGATCTTTGTCGCTAATTTCCTGAGCCATCTTCCAATCTCTATGCATCCAATAGGCAATTCCTGGCTGGCTGAGACTAAAGGGAAAATGACCCCAGCATCAAAAGACATTGATGGCCTTTCTCCATCCAAAGGCTTAAAATGTGTCATAGTCTCTTCCTTATAGACCAATCATACTTTAGAGGGGGGACGACCCTGATCCCTAAAGCCCTGTTATTTGTACCAGCGTAAATGCGACTCCTTTGCCCAATCGAGATTGCTATGCAAAAATCTGTGCACGTGTCCAGTGAAGCCAGTTCTCTCACCCCAGCGGGAACTGGCTTGTATTGGGTATAGTAAGTTCGGGCCACAGCACAAGACAAAAACCATCTGCAGTGCCTTCAGGCTGCTTTATGCTCTCCTTTACTGCCCCCTAGTGGAATTCTGGCTTGATACAGAATGTATTTTTGAAACAAATATATAATTGATAAAGGACCATCTTTTCTAACTGAAGTGGCTGGAAATAATCGTGGATAGGGAACTATTTGGAAGGGGTTTATCAAGTCAGGACAGATTTGCCTTTTCTTTCCTCATCTCTTCCCTGTGGTGGTGTTTGGAGGCCAGAACCTGAATAAGGGAAAATAAATGATGACAGCAGGACCCAACAGAGAACAGCGTCCCAGTGTGCCAGGTGCTGTACATGTGCATAGCAAGAAACGAGACCGATAAAGGAAGGATCGTGATCTCCGTTTTATAGACTGGGAACTGTGGCATATAGAGATAAGCAACTTGTCTCAGGTCACGCATAGTCTGTGGCAGAGCCAGGAAATGAGCCCAGGTCCCCGGCAGTTGTCTAACAATGAGATCTTCCTTCCCATTTGGGCAAAATATGGCTTTGTGCTGTTGTGATGGGAAAAGTGCTTTCAAAGTTGGTTGTGTGAGGAATAACAAGGCTGCTCTTTCTCACTGTGCTGCTGAAGGACTCATTGGAAGAGTCAGAGATGTGTGTTGGTGGTTCTTGCTGCCCGTAATTGTAGGGATGGGGATTATTTTTTAACAAAAGCCTGTTCCTTCCAACTCTTTGGCAGGTGTTTGAGTGAACTGGATGCAGAGCAAAACACTCTGATTTCATCCAGACAAGCCCTTCCCCCTCTCGGCTAATCACGGTTCACATCCTGGGTATCCATGATGTCACAAGTCTAATAGTTCTCCAGTCCTGCATGGAGTGTTCCTGGAAGAAGAAAGGGGCAGTGTGGGAGGGCATCAGGGAGCTGGGCGTGTGAGAAAAGGGTGCCCACTCCTCCCTATCCTCAGGCTCATGCCTCCCCTTCTCTGGCCTCTGGGGATTTGACTCTCCATGCAGGCGGTGGCTGGTTCTAGGACTCGTACAGAAGGGGCTCACTGGAGCATAAGAATGGCCATACTAGGTCAGACCAATGGTCCATCTATCCCATCTCCTGACACTGGCCAGTGTCAGATGCTTGAGAGGGAATGAAGAGAACAGGGCAATTATTGGAGTGATCCATCTCCTGTTGTCCAGTTCCAGCTTTGGACTGTTAGCAGTTTAGGGACACCCAAAGCATGGGGTTTGTGTCCCTGACCATCTTGGCTAATAGCCATGGAGGGATCTATCCTCCATGAACTTCTCTCATTCTTTTTTTGAACCCAGTTGGCCTTCACAACTTCTGGCCTTCACAACATCCTCTGGCAATGAGTTCCACAGGTTGACTGTGTGTTGTATGAAGAAGTGCTTCCTTATGTTTGTTTTAAAGCTGCTTCCTATTCATTTCATTGGGTGACCCCTGGTTCTTGTGTTATGGGAAGGGGTAAATAACACTTCCCTAGGCACTTTCTCTGCACCATCTGGAGTGAGGAGGGCAGGAGCCACGCGCCCCCCATGTAGTGACTTAACTGAATCTAGGACCTTTTGCTTCTAAAAGGTTGAGCTTCTACAACATGAGCTCCAGGACCCATCTCTGTTAGCCAGGCTGTAGCAGGCTCATCCACCTCTGTCTCTGCCCTCCTGGCCACTAGAGGGAGACAGAGCACCACATTGAGTGGGTGTGGCTTACACCAGCCTATGGCTGGGGGCGGGTGGTCTCCGAGATACATATGGGATCCTGAGGTCGGTGTCACCAGCTTAGTTGAAAGGGGGCTGCTGGCGATGGCAGGCACTGGATGGGGACATGGGACAGGCCCTTTGCATAGAGATGAGGTCACACCAAGCATTTTGTGGCCCTTGGGCAAAGGATGCTACAAAATGCATCTCATCACGTTGACTTGGTCACTAAGCATTTTATTGCACAGCCTGGGAGCCCAGGCATGGACCAGCCAGCACCCCATTGTGCTAGATCGCAAATTCCCTGGGGCAGAGGATGCCCCTTGCTCTGTGTCTGTACAGCTCCCAGGACAATGGGGCTGGGTTAGAATCATAGAATATCGGGGTTGGAAGGGACCTCAGGAGGTCATCTAGTCCAACCCCCTGCTCAAAGCAGGACCAATCCCCAGACAGATTTTTGACCCCAGATCCCTAAATGGCCCCCTCAAGGACTGAACTCACAACCCTGAGTTTAGCAGGCCAATGCTCAAACCACTGAGCTATCCCTCCCCTGCCCATCCGGGCCTCTAGGTAGGGTTACCAGATAGCAACTGTGAAAAAACTGGACGGGGGTGGGGGGTAACAGGCGCCTATATAAGAAAAAGTCCCAAAAAAACTGTCCCTTTAAAAACGGGAGATCTCGATCTCGTCACCCTACCTCTCTAGACAATAATCACTAGTCTCCAAATGAGAAAACCACAAGAGAGTAGGCTTGCTGTGGCACTGAGGAATAGTCAGGTGACCACTAGAGGGCAGCCTCACTTGCTCTCTTATTCACGCCAAACCGTCATGTTACCATGAGCGAGGGAAATGGAGCGGGAATGAGTGCAGAAGACTAGCCCTCATCGACACGGCAAGCGCAGGCACCCCCCGAAGCTGCTGCTCGCGGCCTCGCGCCCATTGATGTTGTAGATTGTGAAAAGGGAGGGTGCTGGCAGGTGGCCGGCTCTGTAGCTCAGGGCTCGGCCCTGAGGGCAGGGGAGGGCTGCGGGGCTGAGGTGACTGAGTAAATACATCGGGCGGAGTATTTAGTTAGCAGTAGAATAGCTGTCCCCGCTCAGGGCCAGTGCTACCATTTAGGTAAACTAGGTGGTTGCCTAGGGCGCCAAAATTTGGGGGCGCCAAAAAGCGGTGCCCCCAATTTTTTTTTTACAGCGTTCCTACGCCCCCTCCCTGAGCGCGCGGTCGCCGCTCCACTTCTCCCGCCGCCCAGGCTTGCAGCGCCAATCAGCTGTTTGGCGCCGCAAGCCTGGGAGGGGAGGAGAATTAGAGCAGGGGTGGCGTGCTCGGGGAGGAGGCGGAGCAGAGGTGAGCTGGGGTGGGGAGCTGCTGCACGGCTCCCCGGGTGGGGAGCTGCTGCGGGGGGGGACACCCCCGATTTCCTTTGGCTGGGGAGTCTCCGCTCTCTCTTACCCACACAGCACATGAACCAGTGCCACCAGGGGTCAAGTTCTTGGCAGACTCCCCTGCGCTTCACCATCCAGGACCAGACTCTTCGTCGGCCAGGTCGGAGCGCCGTTTTGCCCGGCCGCAACTCTGTCTGGATGGAGGGTAGCGGGGCCAAATCGGAGGGGCATTGTCAGCCCATGCACCAGGTCGCAACACCACTCACCGCAGTGTGGCCTGGCCACCCTCCATCTGTACGGAGGGGAGGACGGGTGACATTCCAGTGGCATTGGGCCCATGCACACAGAGCAATGCTCTGGATTACTCTGGTAGCAGCTGGACGGAGTTACTACGGGAGCACGGCTGAAAAGTGGTTGGAGCAGGACCTCCCCCAGCTCCATGGCCAATGGAACTTTGAGCAAGTGTAAAGACTAGGGAGGGGAGGGAAAGAGGGGACGTTTGTTCCCCCTAATTGGCACAACTACCCCCCACCTTCCCCTCCCTCTGCTGTTCCGTGGTGAACGCACTGGAAAAGAACTAGATAAGGTAATAACCCAGCGCGAGTGGGTCTCTATGCGGTCCCCTCTTTCCACCATGGCTGGGATGAGAACCGGCCGTGCCCTGTTCCTCAGCCTTCCGCTGGCCTCTGGTGGGACAAAAGTGCAATTGCAGGGCGTGATTACGGGCAGAACAATGAAAATGGAGGAAAATGACCTACTGGTAGAGGTTCGACCACCCCCAGGGGACCGGGTCCTGGCAGGGGTGTTGGAACAATTTGTATAGTGGGGGTGCTGATTCAGAGCCATTGAACCAAACTGTAAACCATGTATATAATGGAAACCACTTCAAGCCAGGGGGTGTGGTAGCACCCCTAGTTCCAGCACCTATGGGTCCTGGGAGTGGAGTCTATGAACTGGAGGTCTAGTCGGGCATGGGGTGAGGCGTGGATGCTGGTAGACCTGGAGGGGGGCAGGTTGGAGGGGGCTGGGTCAGCAGTTGAACCATCCTGGTATTCCTTGAGCCACATCTCTGGCCAGGTGTGAGGAATCTGGCATGGTCACATCCTAAAGGGGCAGGACCGCGGGCTCCAGCCCTTCTGTGGGGACCTCGTCAGTATGCTAAAGTGCCAAGTTTGGGGAAGCCTCCCGTGTGCCACTGAATGCAAATTATGTCAGGAGACGATTTGCATATTTGCATATGACCCGTAACTTTATTATGATTATGTTTTGAATGGTGTGGGTTTATTGCTGGTGAAGTGCATTAGCTGACAGCTCTGGCGGGGGCACCCTCCCCTGTCATCCATTACCCCCTTCTCAGATCATTGTCAGACCCTGTCCTATGTGTCCTCCACTGAGTCTCCACCAGTCCCCCCACTCAGTCCCACAAGCCTCTGTCCCCTGTTCATTCCCCCCCACCCTCAGACCCCCGCCCCGTTCTGTCTCCCCATCAGCCTCCATCCCTTTCATTCACCAGAAGGCAAATCAGAAGAACCCCAATTATTATTTAAAAAAAACTCCTGATTTTTAAGCCAATCTCATGATTTTTTTTGGAGGGGGGAACATGACTCATGGTTTTTGGTTGCTTGGGGTTGGTGTTCATAAAACCAGGTAGAAGGAACAAAAGCCTCCCTAATCACCTTGTATAATCCCATCCTAGAGCCGCCTCCTTCTAGACCCTTGTAAATATCTTAGGACATGTGTGATGTTGCATGAAACAGTAGCCAGAAAAGTTACTCATGGCAGGAGAAGGATGGCCCAGTGGTCTAGGACTTGGAGACCTGAGTTCAAGTCCCTGTTGTACCACAGACTTCTTGTGTGACCTCGGGCAAGTCACTTAGCTGCTCCGTGCCTCAGTTCCCCCATCTCTACAATGGGGATAACAGCACCGCCCTACCTCCCAGGGCGCTGTGAGAATAAATACGTTACAGATTGTGAGGTGCTCCGATACTAGGGTAATGGCAGTAACACCTGGCAAGTTTCCCTTGTTTCAGTGGAGCAAATAAAAACCGGCATTGACAGCGATTCAGGCTTGGGCCTCATTCTACCTGGTGTTAATATCCAAAGCAGCAGCATTTCTTACGGCCATGTCCACACACCCACGCTGAGATCATTCTAGTGGTACAACGTCCCCTAGTGTGGACGCAGTCACGCTGGCATAAATGTACTTATCCCAGAATCGCTATTCCTGGGCGGGAAGGGGGCTAAGCTGTACTGTCCTGAGGTGTCTTTATACTAGTGTAAACTCCACCCTAGGCCCTGGTAGTTCCTGCTGTAACTAGAACAGAAAAAGTCCCATCCCCTAACCGACAAAGTTATACCGGTCCACCCGTATGAAGTGCAGGCCTAAAATGCAGAGAGCAGTGCTAAAGTCTGCGGCCTCCAAGGAACCTAATTCTTCTCTCCTCTACTCTGGGGTCAATCAGGAGTGACTCCACTTGAGTCACTGAAGTTACTTTGGTTTAAAAGGCGGGGGATGAGACCAGATTCCGGCTCCCCCTGCCCAGCTCCCCTCTTCTCCAGACCTGCTCCTGGTTTCTGGCTCTTTTTTCTGGCTCTCTCTTTCTCTCTCCATCCCCAGCGTCTGACCGCTCTCCCTAGCCGGTTTGCTCCTCTCTCCCCTGCCGTGATGGGAGGGAGCGGTGACCGCAGAGAGAGCAGGCCGGTGATGACATGCTCGGCAGGAGGCTTTCATTGGGTTAGAACTGTGATGTCATAATGCCGGTGGCTGACATCAGGCAAGGAGGTGCAACTCCGAGGCGCTATGCTGGAGCTGAAATGGCTGCTTATCAGAGGTCCCGCCTGGTGAGAGAAAGGGGCTGGCGCCCTCAGCCTGGGGGACAGAGGGGTTTGCAGCCCGTCCCCCTTGGGGACCAGCACTTTGCCCTCACCCCCCATACCATCCCTCTTGTGCCTGGGACCACAGAGGCCCTGCTCCTCCAGATGTGTCTTCTTCCTGCACATTACAGATGTGCACAGCTGGAAGCCCATGCTGGACCCCGCCTCGCTGCCCCCCCTGCCCTCTGGCCTGTCCCCCAGTGCATGGGAAGCCCATGATGGGGTGGGTGTGTAACCCCTGGCAAGCTAGGATGGGCTTGTGGGCATGAAGGATGACTGGGGCCCAAAGATGTGGTGGGGGTAAGCTGGGGGTGAGGGAAGGGCGTGTGTGACCACATGTCTCCTACCAGTGGAGGCGCCACACCATGCACAAGGAGAAGGAAGCCAAGAACGCAGAGATGAAGATCAACTGCAGAGACATCATATGCGTCCAGGTACGTGCTGCCCCCTTCCCCTGCGGGACACTGCCTGTGGCTGCCAGGCGGTTCTCTCGGGGCTGGATCCAAAGCCCGCTGCACTGGATTGGGCCCACAGACATGTGGGAGAGCAGGACTGGGAGATGGGGAGCAGCGAGAGCAGGCCATGTTAAGTGGCTCTGACAGCTCATGGTGATGGTTAATCATCTGTGTCTCTAGCCCCTTTTGCCTGCAGAGCTCCAACCCCCAATAGAGGTGGGACACCACCATTTTACAGATGGGGAAACTGAGGTCCAGTGGAAGGAAAGTGACTTGGCCGAGGTCACTTAGCACATCAGTTGCAGAGCTGGGAATGGAACCCAGGATTCCCAGCATCCGGGCCCTGCTCTAACCCCTACACCAGACTGCCTCCCGTTTCAGTGCTCGATGTTGGCAGCAAGTTGAGCATCTCCATAGTTTACAAGGGCTGGGATGTGCCAAGGAGCCTGTTTGCGGGAGAAGACACTGTCCTTGGGTGCATCCGGGCCTTTATCCTGATCCTTTTCTCTTTAGAAGAGCGTCCTGTATTGGCACTGGCAAAGGGAGCTCACTCACCATGTGAGGCTACATCTTCACGTGCCCACAGCTGGAGCCAGGTTTTCAAAGGAGCTCAGCACCTAACATACTGGGCTCTTTGGGGAACTGGGCCATTGCCTTCCTGCTGTGACATGAGGCCCCAGGATGAGACACTGTCTGTGGGGATTGAACCCAGAACCTCTGGCTCGCAGCCCCTAGTGCCTGAGTAAACAGAGGCAGCTCCATTGAATGACACTCTATAGCCTGTATGTGGTCCAGCGACTTGAGGGCAGAGAAGAACCACAGTGTGTCAGCCCGGGGGTTATACTGTGGTGAGCTGGTGGGAGAAACTTAGCGAACCGTATTCCATCGGCACATGCAAGTCTGTCCACACTGGGACAGTTTTGCTGGAGTTTCAGACCGGAAGAAAACTGGGGGAGGTGAAGGAGGTGGGGCGGGGTGGGGGAGGTTCAGACCTTTTATGAAAAAAGTGTTTCAATTTGTTGTTTGGAAACGAATTTTCATTTTTTGTATCATATTACTATAACGTGGTGAGGCGTCATCCCTGAACTAGTGCCTGATTGAGCCTCATGTGGTGATGAGTCAGTCCTGTGCGAGGCTCCAGCCAATCCGCAAGCCAGGAGCTGGTCAGGTGACTCTCAGGGCAGGTATATAAGCCTCACAGGAGACCGAGTTGCCCAGTCTGGCCAACGTCACTGTGTGGTGAGGAACTGTCCCCTGCCTGATAGTGGTGAGGGACTCCACAGGCCTCAGCCTGCTCTGGCACCAGCTCCAGCCTCGTTCCCAGTCCTGCCCTTGCGCCAATCCATCTCCCAGCCTTACTCTTGCCTTGTTCTGACCCCACTTTTGACTCTTGGTTCTGACCTCTGGCTCCAGTTCCCAGACCGACTACCAACGCACCAACCAGTAGGCCCGTCTTTCACTGCTCCGACCGCTAAGCCTTGTCCCGCCACGTCTTGGTTTCTGACAAGGAGAGTTCTGCAATACAACATTTTAAAAAGGTTGAAACTGAAACAACAATGTTTTGATCGACCCAGAATGATTTTTCTTTTAATGGGGATTTTTCCCTTGTGGAGAATTTTGAAATTTTCAGGTTCCGTTGCTACTAGAAACCCTTGGTGAAATGGAATTTCCCTCCACACACCCCTTTGCTCCCCACTTGCAACACAATAGAAAAGTGGAGGAGCTCAGAACTGGGGCTGGAATTTTTTTCCTGCAGACGGCTGGCTCGGCCCACTTCCACTCTGGCGGTGACGCAGCTCTCTGTTTTCTCCCTAGGATAACTGGGACGTGGAGGAGTTTGTCTCAAAGGTGTGCATGGGCAGGTTTCTCAACCATCCCGCCTTTAAAATCACGCTGGCCGTGCTCATCATCGGCAACGCGCTCATCATCGCCAGCCGGACGGAGACGAAGGTCGAAGAGGTACGTTGGCAATGTCTGAATCGGTCCCACACGCAGCAAACTCCGAGCAAAGGGAAAGCCACAAGTTCAGACTCCGCCGCCTCGGGACTGAGATCGGGGCCCTGTTGCACTAGGTGCTGTACGTACACGTCGTGAGAGCTGCTGCCCTAAAGAGCTATTTTCATTTCCACGCTTCCGCTCCCCCTTTTCCTTTTCTCCTATTCTTCTCCCCATGCTGGTTCTATTTAGTGCTTTGCTAAAGACCGTATGGGCCAGGCCAATTAGAGAGAGAAAAGACCCAGTGAGCCAATCCTTGCTCAGAAGGGGGCGAGAGGGTAAAGGCAGATCAGAGGTCCCTTAATCCTGGGATGGCTGGGTGCAAATCAGTGCCTCAGTTTCAGGGTGCTTAAGATGAAGTCAGCGATTAACAGCCCAATACAGCGGCCTGACTCTGTCCTCTTTCTCCTGGCAGCCTGGAGGGAAGCTGCCACGCTGGCTCTATGCCACAAGCGGATCTCCCCACAGGGGTGTGATTTACCCATGCCAGCTGTGTGGCACCGGAGGATCTGGGCCCCATGAGTTCATTCCCCAGCTAGTGCAGGATTGTTTCCTCCCAGTCATTGTCTCATGCATTACGCTTGTTGCTTTCCAAATTCCCGAGCGATATGGCTCCCATTCCTTCATTAGTCTGGAAGCACCGGTCGCTGTCTCCCAGTTAAGGCTGAGTGAGTTTTGCACTTCAAGCAAGGCCTCTGTGATGTAGGGAGAATGCAGCGTGTTCTCCCCACTCCCTCTTTGCAGGGCCGGCTCCAGGCACCAGCTGAGCAAGCTGGTGCTTGGGGCGGCAGATTGTTGGAGACGGCGTTCTGCCCAATCCTAGGGCGGCACGGCCGCTTTTTTGTTGTTGTTGTTGTTCCACTCCGGCCGCCCTGTAGGGGGCGGTGGCGCGGAGAACCAGAGCACCCTGCAGGGCAGTCCTCTTCCTTCCCTCCCCGCCGACCGGAGCGGAGCCCTCGCGGCAGGCGGCAGCGCAGCGGGAGGGGCCGCGTGGCAGTGCCCCTGCTGTAGCCCTGGCCGCCCCCTTCTCTCTCTCTCCCGCCCGCTTCCGCCCCCTCCCCCCCCCTGCACCCGTGCTCCAGCCGCGCCGCAAGTTGTTTTTTTTTCTTTGCCGTTCTGGCCGCCCCGTTTTTTTTTTTTTTTTTGCTTGGGGCGGCCAAAAAGCCAGAGCTGGCCCTGCCTCTTTGAGGACTGGATGAATTTTCTGAGCACCTGCAAGTAGATCGTTTAATTAGTTTATGAAAATGTATTTGTATTGAGGCAGCACCGAGGAACCCCCAATCCAGGGTCAGGGCCCCTTTGTGCTAGATGCGATACAGACATAGAAGAAGATGATTCCACCGCTGAGTAGATTTCACTGTGAACTTTCCCCCCCCCCATATTCAGTTCTAGACAAATCCATGCTAATTGTTACTTGTCACCTTATTATCTTCTAGGTGTCTGCAAATTGTTTTCTTAATTATTTGCTTCATTATCTTTCTGGTTACTGAAGTTAAGCTGACTGGTCTGTAATTCCCCAGGTTGTCCTTATTCCCCTTTTTATAGATGGACACTATATTTGTCTTTTTCCAGTCCTCTGGAATCTCACCTGACTTTCATGAATCGCTAATGGCTCAGATATCTCCTCAGTCATCTCCTTGAGTAGTCAGTTTCCTCATATCCGCATTCTTCTCTATAGGCCAAGCTCTCTCTGGCTGGACTACATCTCTCATGATGTATCATGGCCAGGCACTCCCATGATGCACTGCTTCCTCTCCCCAAGAGAGGAGACTGTGGTGCATCATGGGAGCTGTAGTCTGACCAAGGAACCTGTCCCATAGAGGAGAAATGGGAGCATGAGACACTGAAACTACAACTACCATGAGGCAACATAGCAGTATTTCCAAACACAAATATTTTAGTTTTCAGCCCAAATATTTCGGCATTTGAATTTCTGCCCAAAAAAAAATCAAAGTTTTTCACGGAAAAAAAAGTTGCTTTGACCCTCTTACTCGTTCTGTGATTTCTTTTCTTTTTTTAAAATTAATCTATTGTCTTTCCTATCCCCAGAGGTTTTTCCTCACCTGTATTTTTTTCTTGCCCCCTCCTTTTACTATTACTTTTTCTTCAGCAGACTGCAGCACTTTTCTTTGTCTCTCCATTATACCTTTTCTCCTTCTGTCCATTATCCCCATCCCTCTGTCCACGTCCCTCCTCCTAGCCCCGATTCAGCCAGCCACTTAAGCACGTAAGTAATCACCTCCCTATTCAGCAAAGCACTTACGTGTGTGCTGAAATTTCAGTATGGGGGTAAACCCCATTGAATTCACCCACTCCTAAGCGCTTTGCTGAACTGAAACTGCCCTCACCTAGAGCTAGGACTGATTTTGGTTTTGATCACAGTTGAACAGTGTGAGCAAGACACAAGCAGAGTCCCCAGGGGACATGGCTGAGTTTGTTTTTTCTTCTATTTTCTATTGCAGAAATACTACGGGTTGTTCTCTGCCATAGATAACATTGTCTTGACTGTCCTTACCTGTGAGGTGCTTCTCAACTGGTACTATGGATTCTGGATGTACTGGAAGGTGAGCGCTAAGCACGGCCAGTTAGAACCAATATTTCCTGGCCATTAGCCACATTCCTGTTATTCTGTTGCTCCATTCCCATTCCCAGGGTCCCATTGCAACTCTTCCAGGCCCCTCTCCAAAGCCTACAATGTTGTTCCTCCAATTGTTCCTCTTATCCAAGCTGCCCCGCCAGGCTTTGCATAGGTCTCACTGTTCCGCAACGTGCAGGGCCGGTGTAACCACTAGGTGAACTAGGCGGCCGCCTAGGGTGCCAAGATTTGGGGGTGCCAAAAAGTGGTGCCCCCCAATTTTTTTTTACACTCTTCTCCCGGCGGGGGGACAGGCTGCTCACAGCCACGTTAGCACCTACCTCTGCGGGCGTCCTCTGCAACCGCGGGCCCCGCCGCCTCACTCCGCCGCACCCCACATCACTGCCCGCCCGCGCCCCCCTGCCAGCCCAGAGCCGCCTCCTCCCCAAGCCACCGGGCTGCCACATCGCTCCCTAGCCTGCTCCCTCCGGCTTTGGCAGTCCCGGACCCCCTGCCGCAGCAGCGGCTGCTGCCCAAAGTCTGCCGGCTGCAGTCCATGATCATTGTTAAGAGGCCAAAAATAACCAACGCCCTATATTTGATTGGATCAGGTCTATCAATCAAAGTATCCAAAGCAGGGGACGTGCTGTCCAGAGGTTAAAGCAGCCAATTGGGAATGAGGACTCCTGGGTTCAACTCTTGGCTATCAAATCACTCGGACCTTGGACAAGTTACTTTGCCTCTCTGTGACTCAGTTTCCCTGTCTGGGTCTAATAATCCTTATCTATAACAAAGGGGCTTAATTATGCTTTGGGATGAAAGGAACAATATAAGCACTAAGTATATGCCAGATTATTACTTGATTATAATAGAGAGCATATGTTTTAGATGCTTTGCAGTAAAACTAATACAGATTAAGGGCCTGCTCCTTCTCCTCTTAAAGTCAGTGGGAATGTTACCATTGATTTTCAGAGTTAAATGACTAAAAGCATGCTTGACGGGCTATTCATATCTGTGTGGAACCATGAATAACATCTCTGGGCCATGCTAAGGGCCTTCTGGAATAGAATTGGCTTTAAAAGAAACAAAACCAGTCCAGGTTTCAAAGTTAGACACTTATTTACCTAGGGCCCAATTCTCCATGGTCCAGCACCTTGTGTAGTCGTTTGTGGAGTGCAAAGTGGGTGTGGCAGCACTATCACTTGGCGTCAGTGGTGTCGCACATCCACTTGGCACTGACGTAAAGGACTCCATCAGGTGGAGGACAGCAGAGAATCCGGCTCTGCATATTTTTCATCCATCGGACCTCAGAATACTGAAAGGTGGGTAAGGAGCACTAACCTCATTTAACAACCGGGGAAACTGAGGCCCAGCGAGAGTAAGTGTCCTGTCCAACATCACGTAGTAAGACTACGACTGAGCTGGGAATAGAATGTAAAATCCTTCACATTCTTGATCTGGCGGTGAGTGGTAAAGTCAGATTTCAGAGATGTTTTTATGGGCCAGATCTTCAGCTGGTATAAGACAGAATTGTCCCATTGATTTCAATGGCGCGATGCTGATTCACACCCGCTAAGGATCTGGCCTTTCTTATTGGCAGGTTTCAAGCTGAGATGCACCCCCTCCCTCCGTTCTCTCATTATTACCGTGTATTATATGTATTACGGTAGCTCCTAGAGGCCCCAATCTGGGCTCAAGGCCCCGTTGTGCGAAGTGCTGTGCAAAAATACAGTCCCTGCCCCCGGAGCTTACAGTTTCATTGGCCTGTGCTGACCAGCCCTGCTTTGAACGCTTGTCCTCTGCTTCTCAGGGTGGGGTTTTCTCTTCCGCAGGACGGTTGGAACGTCATCAATTTTTTTATCGTGGCATATCTCTGCGTGGGGCCTTTCATCCCTGTGCTGAACAACCAAAAAATTTTCTGGGCCCTCAGGTAGGGAAAGGGCTACTTTGTCTTAAAGCTTGTCATGCTGGTGTTATTTGTTGGTTGACAAGCTCTTGGTAAAACACAGATCAGGCCCCCTTCCGCCATGTGCTGCACATATTCCTAGGGTGCGTCTACACTGCAGTTAGAGCAGGGGTCTCAAACTCAATTTACCTTCGGGCCAGGGCCAGTCCTCAAATCCTCCCAGTGGGCCAATAATGTCCCTGAAGATGGTGTTCAGAAAAGACAATGTGGATATTGTATTTTTTATTTCGAATGTCTTAGAAATAATAAAACGGTCCGACAACTTTATACAATTCTTCACCTGCCAGAGAGTGTTGAGTGTTGGCCAGACACCTGGCAACGCTTCAGTTCTGTCAGTTTGTTGATGTTTGGCCTCCGTGACTGAGCAGTTGAAACCTTCAGGATTGCAGCAAGGTGTGCATCAAATAGTTGTGTTCGGTATTTTGATTTGTTTATATTCATTGTAGGGGGAAAAAGTCATGCTGCCTCCATGGCTGACTCTGCCCGGCGACTAGTGATGGTATCTCTGTCCCTCTCCCCCGACCAATCGGAGCTGCAGGGGGCGGAGCCTGCAGCAGACCTGGCTGGCAGCGGGTCTGCATGCGTCTCTCCTCCGCAGGCCGTAGTGGGGAGTTTCTCGGGCCGCAGATGGCCCACGGGCCAGGACTTTGAGACCCCTGAGTTAGAGGTATAGCTGCAGCATGTGTAGACGTACCTATTGGCTCAAAGGTGGATCCAATTGTTTGACTACACACCTGTTTTGTTCTTAAAAATGTTCAAGAGTCCAAATAGCCAAACTTAGCCGAATTTCTTGTCTCAAGAAAAACAGTACAATATGGAAAGGAGAGACACGTGCCCTCCTGCCAGAAAGCAAATCCTTGCAGGGGAGGGAGGGATAGCTCAGTGGTTTGCGCATTGGCCTGCTAAAGACAGGGTTGTGAGTTCCCTCCTTGAGGGGGCCACCCAGGGATGTGGGGCAAAATCAGTACTTGGTCCTGCTAGTGAAGGCAGGGGGCTGGACTCAATGAACTTTCAGGGTCCCTTCCAGTTCTGTGAGATAGATATATCTCCATATATTTTTATTAAATGTTCACCTTCCACAGCCGGTGTGCTTCCAAGATATGCGTTTCAGCTAATAGCATTTAAAGGACGATTTTCCAAGTTGCAAAACTTTTTACACGTCACTAAAATCCAACCCACCCTGTTCCTTAACTTGCCGTTCTGTACTTTCCTTCTCTTTGCGTTGGCATTGGTCTGTGAAAGTACTTCCCCAGCTCGAACCAGGTAGAACATTAAAGTATTTTGCCTTTGACAGGTTTCCTATTTTCTAATGCCAAAGCGGACTTTGGCTTTGCAAAGTGTTGCGAGATACCTGACGTGGGTGAACAGCATTGTGGGAAGAGCAGAATACTTAACCTAACTTCCCCACACTTATATTCATTCCGTGTACATAATACTTACAAACCTGGTGTATACTATGCCTAACGTACATACATTGGCTAACATACCCCAACTGGCTTAGATCTAGCTACCTCCAGTAACAACAGCAATGATGCTGCAGCAGCATGGTTTATACCAGGGGTTCTCAAACTGGGGGTCGCCAGGTTATTACCTGGGGGGTCGCGAGCTGTCAGCCTCCACCCCAAACCCTGCTTTGACTCCAGCATTTATAATGGTGTTAAATATATAAAAAAGTGTTTTTAATTTATAAGGGGAGGTCGCACTCAGAGGCTTGCTGCGTGAAAGGGGTCACCAGTACAAAAGTTTGAGAACCACTGGTTTATACACTGCTACTCAGGACCTTGGAAATGTAGTCAAATGGCTAGCCCATAGTATTACCTGTGCTGTTGCCAATTCACTGCTATCGTTACTGAAGATAGCTAAATCAAAGCTAGCTCAGGTATGTCTACTATGCTGCAGTCACACCTCTGAGACAGTCCCTGCCCCAAAAAGCTTAGTCTAAACAGACAAGTCAGACAAAAGGTGGGAAGGGAAACTGAGGCACACAGCGAGGAAGTAACTTGCCCAGAGTCGCACAGCCAGTCAGAGGCAAATTGTTTTTGAAAAATGGAAAACAGGCCAATTTGTCAGGATAGAAACTGTTTGCAAAACAGGGTTGGGTTTGGCGAATCTCCTGACTTGATAAAACTGTTGAGGAAACGTTTCAGAATTGTCCAAATGTTTCGTTTCAATGTTTTCGGAAAGAAAACGCCCAGTTTTCTGGTTCAGAACAGCATTTTGTTTCAGAATTTAAGCTAATTAGACTGAAAAAAAAGTTTAAAAAGAGAGGAGGTGGAAAGAAAAGGTTGAAATCAAAACCAATTATTTCAAAATGATTGGAAAAAAAGGTTTTGATTGACCCTATGTGGGGAAAAAAATGTTTCTTCATTTTGCAAATATTGGTGAGTTTTCAACGTTTCATCCTGATTTTATATGGGACAAAGTTTGGAACTCTTGAAAATATTAGCCAGAGAGAAAAAACGTTTCCTGCCCAGTTCTAACCGAGTCCCAGTATTGGACCCTACGCTCCCTCCAGACCAAAGTGGGTCTCTAAAAAAGAAAATGATCACGGTGTCAAAGTCAGACTCAGGACTCACAATTTGTCAGACCACTCTGTTTATTAGCAAAAGCGCTCTGCTAATACACCCAGATAATGTGAGTGCCATGCAAGGCCCAAACTATCTTATTTATACAGATAAAAAGGGCGCGAACTTAACAAGATGACAAAGGGAGCAGAACTGATACGTTTATGTGGGGCTAGACACACATATCTTATTTCCTTATTAACTCTTACCGATCTCCTGTTAATGTCCCACCATCAGCTTAAGTGGATCCATTGTTCAATACCTTAATGTTTCTCTTCCTGTCAACTTTATCTCAACATTCCTCATTCCTGTTTAAAGGAACATACAGCATTTCTTTAATCCATTTTACTTTTACAGTATAATTCATTCTACTTTCACAAAGGGCACAGCGACTCCAGCACCGCACTGCGAGCCCCGGTGTCTAAAGCAAACTTGGAGTCCCCTCGTGGAAATGTTGGCCTATTGACTTGTCCCAGGTCCCACAGTAAATTCGGTTGAGGCTACACTTGAAACGCTACAACGGCCCAGCTGCAATGCTTCAGCATAGCCACTTGCTACCGTGACAGGAGGATTCATTACTGTCACTGGAATTAATCCACCTGCCTGAGGCGGTAGCCAGGTTAAGGGAAGAATTCTTCCATTGATCTAGCGCTGTCTACACCGGGGGTTAGGTCGGCTTAACTGCGTCGCTCAGGGGTGTGGATTTTTCACACCCCTGAGCGACGTAGCAGGTCGACTTAACTTTTGAGTGTCGACCGGGCCTTAGTGGCAGAGCTGGGTGTGGAATCCAGAAATCCTGGCTAGCAGATTTCTGCTCTTACTCCGGTGTGGAGCTAGGCTGTCCTTGCTGGGCTGAGCAGTGGGAGGAGCTGCTTGGAGTTTGGGAGCCCCGAAAGATTCTTCGAACGGTTTTTCTTCCAAGTCACGTGGGCCTGGCATCATCTCCCTCCTGGCGCAAGCTGCTCATGCTCCTCTGTCTCTCTCAGGGTGATGAGGCTGATGCAGGTCTGCATGCTAGTCAGCGGGTTGGCCAGGATGATCCGGGTGATCCTACAGTCCATCCCAGACATGGCCAATATCATGGCCCTGCTCTTTGTCATCATGCTGGTGAGACAGTCAAGCCCTTTGGGTGGGGCCCGGTATAAAACTGGAGTTCTCCCTCCTTCCTTCCCTTTCCACTTCCCTTCTTCTCCTCTATGTCGTTCCTCTTCTCCTTTCGTTCCACTTCCCCCTGTTCCTTTCCCCTCCACAGTGGGCCTTCTCACAAACAGCAGTGGGAGCTGGCTCGTTTGTGAACGGCCTCAAAGAGCCTTCATCGTAACCTGGAGGAGATCCACAGGCGCTGCCTTCCTCCTTGCCCCAGAGGTGCCCCGCCCCTGCTCCACCCCCAGGCCCCGCCCCTGCTCCACCCCTTCCCCCAAGCCCCGCCCCTGCTCCACCTCTTCCCCCAAGCCCCGCCCCACCTCTTCCCACCCAGTTCCGTCCCATCCCCTCTTCCCTCCCAGCGCCTCCTGCATGCCCCGGAATAGCTGATCGCGGCAGGCGGGAGGTGCCGGGAGGGAGGGGGAGGAGTTGATTGGTGGGCGGCGAGCGGGAGGCCCTGGAGGGGAAGGGGGAGCTGACTGCCAGTGGGTGCTAAGCACCCACTAATTTTTTTCTGTGGGTGCTCCAGCCCTGGAGCACCCACGGAGTTGGCGCCTATGGGGAGATCTGGTTATGGATCTCTGAGCTGCCTTTGGACTCTACCGTGTGTAGAGCAAGGTACCAGCTGGATGGTGAAAGGGTGTGGATCCTCCTAGAACAAGCACAGAGTTCAAGGAGAGAGAGAGAGGAACCTAGTTCCGGAAGCGCCCACCTGCTTCCAAGCCATAGTCTGCGAGGGTTTGTTTTATGGTAGATTTGGGGGGATGCGGCTGCTCATTTTAGCTGGCTGAGGCTGACCATGGGTCTTGGGCGGGAGCTGGCCAGAGCTTCTGACCAGCGCTGTCTCTTTGCAGGTCTTTTCAGTGTTCGGAGTGACACTCTTTGGAAATCTGGTCCCGATGCACTTTGGAAATCTAGGGATATCTTTGTATTCGCTCTTCATCTGCCTCACGCAGGACGGCTGGATAAACATATATAAGATCTTTGAGTGAGTGAACCTGTTAGGTTTCAGACGCACCCCCACATCCAGCATAGGGGAACAAGCCCCTCCCAACAGCATACTCTTGCAAGAGGAGTGCACCCCAACTGACACACATGCACACGCAAACAGCACAATGCTCTCCTCCTCCCCGCAATGCACAGACACACCCAGAGATAGCTAATGCGTGCGCACGAACACACCCACGAGCAGGTAATGTAATCCATGCTAGGAGAGCGAGTGTGGGTCTTTGGGCTCCTTCCATCTCGGAGGATAAGAGCCTACTACAAGTACCACCGAACAACTTCCCTCCTTTAGCTTAGGTGGTAGAAACTGATGCCGTTCATGCTAGAGATTTGGGGTTCAGGCTCTGCTGGTGACCCATGGCGGTGGATTGTTATGTAGACACAAGCACGCCTCAGCAGTCAAACCCTTTCCTTTGTCCTAATTATTTCAAGCCAATTTGAGAGGGTCTTTAATTGTGATCCGAGAAGTGGGAAGTCTGACCCCCATGCGGGACCTTGGATGGCCTGCTTTTCCTTCCATAAGGGGGGGTGAAAGGGAAATGGGGGAGGTTCCCCCTACTTGGGGCTCAGAGGGAGATTGGCAGGACTGCTCCCCTTCTCCTGATTTGGGGCACAGAGGGGGGATGGGTGGGGTTCCCCTCTTCATAAGTCTCTGAAGACTTTACAGGAAGGTTTTGCAGAGTCTCCCTGCTGCTCATCCCCATGAATGAATTCCTTCTATCTCCATCAGGGAAGAGGGGATCGCCCTGAAAATAGGGGGTGCCCTTTACTTTTTCATCTTCATCACGGGCGGGGCCTTTATCTGCACCAACCTGCTGGTGGCCGTGGTGACGTCAAACCTGGAGCAGACAATGCTCGCCTACTCTGAGGAGAAGCAGAAAAGAGACCAGCTCCTCCACCCCGACAAATTCGTGGACCGGAAGGTAAGTGCCCGGCGCAGCCAGTGTGATGGCTGAATCCTGAGGCTTTTGCTCAGGTTTTGCTCCCACTCGGAGTTATACCTGAGTAAGGACTGTGTGAACATTGATGAAGGAAGAACCTCAAGATCTGGCGCTAGAGTATTAAAGCAAAGCACTGTAGCTTCAAAAAATTCAAAGATCCTGTATTTTAGGGTGAGCTACAGACCAAAATACAAATGCCCCAAAATCAACATTTGGAAATGCTGCCATGGTGCCTCATGGGAGTTGTAGTTCCGTTGCTGTATGTTCCCATTCACTTCTATGGGTTGGGCTCTCCAGCCAGACTACATCTCCCATGACGCACTGCCTCTTCTCTCCAAAAGGGGAGCCTGTGGTGCATCATGGGAGGTGTAATCTGACCAGGGAGCCCCTTTTTTGACCAGCTGGACTACAGTCTCCTATTGGGGATGGCACTCCTGTGCTGAGAGCCAACAGGAGGTCTAGGCACTTCACTGAAGATCTGTTTTGGAGGCTTGAGGGTACGTCTACACTACAAGAAAAAACGACCAGTGGCAGCGAATCTCAGAGCCCGGGTCACCTGACTCAGGCTCCCGGAGCTTGTGCCAGGGGGCTAAAAATAGCAGTATAGATGACCAAGTTTGGGTTTGAAACCCTCCCACTTCACTGGGTTTCAGAACCTGGAGTCCAGCCCGAGGGGGAAAGGCTACACACAGCTGTTTTTAGCCCTGTAGCGCAAGCTTGAGTCAGTTGACCCAGGCTCTGAGACTTGCTCTCCCGGGTCCTTTTTTTTTTTTTAAGCATAGACATACCCTTAGGGACATTCCTATGGTGCCTGGAACCTGCACAGGGGTTAATTTCAACCAGGAAGTGCCCTTATGACAGCATGGCAGTGGTTGAGCGCCACCCACTCCCTTCTCTGAGCTCATCAACAAAGGTACCAAGCAGAGCTGAGCCAAGTTCCGGAATTTCTGTCCCGGGGAAATGCCGAGATGCCAACATTTGCTTGATTCCCAAATCGCGAGGCCATGTCGAAACCCAGACGCTCTGCTCGGGGTGAAATGTTCTGAAAAATTACCGCTTGACATTGTCAATCGAAATTAAACACTTCAGCTGGCTGAAAGAGAAACGTCTAATTTTGGTTCGTTGAACTAATTCAAAACCCTTTATTTCAAGCCAGTTTGACATTAAACTGCTGTGCCCTATTGTGGCGCATTGCTTTGTGGGATTTATATTTCGGGCGCCTGATACCCCCATTCTTCACTACTGGCCAGATCCCTGGCTGAACTAAATGCCTGATGATGCACCATGTGATTCCTGTGATGCACCACACAGCTGGCTTAGAGGGGAGTCCATCTTATCATCCCTCAAAGAGCCCAGTCCGCTGGAGAGAATACGCCACAATAGGGAGGTGCAGTTTAATGTTGCAGCTGGCGTGAAAAGAAAAATTTGGGGTCAGTTCAGTCAAATGAAATACTCTGATTGGGGTTGAACCAACTTGGATTTTTCCAGACAAAATCAAAAAAATTTCAGCAAAATTGACATTTTCCTGTGGAAAATGTTGATGTTTGTGGAAACTGCATTTTCTATTGGAAAATTCCAGGGGCAACAGAGGATGGATCACTTGATGATTCCCTGTTCTGTTCATTCCCTCTGGGGCACCTGGCACTGGCCACTGTTGGAAGACAGGATACTGGGCTAGATGGACCTTTGGTCTGACCCTGTCTGGCCGTTCTTATGTTCCTTCAGTTCAATGTTGGGGATGACAACTCATCTCCGGAGCTGAACTTGGTGCATTTGAAAGCAGTGATGCAGGATACTCCCATGACGCATCACCAGATGCCGCTGATCTCCGGCAACCTGGGCAACCTGACTGAAGCTACCTGTGACGATTTCTGTCTCATCTTGGAAGGGATTCAAGAGAACCTGAAACGATACAAAGAGATCCGGGATGAGCTTAGCACGTAGGTCCTTCCGCGCACGCCCCTCTCCTGTGCTGGCTTTGGGATCTCCCTGGTGGGCAGGGTCAGGATCAATTTAGTTATATTTCACTTCATCAAAGCAACACAGGGCAGATGCAGCCACCCAGACTCCAGAGAGGGAGTCCTATGTGCCGTGGTGGGAGCGCTGAGTCCGTGATCCTGTGAGTGGCTGGGTGGGGCTCATGGCTCTCAGTTGACAGATCTTCAGGTATTAACATTACACCCTTGAAAGTGCCATGGCTTGGGTTCTGTGGCAGGAGAGGACTGGTGGAAGAGCATGACTTTGAAACCCAGGGAAGAGAGTTGGTGGGTAAAGGGCAAAGCTCAGAGCCTTGCCCTAGGATGATTAGAGAATTGGAGGATGACAGCAGCTCGTGGTTTTGCTGTCTGTGTAAGAACGGGCTATCAGCAGTGCGGTATGCGCTATCGTAACCTTGGGGCAAGAATATAGTAACAGAATAGGTACAGCTTCCCCAAACTGCCCTCTGCCATCATGCCTCAGCCTTACCTTGGGGATCACCTCTAGGGCATTCAGCCTCCACGGTCCATCAAGTCCTAGGCTCCTTCACTGAAACTACCAACAGGGGCCCACAGCATGCTGGTCACTGTTCGTTTTGGACCCTTCTCCACTAAACCTGTGCTGAGACCACCAAGTTCATGTCCTACAGGCATCCCTGTCACTCCTGACCTAGGACGGATGCAGACCTGCAAGGTAGAGGCGGTGGGCCCCACTGCTATCTCCTAAATTATCTAGCCCCCTGGCTGACTAGGACTTGATGAGGGGAGCTTGTAGGCTTGGGGCCTCTGGAGCAGAACTTCTTGGGTGACAGTTCTTGGTGTTAATAGCATGGAGGGGACAACACATCAGCGTCTGGCTTGGGAAATGAAGTTTGGAAGGAGATGGCCTGACCCAAAGCCCAGTGGAAAGACGCCCAGCAATTTCAGTGGGCTGTGGTTCAGGACCATACTGCTTTAATGGTTGAACCTTACTGTCATGGGGTCCAGGAAAGAGAGCTGGGAGGCATGTGGTGGTGCAGTTTCCTGGGGAAGGAGAATCTGAAGTGGTGGTCTTAAAGCCCCACTCCCTACTGCCTGGAGGACGGGAGAATGGAAGACAAGGCCATTTGGGGGGTGGAAGCCCTCCAGTGGAGACTTGGAGATGAGTGTGTTTGGTGGTGGAAGCAGATGTTCCCAGAGCTGCAGAAGAAGCACTGGGGGCGCAGGGGGGTGAATGTACTTGCTGGCAGAAGCTCACTGCTTACTTTCCCGGCTTGGTCCCCACAGAATAGTCAAGGAGGTGAGGTCCATCGCGTTCAATAAAGAACAGGAGGAGGAGAGAGTGCTGCGAAACATCCAGAACACTAACATCTCTGACGGCCTGCTTAGCAACGAGGTGGCTGCTGGCAGGTCTGGAGATATCCTGTCCACGCTGATGACTCTGGAGAAGGTACAGTATAGAGCCCGATCCTCAGCTGGTGTCAGTGGTGCCTACGCCTTGTGCTGTCTCTCTACCCAGGGGTGAATTTCACTCCCTGTTCAGGGGCTATGCGCCCCCGGCGCCGACTGATTTCAGCTGCCGTTGAAAGTACCTTGGCCCCTTTGCACTAAATGTGCAGCTAGCATGAGATCCCAAATCTCTTGGAGGAGGGCAAGGGGCTGCAGGTGTAAAAGCTGTTTTCTGCGCCAGGGTAGAACTGGCCCTTGCTCATCAGCCTTGTTCTTTCTCCCTTCGGTAGGCGAACATGATTGACCCACAGGATGTCACGTCATCAGGGTACCACAAGGGGGCAGTGAAGATGGCCTTCTTGAAAGCCCGACGCCAGTCTCTTCTTAACCAGTCAGTCCTTCCTTAGCCGTGCCGGAGCGGGACCATGGAGCTGTGAGTGGGAATCTTCCCCTGGACCGTGCAACCGTGGAGCTGCGGCGTAAATGCTTCCTTTGTAACAGAGGCGGATTTATTTGCTTGGCTGAGGAGACGCTTCTGTCTTTGGGATGCCGAGGAGCGAGTGTGGACGAGGGATCAGAGCTCCAAGGAGCACGCGCCATGAAATACCAGCTTCTAGACGGACAAAGCCAGACCTGGAGGAGTGGCAGGAGACAGGGGTGGCTTGGATTAATGCCAGGTCTATCATGTTTACTGTGTGCATTGGGATGACTCTGATATGGCCTGGACTGTCTCTTGGATGGAGACCATGTCAGAATATTCATGGTTTGTTGCCTCCAAAGCACAAAGCAAAGAACATCAGGGAAAGAAGAGTTGCTGCACAGCCCGCGCCTGTGGTCAGAGCATCGGCTCCCACCCTCTGTCCCAGCGCCCCTGGGCATGTGTCTGTGTAAGTCTCAGGGGAAATCACCTTTGGGTACCTTTGCACAGGTGAGAACAGAGCTGTCCAGGTGGTAAGAGCAGGGATGCAGGATGAAGCACTGGGTGTTCATGCTTGTGCCCGTAAAAGGGGCTTCTCTTGCAGCGTCAGGACCGGATGCAATGTCTAAATCTGGAAAATGTGTGGTGGAGCAGAAGATGTGTCCATCACGTTGTCCTGGCTGATGCCTCCTTGAGACTCTACCGACAGGCAGCTACCTGGAAGTCCAGGACTAGTTGCACAGGCCCTGCCCTGTGCAGTGCGTGGAAAAGGGCTGATGACATTATTTCCCACTTTTAATACCCATTATCAAGTTCTGGACCATGTTCCCTACCTTGGCTGCTCATGACGGTGAGGGACACAACCCAGTGAGGTGCTGACGTGTCTCCTGGATGGGATCGTTTGACTTCCCAAAGGCAGGAGGTGCTCCGTCTCACCTCTGCGCTTCCCACCCAGCGCTCTCCAGACTCCAGGGGCAGAAGGCGATTGCTCTGCTGCAGCTGTATCTGATCCCATGTTCGTTGGACTCCAGCACTCCTGTAGCCTCGCGTTAAAATGAGCAGTGTCGGGGGAAAGCAGCTGTAGCGGCTGCCAGCGTATTTGAGACGAATACTCGTCAAGAAATCCGTGGCTTGTGTCGATCAGCTGTGACGCTTGTGCTGGTCTCGGATGAATGATCATAATAAAGAGCATTGAGCTGTGTTTCTGAAGCCGTTGTGTTCCCATTTCACCTTGTTCAGTGTTTGAGTCTCAAGGATGTCTACACTGCAGTCACAGGGTAGGTGTGACATTCTATAGCTTGGGGGAGCGTCCTGTAACCCCCATATTCCTCATGTTTATATCATCGTGATCTTACATATAAAGCAGGCCGTGTGAGGTATCAGGGTAAAGGCTCTGATCTGCTGAAAGTCATTTCTCTATCCATAGATGTGTATCATTAATGCATACGAAGTGATGAGAATTGTGTTGTATGGTTGTCACTAAAACATGCTGTAAGTTGGGGAAGCAGCCAGATATTAGCTCCCCAGAGGCAACAGCAAGGAAAGTAACCAACGCCCGGGCAAGGTGATACAACCCATCACCAGCCATTGTCCACCAAGGGAGCTACAATTCAGTAACCCACCTGCATGAGGCCACATCAGGGAAATTGCTCAACGTTGCCTGGGGACTCAGCAATGCCCCCCAGACATGCCTGGCCTTGTGCTCCCCAACTTCATGGGACTGAGGCTATAAAACAGAACACAGTTGCCACATGCTGGGCCTTTCTCCTTCACCCACCTATGCTGCAAGCAACAAGGACACTGAACAAGACTGGAGACTGGCCCAGATTTAAGGGACAGATCTGTATATTAAGGACGGCAATGTCCAGGGGGTGAGAAAAACGGCTTAATCTACATGTTGCCAAGTCTAATAGGGTTGAGAGTTTAGACTGCGTGCTTATATTTTCTTTTCTTTTGGTAACTAACGCTGACTTTCTGTCTAACACTTATAGTCACTTCAAATCTATCTTTTGTAGTCAATACATTTGTTTAACTGTTTATCTTTACCAGTGAGTTTGTATGAAGTGTGTGGCAAATCTGCTCAGGTTTTGCGAAGGCTGGTGTATATCCACTTTCCAGTGATGAAGTGGTGAATCAATTAATAGGTCTGCATTGCTCATCTTGAGTAGTACAAGATGGTATATTCCTGAGGGACAGTGCTGGGAGCTGGGGGGATTTAGCTCTGGTGCCTTTCTCTGTGTGATTCATGAGTGGCTCTGGGAGCGTTCATGCAATCCAGCTGGGTGTGGGGCTCCGCATGGTGTTGTGCTGAGTGATCACAGCGCCTGGAGGGGTTTGCTGCTGGTCACTAGCAAGGCATTGTGAGAGACAGCCCCGGCTGGAGAGAATTCAGGGGACACAGCAGTCCCACAGTCCCGGGCTGCACCCCGGGGATCCCATCACAGTATGACCACAGCTTGTGTAGACGTATCTAAAATAGCTTTAATCTAGCAGAACCGGGGCAGCACGGGCTTTTGTGGGGGCTAGCCGTGTGAGTAATTACCCGGCGTCGGCTGGGTTTCGGACACGGCGTCACAGCTACGGGCGCTCATGCTAGCTAGATTAAAGCTAGTTTTTGTATGTCTAATGAGCTGCAATCAAGCACGGTAGCCAGGCCCTTAAGTCAAACACAGAGCTGTTCCAGGCGGGTGGGAGATTAGAGACATTGATCACTCCAGCCCCTGACCCTGAAAAGTTGAGAGCACTCAGCACCTTGCAGGCCTCTGTGCGATGCGGCTGTCGACAGATGCACAATCTGCTAGTCTGCTTTGCACAGGTGTTGGGTGAGGAAGTCGGTGCTAACGTTACTCTGAAATACCCAGATCCACAACGAATGGCAGCGCACACGAATGTCTAACAAAGCCCCTAATCCCTAGGCCCCCTGCCTTTCAAGAGCTATTGCGCGGGATGGAAATCTCCTTGTTTGTCCTGTAGCACTCCAGTGGGGAAAACAGTGAACAGAATGGTAACAAGCCTATGCACATCGGAGGCTAATGGTCCCAAGTGTAGACACTTTCCAGCCACCTCAAACCATTCTCTACTTGCTTGGAGATGGACGGCCAGAGTGGGCGGGGTTAGTGAAGGATGAGAGAAGAGCTATCACATCTCGATGTCAAACCGGATGGACATTTGTCAGATTGACATGTGAGTATTAGAATTTTTACTTACATTTAATGAGTGTTATTCTGTAAGATGCCAATGGAGGAGGAAGGTCTCCAGCCCAAAGACAATCACAGACCTCACTGAAGCCAGTGGGGATACCCTTTCTTTCAGGCTCCACACAAGGAGCAATCAAACCCCTTTGTGTAGTAAAAATAGCTGGGGTCGAAGGGGCTACTGCCCAAGGTAATAGGCCGCATGTTGGCAGGTCAGAGCTAAGCCATGTGGGCTGAAGGGTTCCCTGGCTAGGGTATTGGATGCAGGCTTGCATGTGTATTGGCAGGGAAAGCCAGGAGAAGGAGATGAGAGTATGAGAATGAGAAGAAACTGAGCAGGGATGGAAAATCTTGAGCACAGAACTTGCTGGAGCGGTAGACCTGGGGATTTCTGAGCAAGGAACCTGCCTGCAGTTGTTGGATTCAAGGAAACAAGGCTTTGGTTACAGTTTTGTTGTAGACGGACAAGATCACACCAAGAATAGACCTGATTCTTATCAGCCATTTTTCATCCTATTGGGAATGACCCTGCAAGGCATTGTGGGCCAAAGGGGCGACGTTATTATCCAGAATCTCGGCCCAGACTTGCTGTCTCAGGTGGATGGTGGCAGGGGCATTTTAATGTAGTTTAAAGTGAGGGCAAAATTATGGTTAAGCTTTTCAAAGAAACCTAGGGGAGTTAGACACTCAACTCCCCCCCTGTTCCTTTGAAAATCTTGGCCTAACCATATAAGAGCAGTTCAGAATCAGAGAGACAAGATGCGGGAAGGAATCTCTTTTATTGGACGGACTTCTGTTGGTGAGAGAGACCAGCTTTTGAGCTGACACTGAGCTCTTCTTCCATCCTGGGAAATGTACTTAGAAATACAAGGTGTTTCCCACCGATCTTGTCTCTCTAATATCCTGGAACCAACCCGATCACAACAACACTGCAAAGAGTTCAGCATCAGACCTACTGAAAACTGGAGAGTCAAAACGAGACACCCTGGCACAAAGTTATCAAGCAGGCTGCAGATAATATCTTTAGACAATCACAGCAGCAACATGATTATTATTTCTATTACATTAGTGTCTAGAGGTTCCAGGCGAGATCAGGGCCCTGTAATGGTGTATTGTCCCCTATAAGGGATCGCGGGGATCTTCTGGAACCTTGTGTTCTGGAAGTTCTAGAGCAGCTGAGGGGCCTAGGAAATGGCAAAAACAGATGCTGGGAGAGAGAAAGTGGTCCCAGGGTACTAGTGTCTGGGGGAAAATCCAAGTTTCTATTTCTTTAAGGGCCTGGGACCAGGAGACTTGTGCTGTAGGGTGGGACAAAGCTCTGCTCTCTCTCAGCCAACAGGACAAGTTCTGGGAAAGAGGACAGGTATAATCTGCCTCTTCCTTCATAGCGAGAGAGTTGCTAGCAGGAGAAGGACTTCCTACCTCTGCCAGCCCAGAGGGAAAAGGCCTGAGCTGGTTTGACTTTGGTCTCCAAGTGGTGAGGATGGTTGGAAGACCTCACTCCAGCAGAGACATCATGGTGGAAAGGACTTGGTTATGAAGAATTAGACTCGCTACAAAGGGGACTGTTGTTTTAAGTACTCCGGACTGTGCAAAAATTGGTGGGAGACCTAGGAGGGAACTGAGGGTTCGGGGCCATAAGAGGGTGTGCTCTAAAGATGGCACCCTGCCACAGGCCTCATTGCAGTAGGTGCTCTACACACACAAAGGGCTTCCAACACAACAAGGGACGCAGCTGGGCCACTGTCGTCCTTCATTGTAGACACGACCTGCAGTGATGGGAGGGGTTCTGCCGTTGGTGTAGGGAATCCATCTCCCTGAGAGCCAGGAGCTAGGATGATGGATTAATTTTTCCAATGACCCAGTGCTGGCTGCACGAGGACTTCGGTTTTTCATACCCCTGAGTGACGTGGTTATGCCGACCTAATTTTCTTGTGTAGACCAGGCCAAAGAGACAGGCTCTACCCCAAAGAGCTTACAGTCCAGGCAGGCGCGAAGAAGACCGCAGTCTGAAACTTGGGACAATCATGTCACCTCGTAAGATAGTCAAATTTGAAATCTAGCTGCCTGTGGAAAAGTGGTCCATTCCCCCTACCTGAATGGGAATGAGAGTAATGACATTTGGCTTGATCACGGACAGAGGGGACAGAGAATGTCCCATTCGCTGGCCTGGTTTGGGGAGGGGACACAAGCCTTTTTCTCTTTGAACTAACCAAGACTCTCCATTTGCTACACTAGTTTATAGCCAAATTTGTCAAATCTAGCTGTCTCATAATGGGCAGAAGCTTTGATGGTGATCTCCTGACCTCACTGCGGGGCTGGGACCTCTACAAATCAGTCTTCTGTTTAGGATTTAGGAGACCAGTTTTAGGCACTTGGGTTTGAAATGTTGCCTTCTGGCCCAGCCAGTGCAGGGTGAAATGACTTCAAATGGGCAGATTTTTGAGTGCCAGCCGGTAGAGGGCAGTGGTGAGACATTGGCCCATACCTCAGGCACAGCTGATCCATCTGCCTGGGAAATTGGTGTCTCTAATGGCTAGGGCACAGGCTTTGGCAGCAAGAAACTTGGGATCTATTCCTCCATCTGCTGCTGACCTCAGGCAAGTCACTTCCCCCTCTGCGCTCCCAAACACTTGAAGGCAGGGACTTTTTTTTTTTAGCATGTCTGTAGAGCTCCCAGTACATTAGGGCACAGATGTCAGTTTGGGTCTCTAGATGTTACTGTAATAGAAATAATATTTATTCCATCTTTACTGAAATGATACATAATAGAGGCTTTTTAGACACACACTTTGCCAAACCTTTATGTTCCCCTGAAGCTAAAACAACCCTAAAAATCCTTCCTGAAAGTTTTAAATAACACAAAGAACAGGAGTACTTGTGGCACCTTAGAGACTAACAAATTTATTTGGGCATAAGATTTCGTGGGCTACAGCCCACTTCATCGGATGCATAGAATGAAACATATAGTAAGGAGATATATATACACATACAGAGAACATGAAAAGGTGGGAGGATACTTATCATGGGGAAATACATTCAATGTGTGTAATGGCTCAGCCATTCCTCACATCTTCTTGTCAAACTGTCTGAAATGGGCCATCTTGATTATCACTACAAAAGTTTTTTTCTCCTGCTCATCTTAATTAATTAGCCTCTTAGAGTGGGTAGGGCAACTCCCACCTTTTCATGTTCTGTATGTATATGTATCTCCTCACTATATGTCACATTCTATGCATCCAAAGAAGTGGGCTGTAGCCCACGAAAGCTTATGCTCAAATAAATTTGTTAGTCTCTAAGGGCTGGTCCACACTAACCGCCCAGTTCGAACTAAGATACGCAACTTCAGCTACGTGAATAACGTAGCTGAAGTCGAAGTATCTTAGTTCGAACTACAAGGTACTTACCGCAGGTCCACACGTGGCAGGCAGGCTCCCCCGTCGACTCCGCGTACTCCTCTCGTGGAGCAGGAGTACCGGTGTCGACGGCAAGCACTTCCGGGATCGATTTATCGTGTCTAGACAAGACACGATAAATCAATCCTAGAAGATCAATTGCTTACCGCCGAACCCGGAGGTAAGTATAGACGTACCCTAAGGTGCCACAAGTACTCTTGTTCTTTTTGAGGATACAGACTAACACGGCTGCTACTCTGAAACCTTAAATAACAAAGACTCCCCGAAGAAACAATCAATCAGACCGAAAACAGCAAATGGGAAAGATAGGGACCAAAGCATCACTTACATCACTAATGACCGGGGACAATTCCTAGCCTGCTCACTTGGGCACCCACAAGTAATTAGGAACCATCTCCTGTGGGGGGATAGAATATTTTATTCCTATGTTGTTTCCAGCAAAAATTAAAAGATCCATGTGACTTGTGTCTGCATGGAGAAGTGCATTAGCCAGACAGCATAGGAGACCTAGTACCTAAGCCAGGGCTTCTCAACCCAGGGGTCAGGAACAGGTGTCAGAAGTTGAAGACAACTCCACTCTACGTATATTGCTAAATGTGAGGGTTGTCTTGGCTATTTCTGTTTATATTGGATCAGCACCCCATTGTACTAGGAGCTGTACAAGCACAGAACAAAGAGGCTAAATGGGAGAGGATTGTGTGTGCGTGGGTGTCCTGGTGCAGAAAAGGGGAGCCCAGGGCAGGAGGCCTGGAACAATTTGTATAGTGGGGGTGTTGAGAGCCAATTCCAGCATCCCAAGTTCCAGCACTTATGGCCCAGTATGGAAAAGATTGAGACCCACTAATTTAAACTAGCCCACAACCAGGGCCATCTCTAGGGGGGTGCGGGGCCCGGGGCGGAAGTGACGGGTTTGTCTCTTCCGGGACCGACTGCGCTGGCCAATCGCACTGGCCCACGGGGCCCCCCAAAGTGTGGGGCCTGGAGCGGTTGCCCTGATTTGCCCTACTCAAGGGACAGCTAGGGCTGTGCAGCATAAACTGTTCATCACAGAATAACAATAAATAGGTGTTCGGGTCAAACCCAGTTGCCTTCCTTACCACATAAGGCCACATTAATCTGCTCTCCAGGGTTTCTGCTTTATGTTCTTGAGACATATGAGCTCACCATGGCATGCGACTGATTATTAGTTTCTATTTGCAGACGCTTCTCAACACACTCTGCTGATCTAGGCAACTCTTCAGTGGGCTGCCTCCAACTCGCTCAGATTTGGTCCGACTGCCCCTCCGTCACAACAAAGGGGTGGCTGGGCCAAATTTGAGGCAGTGGCATTGGGACCTGGTGCAGGGGGTTGCACTGCCACTCAGCATTTGGTCTGGGTGCCCTAGGCAGCTGCCCAGTAATCGGCCAACCTAGGCAGCTACATAGCTTGCCTATAATTAGAGCGGCCCCTGTCAATTTGCATTGCAATAGTTTCCTGAGCCCACAATCAGGATTGGGTGCCATCGTGTTAGGTGCTGTACGAGCGAGACAATCCCTACCCCAAAGAGTCTCGAAAGGCCACATCTGCCCATAGAGGCTGGAACTAAGGGTGCTGCACCCCCCGGCCTGACGTGGTTTCCATCCTATCCAGGGTTTACAGTTTGGTTCAATGGCTCTCAGCCCCACACTATACCCACTGTTCCAGCCCCCTGCATTTGCCTGTGGGAACCCAGTCCTGCCGGCCACGCTGCCCCGCCATTGTGAAACCCAGCTAACCCGTTGCTTTCTCTGGCTGACTGCCTCAGGGCTTTGTTTGCAACAACAGCAAGTCCCAGCGGGGTGCATGGGCGGAGCAGGCTTTGCATCAGCGCCCCCCCGCCAGGCTCCCCCTAGCCACAGGTCTGACAGCTGGTCCCAGCCCAGGTCATTTTAACTGGGGGGGGGGAGGGATGGCTGCAGACGGTCCCTAGTTCTCTGTTTGCATGGACACGCCCCTTCCCGCCACTGCCACGCCCACTCGGCGCGTCGGGAGGGGGAGAGCCCGAGGCGGAGCCAGCCCCCGGGAGAAAGGCGCGCGCTGTGCGCGGCCCCTTTAAGACCCGCCCGCCCCGCCTCTTTCCTCGCCGAATGTATCGAATCCGGTGGGCGGGGCCCCGGCCCGCGTTGCCGCGACCAATCAGAGCGCGGCCTTTTCCGCGGGAGATCCGAATTTCGCGGCACGTCGTTTGGCGCTTAAAAAAAAAAAAAAAAAAAAAAAAAAAAAAAAAAACCCGAGGAGCGAGCGGAGCCGCGGGAGAAAGGGAAAGAGAAAGAACCGGGGCCGCTCCGCAGCCATCGCCCCCGCTCCAATCCGGCCCCATCCCGGCCCCGGCTCGCTGCAGCCCCGCCGGGAGGCAGCCACCAGCTTTGCAAGGGGGAGCCGCTCCCTGCGAGCCAGTGGCGGGGCCTCGGCCGGATCCAGGGCCCGGGCTGGGGGCGCAGCTCCCCCTGGCTTGATGCTGCTCCACCCCCCCGCGCTGGGGGCCTCGGGACCAGGAGCCGCCAAAGCAGCGATTTAGGGGGGTGATTTTATTATTCCCTTTTCAAAATGCACCACGCTTGGGTGGGAGTCGATTCCCACCCTGGGAGCTGAGAGTCACCAGCCCCGGCAATCACCTGCACGTTACCAGGCTTGGGGGCAGTGGACGGGCGTTTGAGCGCTGCAAAGCCCCGGTCCCCTTGAGACAACCAGTAACTTCGACTTGTGTGTGTTGGTTTCAAAACAGCCAGGTGCAAATTCGGGCCGGTCAGCTACAGGATCTTCCACGAAGAAAGGAGGGGGCTAGACTAGGGCTGGCTTAGTGATTTCCTCCCCCCAATGCAGTCTTGCAAAAATTCCAGCTTGATTTTTTTCCCCCCAAGACAGCCTCAGACTGGAAACTGGGGGCCGTTCACTGATCCTGCATGCTACGCCCTGTTTTAAATGGCTGAACAATGCTGAGAGTCAAGGGAGTGTCTTCAGCCCCAGAAAGGGGGGGCTGCGCCATTGCCGGCCTCCCCCAGCAACAGCAGCAAAAGAAAGTCATGCCTGTGATGAGCTCTGCAGACTTGGTGACTTCCAGCCTCAGCAGCCCCCAGATGCACTCCATCCCGGCCAGCTATTTCACGCAGCTGTACCCGCAGAGTGTGGCGGCTGCCCCCGCGTCCAGGGGCAGTTGTCTCTACGCTACCCCTCATGGACCTGAAATCAAAACCATCCGATCCGCCTCTGCAGGAAGGCTGCCGGTAAAGTGTCTGACCCCTGTGCGCCCTTGTGCTTTCCCCCTGTCTGTCTGCCCTTTTCCAACCTGCTGTGTGTTGGGTCTGGTGTCACTTGGATGTAGCAGAGTCTGAATCCAGGTGAAGTGTGTGATTCGGTAATATCATCCTGGCAATGTGCTCTGATGCCACTGTGAGGGGGGACATTATTCAAACCAAACACTAGCTAGTGTATTGAGGATTGGGGTGTCTTTAATATGCAAAATGTTAATGGCTTGGTACTAGACCATAAGTCCCAGCACAGTGGCTCAGGCGTTTCTCAACTTCCCTTCGACTCCAGTTTACCCCCACAAAAAGCTGCTGTCCTCTTCCTCTTTTCTGTTCTTGCAAATAGCTGTTACTGCCCATCAGAAACTCCAGCCCTGAGAGCCCAGGCCGTAGAAAATCTCTTGCATTAAGGAGATGAATCCTACATCACACGGCTTCCTGCAGAGTGCCTTTTGCCATCTGTTCCCTAGGCTCTGACCCAAAATCAGTGAGTGTCTTTCCACTGACTTCAGTGGAGGTGAGCTCGCTTCAGGGCAGGGCCCTTGCTCTACCGTTGGCCAGTGGAGCCCTGTACAGAACTCCACTGAGTTGAACAGGACTCTGTGGAGACAAGATCCGAGCCTAGGATTGTAGTGGGGTGAAGTCAGTAGTGGGGTGTAACTTTCTTTTTTGTGTGTGTGTGGGGAGACTGAATTTGAATAGGATTCCATATTAATAGCAGGGATGCCCTGAAATATGACAGCTTAGGAAATCTGCAGGAGAGGGACCGTAAGGATTTAGACATTAACTCGACAAGAAAGACATGTGGAGGGAGGAACAACTGAGTTTGCTAGTGCCCTGCTACCGCACTGCTGTGCTAGGGTCAAAATCTGTCTAAAGGGCAGATCCAACCTTCGTAACTAGTGTTCTTCACCTATAGATCTTAAAGCGCTTTGTAAGAGTGTGTGTGTGTGAGAGAGAAATATTATTATACCCATTTCACAGAGAGAAACTGAGGCACAGAGCGGTGATATGACTTGTTTGAAGTTGCACAGTCAGCAAAGCTGGGAATAGAACCCAGGAGTCCTGATTCAAGTCCTCACTTGATCACATTGCCTCCATGAGTCACACGGGGATGTATAAATAAGGCCTAGAGATTCGTCTTACTTCTCCATGATGGTGGGATGTGGTGGAGGAAAAGGGTTACGGTTTGCTTTTTTTGAAGCATGTGATAGTGGCTTCTGTCAGAGTCAGGATATTGGACTATGGACCACTGGTCTGATGCGGTACGGCCTGTAGGAATTTAAAGTGCTTGTGCCCCTTGTGATGAGTGAAGCTATATATGAGAGCCCTGCCATCACAGGGATGCGTGGATTGCACTGTAAACCAAAAGTCGGGAAAGCTCTGGAGGACGAGCTGCCATTGCTCAGGGCCAGATCCTAGAGGCACTGAGTGTCTTTGGCCCTGGCTGACCTGGGAAGAGTCAAGGGCATTAAGTGGTTGTGGTATCCTGGCCCTGCTGGTTTATCATTCACTTCCTCCGTGCTCCCCGGGCTCTGGCTCTGTGAAAGCAGAGCTCAGACGCTGGGTAGGGCAGGCAGTTTTAACCAGCTTTGCCTCCCCTTCTGTAGGCCCCTGCCGAGTGTCTTTGCCAGCCGTGCTAATTGGCAGAGAGGGCTGGCGTGTAACTGCTGCTTCTGAGGCAGGCCTGGGAGCGATTCCCTCTCTCCCTGCCTGTCTGGCCTGCTGCAGCGACCTCTGGGGCTGCTGATGCCTCCTGACAGGTGCGGGCTCTGCCACGTTCCTCGCTGAAGGCAGCCCGCGAGCGTGTCTCTTGGTTTCCCTTTCTCCACTTGATCCATAACGTTCCTGCTCTGCTTGGGCAGTGGACGCTGATCTGGCTCAGGACCCATTCTCTGCACAGCCCCCGTGCCTGCAGGCCCCAGCGGGCTCCAGTGCCACCTGTCTCGTCATCTTCGCTGCCTGTGTCCGGCTGTGTTTTTATTCAGCCGCAGAGCGGAACGTGAAATGTCTCCCCCCGATGCCTTGTGTAGCTTCGAGGGCTGTTGTGTGCAGCGAGAGAGACCCAGGCTGCTAAAACCCTTCCTTGGGCTGAAGGCAGAGCGTAGCCTTTGCAGAGATGGTTTTACAGGCACCCGCTAAGGGCCTGATCCTGCAACCTGTGTGGGTCAACAGGGCTCCATGCAGGTGCAGGGTCTACCCGCACCAAACCGCGTGCATGACAGTGGCCTAAAGAACAAATTTTCCTTCCAGAACACCCCCCACCCCACCCGTTCCCCTGAGGATTTTAAAGCTCTTTACCAACTCCCAGTGATGAAGACCCACAATAGTCATGTAAGCCCTGGGCTGTTGTCCCTTTGTGGCAGATGGGCAGGAGCCGGGGTATGGAGAGGGCAAGTGACTTGGCCTAGGCCATGTTGTCAGTCGGTGGCAGAGGTGGGAAGTGATCCCTAAAGGCTGACTGGCTGCTCTGACCACTGGACTATACTGCCTCTTGTTAATCAAAGCATGCTTGGAGCCCGTCGAAACATCACATGACACCCCTGGCTAATCAGCCATAGCTTCCTTGCAGTGAGGTCACAGTGCTATGAAAGAGAGAGATTGGGCCCTGGAATGGTCTAAGTAAGACTGTTAGTGCTAAAGCCCTAAATCAGCTGTTATGCCCTCTCCCCACCCCCTGCCCTGTAGACAGCCTCCTAAGGAGTTCTTTTTTCTGGCACTGTGGAAGGTGCTGGCCTTCTAATGGTTAATACCTCTATTTTAGAGGAGAAACACTAGGCAATGAGCTGGTGGGTGGACAATCTGCGTGGAAATCTAAGCAGAACAGGAGGGTTTGATGCTCTGCATCCCTTGTGCATTTATTCCCCCCCCTCGGTGGGACCCCACTGTTCCCAAAGGTCTCTTGCTTCCCCCCCTCTGCTGGTTTTTTCCATGCTTTAACTCCCCCCTTCCTTGGGGTCACGGCCTTGCAGTGCAGCCATCTGGCCTGGGGAAGGGGATGTCTCCTGGCGGTAGAAGCAGGAGGAGTCAAAAAGGCCTTCATGGGCTTTCTCCCCCACACTGACCCATGAGCGTCTCCAAAAGGGGCATTTGCCTCCGGGGCATCAGGCTGCCTGGCCAATCCGTGCCGAATCCCCCCGCCTGCCTTCTCAGTCCTTGCTACCCTGTCAATTTCCGTGGGCGCCATCCTGCTGTCACATGGGTGCTGCTGACGGAGTCCTTGCTAAAACGTCCCCTTTCGCAAGATCAGGCTCTAGTCCCCTCTACCTTGCTCCAGTCCCTGGGGAAATCCTGCCTGGGTCTCCCACGGGCAAGCTCATGTTTCCGGCCAAACCTGAGGGTGCCGAGCAGGGCAGCCAGCCCTTGGATTTTGTCTCTTGGCGGCAGTTCAGCAGCAAGAGGAGGAGGGGTGGTCCGGTGGGTATGATGCTAGCCGGCAAGTTCGGAGACTTTGGTTCAATCTCTGACTTGGCCCTGGTTCCCTGTGTCACTCTGGGCATGTCACTCAAGGTATGGGGTGGTTCCCAGCTCAAGGAGACCTGCTCACGCTAACCCTGGTGGAGCCTGTGCGCTACAAACCGTGTCGCTGCAGAAGTGCAAGCAGCGAACTGCCCAGCGTGGGATCCTGTCCAAGATGCCAGGCGCATACTCCGAGCCGCCGGCCCTTCCGGCTGCTACGCTACATTTGTAGCACACTAGCTTGATCAGAGCTAGCACAGGTATTCCTCCTTGGGCTGGGAATCTCACCCCCAGCTCGAAGTGTAGACATTCCTTTAGTCCAGATGTGGGCAAACTACGGCCCGCGGGCCATATCCGGCCCGCGGGACCGTCCTGCCCGGCCGGGGAGCCTAGTCCCCGGTCCCTCCCCCGTAGCCACGCAGGCCGTGCTCTGGGCAGCGTGGGGAGCGCAGCTGGCTCTGGACGGGTGTCGTGGTTGCGAGCTCCTGCTGCTGGTAAGGGGATGGGGACTGGTAAGGGGGGGTTGGGTAAGGGAGCAGGGAGTCCTGGGGGGCAGTCAGGGAGGAGGGGGCGGTTGTATGGGTTGGGAGTTCTGAGGGGGGCGGGAAGTGGGAGGGGGTGGAGAGGGGGTGGGGGCCAGGCTGTTTGGGGAGGCACAGCCTTCCCTACCCGGCCCTCCATACAGTTGCGCAACCCCGATGTGGTGCTCGGGCCAAAAAGTTTGCCCACCCCTGCCTTAGTCTCTCTCTGCCTCCGTCACCCCTGTGTAGCACCTCCCTTCCTTACAGGAGTTTGGTGAGAGCATGTGGTGTATGACTCCTCTTGTAACAATCTGCCTTTGAACTCCAAGATGGAGGCAGGCAGGCAGATTTGGAGATTTTTAGGATCAGTTGCATGTAATGGACAAACTGGCTGGGTAGTGCTCTCTCGGGAACCTTTCTGAGTTTGATTCCTGTTCAGCACCAAGACTCTTGAAGAAGGTCAGGATGCATTCTTTAAACAAATGCATCCGTGCCTCTCTGCATGTTTTTCATGGCTTTTTTTTTGCCCATCATCCTTGTTTCACGTGTCCTTCCAGACCTGTGGGTGAGCATAATGGGATTCTGGTAGGTTTGGAAGCATCGACCTCAAAGGAATTCCAGTGTCGCTTCCCTTCTGCCTATTAAAATTCTTGTCTTGACTCTTCTCTGTGGCTCCCCGAATCTCGTGGTTCGTCCCAGGCTTCTCTTGAGATGGCTGATTCAGAAGCCTGGGAGTGCAGAGTCCACAGGAGAAGCTGTTTGGATTTGAACTTGAAACGCTGACCAGCTTTGTTCTTTGTACAAAGGGCAATTGGCGTGATGAGTGTGCGGGGTGGTGGGTAGGAGCACAACCCTATGGATTTCCTCCTATAAGGCTGATGTTGCTTTCTCCAATTGGCCAAGGAATTGGAACATGACCTGTTAAGTGCCACACCTGTAAATACCTATGAGACAGGTAGTGTGGGCATCGGTATTCAGCTACCTGTTTGAAGTGCTGGTCTGGTTGCTTCCTGGGTCTTGCAACAGAGAGGGCTTCTAAGGGGCAATGTGGAAGGCTTGTAAATTAATCACAGGTGGTCTAGGGATGCCTGAGTTCTGTTCCTGACTTTGTGACCAAGGGCAAATCGCTTTTAGCTAGTCCTCGGTTTTCCCATCTTTAAAATGCTGAATTCTGTAAAGTTCATAATGTGCTTTGAGATCCTCCAGGTGCTGGAGACGGGCTGTCGTGTGGGGAGATGGAGAGCCTCTTGCGTGTGCTGTGGTCACGTCTCCAGCTTCACTAGCTTTGCTGAGCTCGGTGCATCGCAAAGAGCTGCCTCTGTTTGCCAGGCTGCTGGGTGTGGCCCGTGGGTGTATTGCTTGGCCAGCGTGCGGTGATATGGCCCTGACTCCATTAGCTGAATTGGGGGCGGTGGGGGAAGGAGGTTCTCTCCCCATTGGCTTTACTTCCATGGCTGAACCCATTAGGGTCCCATCGGGGACTCTGGGTGGGTTGGTACAGCCCTGCAGAATGGGTGTTAACGGGCTAGTGTGGGTCAAACTTGTATGTCACCTGAGATACAAGGTAATGCTACACGCGGCCGACCTGTGGAACTCACTGCTTCAGGAGGAGGCCTTGAAATCAAGTTTTGCAGCAGGATTTTTAGGGTGGTTTGCAAGTCCGATAGGCAGGAATCCTACAGCTGTGCAGGTCCCAAGAGAAGGATAATGCAGTCTCATGCTTCAAGGTGTAAATTGTTGGCTGGAGGGGTCAGGAAGGTATACCACGTCCCCACTCAGTATCCAGCAAGACACAAACAGGCATGGGCGGGAGGGGGGCAGTCCTGTCCTGCTCTGTGGGATCTGTCACTGGTGGACTCGAGACCAGACCAGAAGAGCAGTGGTCTGTTCTAGCTTTGCAAATCCTCTCTTTGCAAAGTCAAGATCAAAGGTCAGGAGGGAAAGGCCCTGGCTTTGCCTAAACTGGGCTTATATAAAGGGGAAAGCCAGCACAGGGCTCTGTTCCCTCCCTTCCCGCCTCCCTGGGCTTAGGGGCACCTGCTAAAGACCCCTCTGCCTGGGCCTCCTTTAATCTCACGTAGCACTGTCTGGGTCCTGGAGCGGTTGCTGATGGATGCCAGAGAAGGCTCTAAACACCAGGGTCTCCCCAGCCGAGGACACTGCAGCCTTGTGCTGTAGTTAGGGTTGGGTGGGTCACAGTCTCTAACTGGGGTTTTGGCCCCATGCTCTTTAAGGGAGGGGTTGGCATCAGTGTTCACTGGTTGGGCTGGGCCACGGCCGGCTAACATGGCTTCAGACTTGTTGGCCTGTGTCCTAATGGGGCTTTTCTATCATGTTCAGCTAATTTGATTGGGGGAGGGATGACCCCTCTTCTTGCCTCGAGCCAGGCTCCGCGGCGGGGCACGGAACTGGGCTTCTGACTGTGCAATGGGGTTGGGGGTGTCCTTGGGGGCAGGGGTTTGAATGTTCAGCTGGGAATCCCCCCCCCCCCCCCCCCGTTGCATGGAGGGAGAATTTTAAGCCCCGGCCACTGGGGCTCCATCCCTTGGGCTTGAGCCAAGCTTTGCGCCTTGATGGGGCAGGGAGCGTAGAGCTGGTTTTGCTCTGAGGACTTTAAACATGGCTGGGGGTGAGTGGCGCCAGGCTCCCGGGTGCTGCTCCAGGAAAGGCTCTGGCTTCTCTTCCGGCGTGTCTCTGTGACTCACGGGCGGGGCCCAAGGAGTGTGTGATTGCTGGAGAGTTGTGGTGAATGAGCACGGGGGGCGGGGAGGGGGGAAATCCCTACCATGTGCTAGCCCAGATTTCTCAGCTGATCCTCTTTACCTGGGGCTGCCGCAGATGCGGTCCTGGGCTAGAATTCTGGGCAAGCTTCCGCTGCACCCTAAACCCCCTTCCCCACCCTGCTGGAGCAGAGAGCCGAAGGCCGGACCGGCGCCAGGACGGAGCAGCGAGTTCGAGTCACTCTTGCATGCAGCTGACTGCTGGTCAATTGCTGCCCCAGGAGTGGAGTCTGGGAGGAAACTCTTCTGTGGGCCAGAGACACCAGTCATGGATCTGCTCCCAGCGCGGAGGGAGGTTCACAGTACCGGTCAGGCCAGCATCCGAGCTGATCAACACCCAGAGCATTAGCCGGGCCCCACCCACAATGGGCAGAGCCTGCCTTGTCTGGGCAGAGCCCTGCTGCGCCCAGCCCCCGGGGGGGCCAACAAACTGTATAGCCCAGGCCAAACCAGAGACCGGGCAGCAAACCCCAGCACCTTGTGATCTTGTGACCTAGCTGCACCTGTCTGTCCACAGACGGGACCTCAGCCTCAAGGGTTGTCCAACTGGGGCCTTTCGCCAGCCCTCAGTTATTGTCACGCTGCTGCTACCACGATCCTTCCTCTTGGGTCACAGCTGGGTGCCCCGACATGCCCTGCGAGCCTGGCTGTCCTGCTGTGGCGGTTCTGACGGCCCCTCCCGCGTGGGCTGTTTTCGTCCCTTCTAGCCCTTGCTCCCTGGGCAGGGAGGGTCCGAACTCGCATCTGACCTCTGGTGCAGGTGTATTTGGCTCATCTTTCATTTCATTGCTGCTCTCTCTCTCTCGCCTCCATCATTCGCCCAGGTGCGGCTGTTGCTTTTCCCTGGAGGAAAGAGCTGAGCAAGGCCACTGAAGATGGCTTTTTCTGGTGAATGCCTCTACTGACCCCTCCAGGATTGGTGGGGGCGAGGGGGGTGGGGTGGAAGGCTGCAGCATGCAGGGGGAACCCTCCCTGGATTTCCAGGAGGGCAGGGGGGGATTGGAAGAGGTGTCGGTCTGCCCTTTTATGCACAGGCTCGCTGCCAGCTTTCCCTCCCTGGTGTGTGCGTAGAGGGTGTGCGCTCTGGAGCTGCGGGCTGTGGGACTCTGTGATAACCCAGAGGCACGGTTCCCACGCCCTGCGGTGGAGGGTGTGGGGTGAGGGCAGGCCTCGGAGCTGCCCAGAAGGGCCTGGCGAGCCCAGCCCCGTGCTGCTGAGACGAAGCGCCCCCGGAAATAAAGGGCAAAGACGCCGGGGCTGCAGTGGGTGCAGACGCTGCCTTTATAGGTGTTTCCCCGTCTCCTACCCTCCTCTTGTTTCTGGGCCTGGGTGGGGCAGGCTCCCATCCACCTGCATCCCATCCTTGCAGCCTTCTAGCCGCTTCCTGCCAGGCTGTGACGTTCCCCTCCCTCAGCTGCGTGGAGCTCTGCGGCTTGTCCTGATGCCCCTGCCCCCCATGAAGCTGGCAAGGAGCAGCCGGGTTGAGAGGCGTTGGAGGATGCAGGCTTCCTATGCTGGTTTCTCTTCAGAGCAGTGTGGCCTAGTGCCTAGAGCACTGGACTGGGATTCATGGGACCTGGTGTCTTTCCCCAGCTGTGCCACTGGCCTGCTGGGTAACCTTGGGCAAGTCGCGTCATCAACCGGTGCCTCGGTTTCCCCATCCGCAAAATGCGGGAGAGTGACGCTGCCCTCCTTTGGTAAAGCACTTGGCGATCTAGAGAAGAGCCGGGTATTATAATTATTAAATGCCCCTCAGCAGAAATACAGGGGGGGGTTGAGGAAGTTTCCCCAGGCATCCTCTCCATCCCCCTTCTCCTCCCAAATTCCTGTGGCCTGGAAGCCAGGCTGCTGAGCAGAAGCAGTGTCCGGGACGGACGGGGGCTGGAGTCCGGGGCACAATGGGGCCCTTGAGCTTTTCTCTTTTTGACTCTTCCAGTGTTCACCCTGCTGCTGCTGCCCCCACCCCGGAGCCCCAGCCTAGCTGCTCCCCACCCTCTGTGCCATGGCTGTGTAGGAGTATGAGCAGGGGCTGGCCAGCTGTTGTGTGGCTAATCCAGCCCCTGCTGGGGAGGGGAGACTGTGCCAGCTCCGGGCCAGGCCAGCAGCTGGCAGGAGATCTGCCCTGGGCTTCCCTTTGTCCTTTCCCGCCATCTCCACAACCCTGGGGCTTCTCAAGCATCCCTCAGTTACCACACGCTCGGCCTGGGGAAGGCAGGCGATGACTGTCGCCCTCCGACCCCAACACAAGGGTTGGCAGGGAGGGTGCAACCCCCCTGCCCCCCAGGCCGAATGGGAGGCACTGTAAACCCCACTCTGTTCTGATCACCTGCCCCCAAATGTGGGACAGCAGGGACTGCAAATCCGCCTCCTCTCTGTCCCCTTCCCTGCCATTCGGAAAAAAGCAGCGCTCCCCACATGTTTGCTCTCAGCCCGTCAGGCTAGGGTGTGGGGAACACTTGACCCAGAGACCTGGGGACTTGCTCACTAGCAGAGAAACCATCTATTTCTCCTGTTCTTCCTGGACTGGAGCGCCTGCCTTTCGAATCCTTTCAGGAGCTGGGCGATAGCTCCCAGCCCAGCTCTTATCTCCCAGTTCAGTTGCACCCTTGGACCTGGCGGACCCCCAAATGCTCTGTGCGTTGCGGTGTCTACTGGGGAGGGCTTCACCCAGCGCTGAAATGCAGCCACTTCTGGGGTGGACTGTGACAGCTGTGTAACAGGGCTGGTCAGGCAGCAGAATGCAGGGAGAGGGGCTAAGGAGGGGGAACGTCGTTCCCGGAGTGCGGATTTGGGCAGGGCCCCTGGCCAAAGGATCTTTGCTGGTACCCACTGCCTCAGCCACAGGGTGGGCCCCCTTCCAGCAGCACAGCGTCCCCCAACGGCATTGGGTAGGCGCAGTACTGCCATGGGGACAGCGCCCCCTACTACATCTCTGATACCACCTCTGCAGCAGCGAGATTGCCCTGGGGTGTCTCCGTTCCAGGTCTTAACCAGTCCCCAATCCTGCAAGATCTTTCTAGAGGGCAGGGTGCAGCGCTGGTGTATTGCCAGCGGGATTCATTCATCCGCGTGCCCTGGATGGGGCGCGACCGATCTCCTCCGTTCTCGGGAGCTCCATTGGTCCGCTGTAGCGCTGAGTCGCGTCTGCCTTCTGCAGTTGCTTCACGGGGGCTCTAGTTGCGGGAGGATGCAGGTATGCAGCCAGGAACGGGCCTGGCCCAAGGCAAAGGGGTGTCAGGACAGTGCCTCGGGGAGCAGAAGCGGATTCTGAGCTCCTCCCATCACATCTCATCTGGGAGCCTTTTTGCAGTGTGGCTAGGACCCCGAACTGGGATTTGAGAGTCTTTGGGACTATTTCCAGCTCTGCCACTGGCCTGCGGAGTGACCTTGGGCAAGTCACTTTTCCCCTCCTCCGTGCCTCAGTTTCCCCATCTGGAAAATGGTGCTAGTGATACTGACCTCCTTTGTAAAGTGCTTTGAGATCTGTTGATGAGTCGTGCAAGATATGAGCTGGGGGTTACCATCTGAATGTACCCTGTGCTCTCCCCTTCCCAGTCATCGAGGCTGGTCCCAGAACTCCCTTTCTTGGGGGTAGGGGCGAGGCAGCGTCCCAGCTGGCATCTTTAGCGCAGGGGAAGTGTGTCTAGACAGGGAGGGAGGGAATTTAGCCCTTTCTTGACCTTGAGAGTCCCTGGCATGGGCCCCTCCCCACATCACTTGGAAAACAGCTGTGGAGCGGTATCCGGAACTCCCAAGCCTCTTCTGCACAGTGCAGCCGAACGTCCAGAGGAGGGCGCTGTGGGGTGGCCTGGGGGCGGGCGTGGCCCGTGGCCTATCACAGGGGGCCATGATGCCACCAGTGCATTGGTAGCTCTGCGGTGGTGACAGACTTTAGGGAGGCATCTCTGAGCGAGGGAGACGCGAAGGGGACTGTGGTCCCATTCCCAAGCGCTGCTGTTAGTGAAAAGTAAGCACCAGACCGGCTCCCAAAATCCTCCTTCCCGACACCTGGTGCATTGGCACAGGGGACTGGCCCTGCTGGCAGCCGGGCCGCTCCCTGCCTGGCCACGCCAGCCATGCACTGTCACAGCCACCTGTTGCTGGCCCTCGCTAACTAATTTGTTGCCAACAGATGCCCTGTGGGCAGAGGGGAGGGGGAGAAACCAAGAAGATCCCCCCTCCCCCTCCTCCACTGCTGTCTCTGGTTTCCGGGCCTAAATGGGGGGCAGCCTGGCGCAGCAGATGTGCTTGTGGTATTATTACTTTGGCAGGTGTTTCCCATGTGCTTGGGTTTAACCATTCGGCTGCCAGGGGCGTCTGTGGGTAGAGCTCGACTGGGGGGGGGGTCAGGGTGAGACTGCGGAAGCATCTTCCACAGGAACGAAGGGCCGTCCCAGACCACCAGGCCGAGGGCTGGACCCATTTCTATGATCTGCCTTCTCTGATATAATGGCAGAGCCGCATGGACATAGAACTGCTTCCCTCCCGTCCTGCCCCCAAAAAGGACAGCCCGGCAAGAACGCTCCACGTGCAGTTCTCCCCGGGGAGAGGGTGAACCGCCCGTGACTGACGTTATGTTGCTTAATGCATGACTAGAAGGCGCTCCGATACTAGAGGCATGAAAAGCTGTGCAGGGACATAAGTAGAACAGACTGGCCTGAGAGCCGCTCATGCAGAAAAGAGGGGATGGGCATTCAGGGGGATCCCTCTTCCCATGGCTTTCTGATCGGCTGCTCCAACGCTCCTGGGGTATGGTTCTGTTAACCGCTCAATTGCTGTGTTTGGGGATTGGGACCTTCCCCAGTGTGGGCTCGATCCAGCGGACTTCGTGTGCCGTTCCTCTCTCTACTCATCTCGGTTTCCTCCCCTTGTCTGGCGCCAGCCTCCTTCATGAGCCCGTCACGCTGTCTTGCCCCGGCTGGTTCAAGAGCCTTCTCCTCTGCAGCTCCTGCCCTCTGGCGCAGCCTCTCTGCCGTCACCTCTCAGATCTTGTCTTGACAAATCTCTCCGGCGCGGCTTCGCTTCCCTCTCCCTCGGCATCAATCTGAGCTGGGCTGAACCTTCAGCGTTTCCGGCTACCAATTCCCTGATCAGAACTTGCCACTGGATATTTTCGTTACTGATGCAAAACTTGAACGGAGCCTTGTGTGTCGGCTCAGATGAGGCGGGGACATTTCGCTGACGGCTGATGTCAGCACGGTCCAACCCAAGCCCAACTTCGACACCTATCCCGGAGCCTAAGGCTAGTCATGGTCCAGACCCAAAGAGCCCTCGCTTGGTCCGTCTCTAGTCGTTTCTCTCTGTAGAGTTTTGGGGGAGGGGAAAAGACGCACCGTGTCTGGAAGATGCTGCACTGGGAACAAATAGCTCCTAGAGGATAAGGAACCCAGCAGAGCTTTGCTCAAAGCTGGGATTTCACCTATTGCAGGTGTGTGTGATGGTGTTATCATAGAATCTCAGGGTTGGAAGGGACCTCAGGAGGTCATCTAGTCCAACCCCCTGCTCAAAGCAGGACCAATCCCCAATTATTTTTTTTTGCCCCAGATCCCTAAGTGGCCTCCTCAAGGATTGAACTCACAACCTTGGGTTTAGCAGGCCAATGCTCAAACCACTGAACTATCCCGTGTTGTCTGTCTCTTGCTTCTTACACCCCTCTGTGGCCGTTCCTGGTGGGAGCGGAGCTGGTGTGTGGTTCCAGATATGACTGAGCAGCGTTGGTGTGATCTCAGGCAAGGCATTTCACAGCGTGGGGCTGGAAGTGGCCCTCCCCCAAGGCCCAAGAGGCACAGTGGGACTCTCCCGGTTGGGTTGCCCCTGGCTAGCTCGGGGGCTCACGGATGGTGAGGCTGTCTCTGAGGACCAGGCTCCTGGCAATGAATGGGGAGCTGGTGGAGTCACTGGAGGGCTCGTATGACGTGCTCCTGTCGACCTCTAGCTTCAGCGCACTGGGTGTGTTGTAGCAGCCTCGCAGGGACCCGGGATGAAGGTGTGGATGGTGGATCACAGCGTCCGGTCCCCTCGCCAGCTGGCAGCGCGGGAGCCCTGCCCACTAACACTACCTGCTGCCTTGATTGCATGGTGTCCGTATCCTGACAACTGCTAGCCCGGCCTTCCCTGGGTGCGGACTGTGCCAGCTGCTCTCTGGGCATCAGGGGAGGGAGCTTTCCCCATCTTCCTTCTTTCTGGTTTGGCGTGGTGCCCGGCAATACGGCTCCAAGGGTCTGCCACCCGGCCTGGAGGAGCCGGTGCCAAAAGGGAAGCACTTGTGGGAATGGCAGGCAGCGCCCGAGCCAGCCTCCAGTGCCGCTCAGGAAGTGGGCAGGAAGCGATCTGGCAGCTGCTGGGAGCCGGCCGCCCGGCCTTGCCACGTGCTGCTTCCCCTTCCCAACCCGCCGGGGGTCACTCGCCCCTTCTGTTGTGCAATTGGAAGGGTTCAGGGTGGGCCCCCAAGCTCCTCATGGGACAGGGCAATGCCCCCAGCGAGCCCCTCTTCCCCCACCCGGGGCTGAGCTGCAGCCGGTTCCCAGAATCCGCTGTTGTAACCGGACACGTCTCACGCAAGCGCTTTCCTGTGGCCGGGCTCTCTGATAACGCGCTCGGCGCCAGGGAAAGGCCTTTGGGCACGGAGCAGCGGCCAGGCTCAGATCAGTGCACGCAGCCCCTCAGCCCTGCCCTGGGGCTTCAGAGCTAGAGACCGGGCCCGTCAGTTCTCTGCGTCTGCCAGCAGCAGGGCCCAATCCTGATGGAGGCTCAGTGACATGGATGCCCGGGCTTCAGTGTGTGGGACTGTGACCCAGCAGTGAATGCCCCATACGCCGCGGAGCAGCCGTCCATGGTAACGCCCTGCGGCCGCTCCCAGAGGGCTGCGTGTGCTGGGTTTGTACCAGGGCCCCAAACAGCGCCAGGCTTGGCCCAGCTCTGAGCCTGGGGATGAGCTCCTGGTTCATGGCAGGCGGTGGGGGTTGTGGCTGGCTCAGCAGGGCTGGAGGCTGCTTACTGCAGGTGTTGGGTTAAGCAGGGTGCCCGGGGGGGCTGGGCTGGCGTTCCCAGAAAGCATTAAAAGACCATCTGGACGCCTATTCCTGGGACTATCCCAACCTGGGGCTGGATCCAGTTGTGTTGAAAGCGTCTGTTCTAATCAGCCCCCCCCGGGGGTGGTGGAGAAGCAAGGTTGGGCTGTCTCCTTCCAAGGTACATGTACCCCTCCAGGCTTCCGCACTGGCAGCTGGCTTAACATCCCTACCAATCTGACCTCAAAGGCAGCTCCAGCTCCCCATATCCCGGCCGCCGGTGCCAAGGACCTGGCAGGATCGGGCCCCTGTTGCTCCGCAGAGAGGCTGGGCCGTGATGGAGTTCCTGGTGGGAGGGGGAAGGGAGCTGCAGGGATCTGACCCGGTGGGGTAACCGCTCCCTGGGGATTTGAGCCCCCCTGGTGCAGCTGCGCTGATACAATCCCCTGGTGTTCCCAGGACAGCCCTGCTCCAAGCTGTGATTTGCACAGGTGCAGTTTCCACCTGTTTGGAGCCAGGCTCCATATGCTAGAGACCGACACGAGCACTGGACACCCTGGGCTGCAGCTGCGGCAAACCCCTGCTGTAGACCGGGCCCGAGTTCTGGTTACGATTTCATTTATTTGCTTTATAATAGCGGCAGCCAAGATCAGGGCCTCGTTGCGCTAGGCGCTGTACAAAGGCTCCCTGCCCCAGAGAGCTTACAATCCTCGATTCCGAGGCCAGAAGGGACCAGTGTGATCAAAGGGTGATAGATGAGAGGATGGTGGACCTTGGTCGTGGGTGCTGTGTGGGCCTCCAGAGGGCAAAATGAGGTCGTGGGTGCTACTGTTGGTGGTCCGTCTCTTGAACTAACTGGAATTCTCTCTCCTGCCCATCAGGCCAAAAGGAAGCTGGATCTGGAAGGGACCGGCCAGCCGGGCATCCCAGAATTCCGGACACCCAAGGGGAAGGGCAGGACAGTCACTCGAATCCCCAGCCCCAAAAGTAAGTGGTGCTGAGCTGGCGGGATGTGAGGGAGGGGAGATGTATGCCTGTGTGGGGGGCTCCCATGCAAAGGACCTGCATTGCCCCACTTTCTGAAGCAGCTGGGTCCTGGAGACGTTTCTCACCAGGAAAGTGCTGTGTAGTGACGCTGGGATGTTCCACACAGGGCTGGGGGAAGCCAGCCCTGTAGGGGTGGGGCTGCCATGTGGCCTTCAGGCAGCCGAGTGTGCGTTGTAGTTAGGAACAGTCCGTGCCGTCCTCCTGTGGGGAAGGACAGGCTTGGAGCGAACAGGCATCCATGAGCATCTGCTTCCAGTATACCCCCACCTTGCTTAGTGCTACCATAAATACAGGAGCACCTGTGACTGACCCTGCTTGGACCCGCCGTGGGGTTTGAACCCAGGCCCGTCGGCACTGAAAGCGTGAGCCTCCGCTGCTTGAGCTAAAGGGGAGGGACCCAGCCTCCCTCTGTGCTAGGCTGTTGAAACCCATTGCAGGCTGCGCTCCCGGCAGCCCCCGTGGGTGGAGCCCTGCGTGCCTCTAGCCAGCAGCTGTTGAATCTTGAATCAGTCTGGCCCGTTCTCTGGGCAGCATTGTGACTTTTCTCAGCTCCTCTCCCCGGCTCAGCCCACCTGACCCGTCTCCTCTCTCCCCGCCCACGACAGCCCCCAAGTCGCCCGGGGAGAAGACGCGGTACGACACTTCCCTGGGGTTGCTGACCAAGAAGTTTATCCACCTGCTGAGCGAGTCGGAGGACGGGGTGCTGGACCTGAACCGGGCGGCCGAGGTGCTGGAGGTGCAGAAGCGCCGGATCTACGACATCACCAACGTGCTGGAGGGGATTCAGCTCATCCGGAAGAAATCTAAGAACAACATCCAGTGGATGTAAGGGGCTCTGTGCGGAGGGGGCAGAGATCCGGGTTCCCAGCAGGGCTCCGGGGCTGGGACCGGCTATGCTGGGACCGTCTGCTCTAAAGGGCCTTGTTTGTTCAAGTGCAGAGTCTTGTCTGGGGGTGGAGTGACCTTCCCTGCGTCTATCCGGGGGGCTTGCAGGGATCTGGGTCTTTGTCCCCAAGCCAGCACAGGAAGGATCCAGGGTCAAACACGGTCCCAACTTGGCTGGTTTCTAACACGGTTTGGCCCGGGAGTCTGGATGGGAAGGGCCTCCATGAGAACCGAGTTTAAACCCAGCACTGTAGGCGAGACCAGAACGTAGCTCTTCCAATGATGGGACACGACCCCATTTGAGCTGACTGGCTGAACAGTCCTGAAATAGCTTGTCAGCCCTGCTCCCACGCCAGCCTGGATCAGGCGGTAGGACCGAGCAGAGTTTGGACTCTTATCACACCTTAAGCACAATGGTCTTGTTCTCTCCCCACTTGCCCCCCCACCCTCCCCCCACACACTACCACAAAGGAGAATACAGGGAATACTTTTACATGATCCATACGGTAACCTGTGGAACTCCCCACCGCAAGATCACACTGAGGTCAATAGCTCAGCAGGGTCCAATACCACCGGCTGTTACAAACCCTGATGCTTCAGGGCACGAGCAAAGCACTGGCTGCCTGGGGTTAGGAGACACTTCCCCTGTGGCATGCCACTCTGTAATTGTCCACCGTAGGATTCTTGCACCGCGCTCTGTTGCGTCAGCTGCTGGCTGTTGTCAGAGACGTGTGGTGAGCTGGCAGGAGTACGGGATCTCCTCCAATGGAGATTCCTATGTTCCCAGCCTTGCTGGCAGCGAGTGGGGCACGTGTGCCAGGTTATTTTACGATGGAATGAACATAGTTGGAAGCAGCTGTCACCGAATCTAGTTTGCAGAGACGGGCCCAAGCTCCCCCCAGCGTGGCTCTGTCTTTGAACGGTTCTGAATTCCTGGCTCGGGCGGGGGCTCTGCTTTCAGGCCGATCTCTAGCCCTTCTCATTGCCTTTCACAGAGCCGTTTAGCTGCAAGTATTTACGATGCTGCCTTGCAGAGCGCTCGGAGCTGCGCGTCTTGTGAAAGCGACATGCTCCCTCGCAGGAGACCTTGTGCTGTCCCTGCTGAGGCGGGTGATGCTGTCGCCCTACCCCCAGTGCGCTGCTTTCCACTGATCCTCAGTGGCCGGCTCTGCTTGTCTTCCCAGGGGCACAGGAATTTTCGAGGATACCTCTGTGACGGTGAAGCAGCAGTCCCTGCGCCAAGAGCTGGCCGAGCTGGCCAAGACCGAGAGAACGTTGGATGAGCGCATCCAGGACTGCACCCTCCAGCTGAAGCACCTGACAGAGGACGAAACTAACCAGAGATATCCTTCATGGGGAGGCAAAGGGTTACGGAGGAAGGGGGTTGCGGGGTGTCTCTGCATCATGAGCCAACCCAGTCTGAAAATGACCTTCAGAGGGATATTGAGTCTGAGGGAGGATCTAGGGTGAGGGCTGAGCAGCCTGGAGGGAGGAGCCGAGGAGCAGCCCAACCTGGGGGAGAGATTTGGGCTGAACTCCTGCCTCATTGTTGATAAAGCCGCCGTCCATGTCATCTGTTGTTACCCCCCCCCCACACACCCCACCTCCGGGTAGGGGCTAAGTTTTGACACATCAGCATGTGGGCTCTGTTTCAGAGCAGTCTGGGGAAAGCGCCTGCTCCCAGTGGGCCTTGCCTTCCTGTCTGAGCAGAGTTTGGCTTGGATTCTGTCTCCTCTCCTCTGCCAGCGAGCCCCACGGCTTGGGTTCTGTAGCCAAGAAAGCTTTACCTCCAGCAGCTGTCTTATCCAGGGCCTTTCCCAGCTGTGCTGCCCCTGGGGGGATGGAGCAGACGTGGAGGTGGCCGCATGCCAATCCTCACAGGCCCAAGACTCTGGGATTGGCTCAGTAACAAACGGAGCCAGCGGCGTTCTTGGAGCCATGGGCTGATGGCCTGGCACCAGCCTGTGGACTTGGGCAGGGGTGGTCAGCTCCATACACCACAATGCCTTGCTGCCTGCCCTGGGGGGAGTGGAAGAGGTGAGCGTGGTGGTCGAGGCCTCATCGTGCGGGGGAGACATGTAGTCCTGTGTCCCTCTCCGGATGGAAGAAGAGGTTTCTAATCTGTGCTTGGCAAAGAGGATGCCTTCATGGGCTGGGGTGGGAACCCGCCTGGTTTTGGGGGGAGCTGGGAGCTGGGGAGGGTCCAGCACATGAGGTCTGCAGAGAACTGACTGTTGTCATGTGTGGGCTGAGAAGATTGTCTGTGGTCGGTATTTCCTTAATTCCACCCCCACGTTAGCATATGTCACCTACCAGGACATCCGCGCCATCAGCAACTTCCAGGAGCAGACGGTGATAGCGGTCAAGGCCCCCCCGGAAACCAAGCTGGAGGTGCCGGACTTCAATGAGGTGAGTGCACCGGAGGAGGGCTCTGCGTGCAGGGAAAACCCACCCTCCTGGCCCGCAGCGGAGACCCCAGCGGAGCTCCGTACCCTGTTGTGTGAGACTAGAGGCGCCTAGATAGGAAGGGCAACTATCCCCATTTTACAACTGGGGAAACTGAGGCCCAGCGAGATACAGCAACTTCCCCGAGATCACACAGGAAATCAGTGTCTGGGAGTTGACCCCAGATCTCCTGAGTCTCACCCTGGTGCCTTAGCCCCAGGACCACTGAATTCTAAGCATGTCCCGTGGGGCTAGGGGGACCACCTGAGGAGCCAGCCTTGGCTCAGCTGCCCCTTAACATAGGTGCCCAGAGGGGCTAGAAGTGGCTGCTTGGCAGGGAGAACATAAGAACGGCCAGACTGGGTCAGACCGAAGGTCCATCTAACCCAGTATCCTGTCTTCTGACAGTGGCCAATGCCAGGTGCCCCAGAGGGAATGAACAGACAGGTTATCGTCAAGTGATCCATCCCCTGTCGCCCACTCCCAGCTTCTGGCAAACAGAGGCTAGGGCCACCATCCGTGCCCATCCTGGCTAATAGCCATTGATAGCCCTACCCTCCATGAACTTATCTAGTTCTTTTTTGAACCCTGTTATAGTCTTGGCCTTCACAACATCCTTTGGCAAAGAGTTCCACAGGTTGACTGTGTATTGTGTGAAGAAATACTTCCTTTTGTTTGTTTTAAACCTGTTGCCTATTAATTTTTATTTGGTGACCCAGAGTTCTTGTGCTATGAGGAGGAGTAAATGACCCTTCCTTATTTACTTTCTCCACACCAGTCATGATTTTATAGACCTCAATCATATCCCCCCTTAGTCGTCTCTTTTCCAAGCTGAAAAGTCCCAGTCTTATTAATTTCTCCTCATATTGCATCCGTTCCATACCCCTAATCATTTTTGTTGCCCTTTTCTGAACCTTTTCCAATTCCAATATATCTTTTTTGAGATGGGGCGACCACATCTGCACGCAATATTCAAGATGTGGGCGTACCATGGATTTATATAGAGGCAATATGATATTTTCTGTCCTATTATCTATCCCTTTCTTAATGATTCCCAACATTCTGTTCGCTTTTTTGATGCCGCTGCACATTGAGTGGATGGTTTCAGAGAACTATCCACAATGACTCCAAGATCTCTCTCTTGAGTGGTAACAGCTAATTCAGACCCCATCATTTTACATGTATAGTTGGGATTATGTTTCCAGTGTGCAATACTTTGCATTTATCAACTCTGAATTTCATTTGCCATTTTGTTGCCCAGTCACCCAGTTTTGAGAGATCCTTTTGTAGCTCTTCACAGTCTGCCTGGGACTTAACTATCTTGAGCAGTTTTGTATCATGTGCAAATTTTGCCACCTCACTGTTTACCCCTTTTTCTAGATCATTTATGAATACTGTATGTTGAATAGGACTGGTCTCAGTACAGACCCCTGGGGGACACCACTATTTACCTCTCTCCATTTTGAAAACTGACCATTTATTCCTACCCTTTGTTTCCTATCTTTTAACCAGTTACCAATCCATGAGAGGACCTTCCCTCTTATCCCATGACAGTGTATTTTGCTTAAGAGCCTTTGGTGAGGGACCTTGTCAAAGGCTTTCTGAAAATCTAAGTACACTATATCCACTGGATCCCCCTTGTCCACATGCTTGTTGACCTGACCTCCTCTAGAATTCTAGTAGATTGGTGAGGCATGATTTCCCTTTACAAAAACCATGTTGACTCTTCCCCAACAAATTATGTTCATCTATGTGTCTGACAATTTTGTTCTTTATTATAGTTTCAACCAGTTTGCCCGGTACTGAAGTCAGGCTTACTGGCCTGGGTGAATACCATCTGGTCTTGGTGACTTATTAGTGTTTAGTTTATCAATTTGTTCCAAAACCTCCTCTAATGACACCTCCAATCTGGGACAGTTCCTTAGATTTGTCACCTAAAAAGAATGGCTTGGGTTTGGGAATCTCCCTCACCTCCTCAGCCATAAAGACCGATTCAAATAATTTATTTAGTTTCTCTGCAATGGCTTGATTGTCCTTGAGTTCTCCTTTAGCATCTCGATCGTCCAGTGGCCCCGCTGGTTGTTTAGCAGGCTTCCTGCTTCTGATGTATTTTAAAAAAAAAATTGCTATTACTTTTTGAGTCTTTGGCTAGCTGTTCTTCAAATTCTTTTTTGGCCTTCCTAATTGAATTTTTACACTTCATTTGCCTGAGTTTATGCTCCTTTCTATTTTCCTCACTAGGATTTAACTTCCACTTTTGAAAGGAGGCCTTTTTCCCTCTCACAGCTTCTTTTACTTTGTTGTTTAGCCACGGTGGCTCTTTTGTGGTTCTCTTACGATGTTTTTTAATTTGGGGGATATGTTTAAGTGGAGCCTCTATTATGGTGTCTTTTAAAAGTTTCCATGCAGCTTGCAGGGATTTCACTTTTGGCGCTGTACCTTTTAATTTGTCCCCCTTTCTGAAATGAAATGCTACCGTGTTGGGCTGCTGTGGTGTTTTCCCCGCCACAGGGATGTTAAATTTAATTCTATTATGGTCGCTATTAACAAGCGGTCCAGCTGTAGTCACCTCTTGGACCTGATCCTGGGCTCCACTTAGGACTAAATCGAGAACTGCCTCTCCTCTGGGGGGTTCCAGGACTAGCTGCCCCAAGAAGCAGTCATTTAAGGTGTCTCTCTGCATCCCGTCCTGAGGTGACTTTAGGGCTCACGGCATGGGGCTGGGAGCTCGGTTTCCCATGCACTTGTCTTTGCTTCTCCTCCACCCGCCCTGGAGGGCAAGGCCCTGCTGAGTCACCCTGGGAAGCCCCTTCTGCTGGCCAAGCTACCGGCTCGGTGCAGGGAGGGGTGGGAGAGGGGACCCCCTGTGTGATGGATCCCGCTGACCCCTCCCCTCTCCGGGCAGGAGAACGTGCAACTCCACCTGAAGAGCACCAACGGCCCCATCGAGGTGTACCTGTGCCCCGAGGAGATCCTGGAGTTCAGCCCTGGCAAGGAGAGCAGCTTCCCCACCCCCTCCCTCCAGGACAGCAGCGATGGCACCGACCCCTCCCCAGGGAAAGGTAACACCCGGCTGGGGCTGCAGGGATCTCTGCCCAGGCCCAGCCTCTCCTCCCCCCAGGCTGATGCTGGCGGGTTTAACTTTCTCTTTCGTGGCGGCCCCTGAGCTCTCGCCCGGGTGGCTGCCGTACCCGCCCCAGCCTCAGGCTCTGCGCCAAGATCCACCCCTCCAAGCCGCCAGGTCTGCTCATTGCCAAGCGGCCTTTGGCAAGGCCCTGCTTCCCGTCTGGCTTCCTGGAACCCTGGCCCGCCCTTTGCCACTTGCACAGACTGGGAGTGAGGGGCATTGGCAAAGCAGGGTGGGGTCTGGCTGGGGGCTCAGGGCTGGAATTGCAGGGGGGCTGCGGGTTGGGGTGGAGGGGCATTGGCAGCGCTGTGCGTGGGGTGAGGATCCCAGGACTGGTATAATGGGGGGGCTGCGGGTTGGGGTGGAGGGGCATTGGCAGAGCTGTGGTTGGGGTGGGGCTCTCAGGACTGGTATAACGGGGGGGCTGCGGGTTGGAGTGGAGGGGCATTGGCAGAGCTGTGGGTGGGGTGGGGATCCCAGGGTTAGAATAGCAGGGGGGCTGCGGGTTGGGATGGAGGGGCATTGGCAGAGCTGTGGGTGGGGTGAGGCTCTCAGGACTGGTATAACGGGGGGCTGCGGGTTGGGATGGAGGGGCATTGGCAGAGCTGTGGGTGGGGTGGGGCTCCCCATCTGGAACACCAGCAGATAATAACGAGCTGCAGGCTGGGTTTCAGGGGCATTAATAGGGCCGGGTGGCAGAATCCTACCCACTGCCTGCCCTCACCAGGCTCCTCCCATGCCGCTGGTGAATGAGGGGCTCGTGGGGCACCTGGCCCATGGTGCGAGGAGGTGTCGGGGGCTCTGCTGTGCCGGGGCAGGCTGCATGTACCTAGCTCCACCAAGCTCGTTTCAAGCTCTCCCTTCTGTCTCTCCGATTTCCCCAGCCGAGCCCCTGATGGAGGTGGAGGACGGGCTCCTGGACATGCCCCATCACCTGCTGCAGCAGACGGAGGACCAGCTGCCATACGGCGACCCCGCCCCCTTCGTCAGCTTCTCCCCGCCCCTCGACCAGGACGACTACCTGTGGGGGCTGGAGGGGGGCGAGGGAGTGAGCGACCTCTTTGAGGCCTATGACCTTGGTGACCTGCTGAAGAACTGAGCCGGCGAGGGGGCCCCTCTCCCTCCCCGCTATGGTGCTAACGGCCTTGCTGGAGTCCGGGGCTTTGACTTGAAGTGTGGACTCTGAGCTCCTCCCCTCCTGGCCACCAGAGCAGGGGCATGGAGACCTCCCGTGGGGCAGGACTTCCTTCTGATCTGCCCCACCCATGCGTGGTCTCCACAGCTCCTCCTCCACTCTTCGGGGCAGCTGGGGCCAGCTCAGACTGGGCGTAGCAGTCAATGCAATACAAGACCCCAGAGGGCAACCTGGGGAGGAGTCTCCCACCACGTCTCCATAGAACCTGCTGCAGGAATGGAGTGCCTTTGCCTGTTTATCTTTTCCCCGCCCCACACACATGCCGGTAACACGTTCCTGGCCTGTCCAGGGATGCTGGGGCCGGGCAAGGAGCCCCTGGGAGACTGGGACTCTTGTCATGGAGAGTGAATCTTCGCATCCCGCTCCCGAAGCGACCTGTCTGCGGAACACGCAGGGCGGCTGTGTCTGGGGAGCAGAGGGGGAGTGGAACGCTCTGTGGTCTGCCAGGGGATTTGCGTGGCGGAGCAAGAGATCCCGTTCCCTGAAATCTGGGCAGGGGTGGGCACGTATGCGTCTGTGAATGAAGAAATCCTAAGCTCCTGTAGCTGCTCGGGGGGGCCCGTAGGGATCTGTGACGGCAGCGCAGCTGCGGGACACTTGTCTGTTTCGCTCTGCAGGGCCCGGGCGGCCCCTTTGGATCTGACCCAGGTGGGTCTTGCTTCCCCTCTCCCTGAATGTTTTGCTTGGAGCGTATGGGGTCTGAGCCAACCCAGAAACGCCGAGTGAAACCCGTTTGTCATTGCAGACGTCAGGTGGCTTTTGATGTGAAGAGTCAGCTGAGAGTCCCTCCTTAGGGCCATGGCCTCTAGGGGGACCTTACCAGGGACCTGCTCTGACATTTTGTAATGAAACTTGAAACAAGGCAAGTCCGGGGTGGAGGGCGTGGTGAGACAGGGACGCGCCCACCCACTCACCTGCGATGGGAGGGACTCCAACTGCATCTCCCCCGTCCCCTTCGACTGACCCTAGGCCCCACCCCCTTCTCTCCGTTCTCTCACTGAAATGACTGGCTGCCTTCGCTCTCAGAGGGTCACTTGGATCTTCTCCATCTAGATTGGTGCCAAGCGACCTGCTGTGAGTGTCACATGTATCCAGTCAATGGGCCGTTGTTCCCATGCGAGCCCCCGAGTCCAGGGTTACCCCAGATCCTCACTGATTGGATCAGCCCTTCTCTAAATTCATTGTTAGGTTAGCGTGGGATCCGTCTCGTCGAGTGGGAGAAGCCCCAAGTGCCACAGGCTGGGCTGGGTCCCCTAAGAGATCAACTGCCCTGCTCCTTCTCCTTCCATGGTAGATTCTGGGAACAGTGGATGAAATCTGGGATTGTCAAGGTAGCGTAAGAGAATTCTGAGTGCGCCGTGCCTTGTGAAAACCAAGCCGTTAACTTCCACTGTGCTTCCTGTGAGGTGGGACTAATACCCGCTTCCATGCCGTGCTTTGGGATCCTCTGACGGACGGGTCTTAGCGGTGAGATCTGGACCATTATCCAGGGCGCTTGGTTTCCAGGATGTGCCCATGGCTTCCAGACCCACCCTGGTTCACCAATGTCGCGGTGCTGGTCGCTTATTGACTTGCTGCTTTCTGATTGGCTTGGCACATATCATGCTTCAGCCAGTCCGAGACCAATCATCTGCACACCGTGAAACATACACATTTTCAGCTGTATTTTAAACTTAAACCTGCTAGTCGGGCACTTAGTGTGAAAACTGTCAAACTTGGGTGCCTAGCGCTGCGCGCCTAAATGAATATTTAGGCAGCTAATGGTGGCTTGATTTTTTTTGTTTTTGTTTCAGATGTTGAGTGTGCCTCGCTCCCTCTTTGAAGTGAAAATCAAGCCACTCATAGGTGCCTAAAAATGTGGATTTGGGTGGCAAACCTGAGGTACCAGAGTTCAGAAATTTTGATCTAATCTTACTTTATTTTTACTCATAGTAAGATTTTCAAAATCTGGCAAGGTGCTTATCTGCATTTTTAGGGACCTAAATACCTCTGAAAATTTGGCCTATAATAACTAGTGGCTCTGCCATGTAGCAACCTTGTTAGCCACAGGGTGTGTGTGTGTGTGTGTATGTGTATATATATATATATATATATATATATATATATATATAAGGGGAAAGTAACTTTTTATTTCAATCTGTCCAAAATTCATCCCTCCCCGCCTCCAGAAAGGCTTGTTTGGATTTCCAGGTTTTCCATATTTGCAGAACAGCTGTTGGTCAACGGGTGGAGAATTTTGTCCTGTGCCATCCCATTAAATTCTCTCTTACAAATGGAAACAAGCACATTTTCTTAACCCCTTCTTGAGTGCAGCTTATCCCTGCCCAGGGAGAATGCCAGACGGAGCCTGCAATGGATGCTGGGTAGGTAGAGTCCTGTTCACATCTGCCTAGGTGGCTCTCCTTGCAGGACTGGGGCCTGAGGTATTGTAGACAATATGTCCACTAATGTTAACATTAAACACTTCTGTTGGCTTTTAATCTAGCAAAGGGGTTTAATGCTGCCCAGATACTACGGTGACGGGCGGCACCTTCCACATAAAATCGATAGTAGTAGCTAAGTCCTTAATGGGTCTTCTGGAGTCTCTGATTCTTCTCCCTTTTTGGGGGTGAAAACTCTGCTAGGGGGAAAGGTTCTGATTTTGTTAATTTGCCCCCTTTTTGTGTGTGCTTGGGCATTTAGGGGCGGAAGGGGGATGTCCATGTACAGTCATTCTCGTGGTCAGACGCTGGATTCGGCTGATCTCCTTTCTTATGAGCCCTGCCTTGGAGCTCCCACATCTAGTGTCCCCATCTAGGGGAGCGCACAAAAGTGGGAACTCTCCAAAACGGGGTGTGATGAGCTGGGGGTGGCTCTGCTTGAGACGGAGAAAGGGTGGGGCTGGCTCATTCGAGCCCCTTCCGGACAGGCGTCTGATCTAACCAAAGGGATGAGGTTTTCTGGCATCTCAATCCACAACTGTCCCGGGGAGCTTGGCCTCCATCTGGAGGTGGCGGTTGTGCAGGGGCTCTGTAGCCCTGGTTATTCAGGGAGCATCTGCGAAGAGGAGAGACTGAGCAGAATTCATGTGTTCTCTAGAACAGTCGGTTTTCCTAATGCAGCCATGTGCTATGGGGATCTCCCCCCGCTGAATAATCCAAGTCCAACCCTGCTGTAAAAGTGACCGTCAAACCAGCATTGGAAGCGGCATGGCTGCGTCTCGAACGTGCTCCGGGGGCGAGTAAAGCTACGGCTCTTTGAACTGCAAGCTCCCCTGGGCATTGGAGAGGCCAACTGGGTTCTCTCCTTGCACGTCCTCCCTGGTAGGAGAGGTTCTGCTGGCCAGGTGAGGCCCAGGCCACCCCGTTATCCTGTGGGTTTGTACGGGGGTCACTGAAGGGCTGAGCTGCCTTGTCTGCAGCGGGGGGGTTGCCCCAATTCTAGCCGCCTGTGGCTAGCAATTGGTGTAGCAGCACCACGCGCTCGCCCTTGCTGGAAGCTGGGGTGGGGAGTGCTAGTGCCTATGGAAGCTGGTAGCAGTTGGCCTGTCGACAAGAGGAATTTGCAGGCAGTGCAGCTGAATTGGGGGCAAATCCAGCGCGCACAGGTCCTTCGTTAGCCGCTCTGATGCACAAGGGAGACTAGAATCCAGCTTCCCCCTCTCACAGCAGCACTGGGAGCGGGGCAAATAGGAGTGAGGAGTGGTCAGATCTGGGTCACAAGGTGTTGCGTGGGTTGAATTGACAGAGGTGATGTAAATTGGATCAAGCCAGCGACCAGCTTCCAATACTCTAGACAAGGCCAGCTGTATTTTAGCATGTGCTAAGCGGGCAGAGTTAAGGGTAGAGTGAGCTAGCTAACACCATCTAAAAACCATTGCTAAATCCTCCTCTAGACAAAGCCAAAATGGAAGACGCAAGACTCCGGTCAGGTCTATGCTAAGTACTTCTGCTGGCCTAGCTTTGCCACTAGATGCCTCGAATGTAGAAGCTGCGATACTAGCGAAGTTTCTCTTTTACAGGTATAGTTTCACTCAGGGTGGCGTGATTTCACAATACCGGTGCAGAGCACAGCTTTGCCAGTGTAGCTGCATCCACATTAGGAGCTCTTTGCTCGTGTGGTAATGCTGGTTGCTGTAAAGCACTCTTAGTGTAGACATGTGCCCAAGGAGCAAACCTGATGTCTAAAAGGCATCACTGGAAAATAGTTCACTTTCATGGCAGAGCAGCCTGAGAGGTGTGTTTCTGTACCAGTTGAGAATAAGCTCTTTTTTGGAAATAGTCAGGGGTATTTTGTTTCTGTTTTGTTTTTTAAAGTCTGATCCTGAGCTTGCTTTGTACATAAACCGGAAGTGTCTGTGGGCTGAGACCGGTATATCGCTGCCTGCTTTCTATAGAGTTAAACATTAACGTAATCCTTTGGGTTTGGAGTCCTGTCTGTTGTGGAACAATTCTCATGCCGGTTGCTGGCTTGACCTGGCTTCCCAGGTGAGGCTGTTAACGGGAGATGAGTCTAGGCCAAAAATCTCTGATCTGTACTTTGCAGCTGGGTCTTGTTGTGAGTCTTAACAGAGCATGCTCAGAAAGAGCACGTCTACATGGGGAAGCCATTCTGGAGTAAGCTAGGATCTGAATTTAAAGCCCTAGAGCTGTCCTGGGATAGCTACTCTGATCAGTTTCCCCACATAGACAAGCCCTAAGAGAAGCACCTGGGAGGCCGTCTTGAATCTTCAAATCTCTTTTGTGACTTGCATATGAAATCCGACAACTCTACTTGCTCTGGGTGTGCCGCTGGCTTTTGTCTTAACCTTGTAAAATTGTACAGAATTATTGCACTGTATTTATAATGGGAGCCACCTTTTTACACTTTTATTATTGTTTTTTTTTAAGTGAGTGTATTTAAATCATTCCTGGGGTGGTTCTCCTGAAGTCCAGCTTGGCGGTGGTGTGGGTGTGAATGTATTTCTTTTGTAAACTTGCGGCACTTGAAGGTTTGTGAGCAAAAAGAAATGAATAAAAATGCTTTTTTGAGCCGCTGTTCTCTGTAAAGGAACCAAGCCAGTTGCAATAGGGTTTGGGTTCCCCCCCCCCCGCTCCCGCTGTTCTTGATGTGAAACGCATTTGTTTCCAGCCCCCCAGGCTGGCAGAGCTCGAGGATGCTGCAGATTCAGTGTGGCCTTCAGGTGAGGGTGGAGAGAAGGTTGGGCTACTGGGGGCTTTCGAAGGATGCTGCTAAGAAGTGGAGTTGAGCTCCAAGGCCCACCTGTTTCAACCCAGCCAGAGAGAGGGCCTTGTCAAAATCAGATTCAGGGCTGACAATTTGTTAGACCGCTCTTTATTAGCACAGAGCTCTGCTAATACACCCAGATAATGTGAGCACCATGCAAGACCCACGCTACCTTATTTTATACAGATAAAAAGGGCGTGAACTTAAGACAACAAAGAAAGCAGAACTGACCAGTTTACCTGAGGCTAGATGTACATATTTAATTTCCTTACTAACTTTTACTGATCTCCGGTTAATGTTCCAACATTAGCTTAAGTGGACTTATTGTTTATGCCTTAATGTTTCTTTTCCTGACACCTGTATTTCAACATTCCTTATTTCTGCTTAAAGGTACATACAGCATTTCTTTAATCCATTCTATTTTTACAATATAATTAATTCTACTTTCACAGCCTGGCAATGAATAGAGGGTGGGAGAGGGGAATAGAATGGGGCAGGGTTGGGGGGTGACTGTCCCTTCTCTTCCTAGATTCGGTCATTCACGATTCCAGGGTGATCTGTGCTTCTTGCGAGCAATCCACTCCACACAAAGCACCATACGAGCTCCTTCATTGACAAGAGAGATCTGGCTCATGGAGAGTGAGCGTTTCCCACCTCTGGGGGATGGGGCACCCCATTATCTCCCTGGGCTTCGCAATCACCTTCCGAGGGGAATAACCACCCTGGTGCATCACCAGAGATTGCAGGGAAATGTTTGGCGTTAAAGCCATTCGTCCTTCCTCCCTGACTCCATTCATGCCTTGCTCATGGCAGGACCCTAGTTGCTAGACCGAATTCGTTTTTTGGCAACCAATTGTATAAAGTCGAGTGCATGCGGCCACACTAAGCACATTAATTCGGCGATGTGTGTCCATGTACTGCGGCTAGCGTCGACTTCTGGAGCATTGCACTGTGGTAGCTATCCCATAGGTCCCGCAGTCTCCCCCACTCATTGGAATTCTGGGTTGAGATCCCAATGCCTGATGGGGCCAAAACTTTGTCGCGGGTGGTTATGGGTAAATGTCGTCAGTCAATCCTCCCTCCGTGAAAGCAACGGCCGACAATCGTTTCGCGCCCTTTTCCCTGGATTGCCCGGGCAGACGCCATAGCACGGCAACCATGGAGCCCGTTCAGCCTTTTTTCACTGTCACCGGATGCCGCTGACCGACGCGGTACTGCAGTGCTACACAGCAGCATCCCTTGCCTTTGCAAGTTAGCAAAGATGGTTACCAGCCATACTGAGCCGTCTGCTGCTTTGCAAGTTGGCAAAGATGGTTACCAGTCATACTGTACCTTCTGCTGCTGTCAGGGGTGCTCCTGGCCGGTCTCGGCGAGGTCGGTCGGGGGCGCCGGGACAAAAATGGGAATGACTCCCCAGGTCATTCTCTTCAAGTTTTGTCTAATGGAGAGTCAGTCCTGCCTAGAATATCAGGCAAGTCTACTAAAGAACCAGAGAGGCAAACGACCGCTCTGGGTCAGAGCCCCAGACAGCCCACGGAAATGATGAGCTGCATGCCATTCTAGGGGGTGCCCCTACAACAACCCCACCCATTGCTGCCCTCCTCCCCCACCCCTCCCGGGCTACCTTGGCAGTTATCCCCCCATTTGTGTGATGAAGTAATAACGAATGCATGAATTTGAAACAACACTCACTTTATTGCCTCTGCAAGCAGAGATCAAAGGGGGGAGGGGAGGGCGGTTGGCTTACGGCGAAGTCGAGTGAATCACCATTCTGCACTTGCTCAGCCTGTAGCTGAAAACGGGACTCTGATCAGCACTAGGACAGAAGCACAGGCAGGACTGAATCTCCATTGGTGTGGGGGCCTTTGGTTGACACTGGGAAAATACACAATGTCCCAGGATATGTATGGTGGGGGACACTTCTAAACGGCAGCTTTATTTTTTTTATTTGCAGCAAACTGTAGAGGTCTAAGTATCTGACTGAGTCCTGGGAGCAAGGGGTAGGTGCGACCGCGCGGTGCTGCCGACTGGGAGAGCAGCCGGAGGCAGAACCCTCCACTGGCATGATATTCCAGGCAGGACTGAATCTCCATTACACAAAACTTAAAGAAGAGAGTGACCTGGAGTCATTCCCTTTTTTGTCCAGGCGCCCCCGAGCAACCTCATCAAGGCCAGCCAGGAGCACCCATATCTGCCCAGGCGCCCCCGACCGACCTCACCGAGGCCAGCCAGGAGCACCCACAGGACGACGATGACGGTTACCAGTCATACTGCACTGTCTGCCATCGGCAAGGCAAGGGGATGCTGCTGTGTAGCACTGCAGCACCGTGTCTGCCAGTAGACATATGGTGACAGTGGAAAAAAGGCGAGAAACGATTTTTTCCCCTTTGCTTTCACAGGCCGGGGGCCTGACGACATATACCCTGAACCACCCACAACAATGTTTTTGACCCTTCAGGCATTGGGAGCTCAACCCAGAATTCAAATGGTTTTCAGAGAGTGTGGGAACTGTGGGATCGCTACAGTCGTCAGTTGCCCCTCCCTCCGTGAGCGTCCATTTGATTCTTTGGCTTTCTAGTACGCTTGTCTCAGCTCCTTAAGTTTCACACAGCACTGTGTTGAGTCCCTGTTGTGGCCTCTGTCCATCATGGCCTTGGAGCCTTTTTTTCAAATGTTTTGGCATTTCGTCTTTTGGAACGGAGTTCTTATCGAACAGATTCATCTCCCCCTACAGAGATCCGATTCAGTATCTCCCGTACGGTCCATGCTGGAGCTCTGGTTTGATTCTGGCTGTGCTGATGAGCTCTGCATGGTCACCTGTGCTGATCAGCGCTCCACGCTGGGTAAACAGGAAATGAAATTCAAAAGTTCGCGGGGCTTTTCCTGTCTACCTGGCCAGTGCATCCGAGTTCAGATTGCTGTCCAGAGCGGTCACAATGGTGCACTGTGGGATAGCTCCCGGAGACCAATACCGTCGAATTGCGGCCACACTAACCCTAATTTGAAATGGCAATGTCAATTCCGGTGCTACTCCCCTCGTCGGGGAGGAGTACAGAAATTGATTTTAAGAGCCCTTTATGTTGAAGTAAATGGCTTCGTTGTGTGGACGGGTGCAGGGTTAATTCGATTTAACGCTGCTAAATTCGAACTAAACTCCTAGTGTAGACCAGGCCTTAGGGACATAGGAATGGTCAGATCTCTCTCCAACAGTGGCTGGTACCAGCTGCTCCAGAGGACGGTGCCATAGCACTTACGGTAGCAATTATGGGAAACTTTTTCCCTGATCCGAATAGTTAGAGCTCGCCTCGCCCAGAAGGCTGGAAGGATAAGATCCCTTCCTGAAGTCTTATGTGATACCTCTGGATGGTCTTGTTTATCCATCTAAATTCCTTGCTTTGAACCCCAGCGCTTTTCATCGGTTGATGGCCAAGTGCTTTATAAAGGTGGTTAGTAGCATTATCCCTGTTTTACAGATGAGGAAACTGAGGCACAGGGAGGTCCCGCGACTTGCCGAAGGTCACCCAGCTGGTCCGCGGCGGAGCTGGGAGTAGAACCCAGACACAGTCAGATGGGCCACGGCAGCTTCTTACCACAGGGTGTGGATTCTGTGACAACCGGCCCTGCATGTGTCTCCGCGTTAAGCTGCGTGAGGAGGGCTGGGATTAGGAAGTGGCAGGGAGGGTGCAGTGGCTCTAAGGAATCTGGTTCTGGTCCAATCTCTGGGCTGGTGTGAGAGTGGGATGGCTGAGCCCTTGGACTGCAATGGGACCTCCCTTAGGAACCTTGACCGTAGGGTGGGTGGACTACCAAAGGAACCCCCGTTCCTATGGGTGTGGTCCCGCCCCAGGACTAGGGTTCCTATGAGTTGGGCACTTGAAGTTTGCTCAGTAACTCCGGAAATCAGGCTATGTGCTTAACTTTAGGCCAGAGGTTCTCAAACTGGGGGTCGTGAGGTTATTACATGGGGGGTCACAAGCTGTCAGCTTCCACTCCAAACCCCACTTTGCCTCCTGCGTTTATAATGGTGTTAAATACATTTAAAAGTGTTTAATTTATACGGTGGGGGTGGCACTCGGAGGCTTGCTGTCTGAAAGGGTCCCTGGACAAAAGTTTGAGACCCACTGCTTTAGGCTTGAATAAAGTTTGTCAGAGTTTTTTTTTTTTTTTTTTTTGCTTTGGTGGTTTAGCTCCTAGCGCCACCTAGTGGCTAACCCCTGAAATTGCAAGGGGGGGCTGAGTTTCTCCAACTCTTCAACCCAGGCAGGGAGAGAGACATGTGCCCCCTGCAGCGCCAGCGTCCAGCACGTGCTCGCGCCAGCTGGGTTCTGGCAGAAAGGCCTGGAAGCTACTCTTTTTAAGGCCTTGTCTTTACGTTTTCAACAGAGACCTGCCGTTAGTGCTGGGCCGGCTTGGGCAGCAGCAGGGCAAGTTCCTCCACCCTGCCTGGCTGCCTGGCCTGTGGGCTCAAGTGGCCCCCCACTGACCTGAGAGGGGTCCTGGGTCTCCATGCCCCACCCCGCTGCCGAGAGCCCCTATAGAGGGCAGCCAGTGGCAGGAAGGGCTGAGCCCTGGGCACCTCCGGGCCTGGCAGTTCAGAGCCCCGGCACCTCCGGGCCTGGCAGGTCATAGCCCCGGCACCTCTGGGCCTGGCAGGTCATACCCCGGGCACCTCCGGGCCTGGCAGGTCATAGCCCCGGCACCTCTGGGCTTCCTGCATCAGTTATGAATGTCAAATAATTGCTTGAGCCTCGGCACCTCTTTCATTACAAATTAAGCACTGAGTAAGGGTCTCTCTCCCCACAGAGCAACCCCCAACCACCTTCCCCAAGGGAGAGTTTACATGGATGAGTGACTTAGAGGGGAAAGGCAAAATGCCCCATTCTCAGTCCCTCTCTCAGCCCAGTTAACCCCATGAAGCCTGCGATGTTCTCTAACTGGACACCCTGGTGTCTTATGGCTGGGCGGAGGAGTGAGGGGAAAACCTAGAGCCCGTTTAATCAATGTCAGGGGCTGATCTCCCTTCCAGGCAACTTAAACTTGCACAGGTAATGAGGTGGTTAAACTGCTGAAGGCTTCCTGCCTCTGTTGTGTGTGGGATTGTAGTTCTGAAAACTCTAGGAGTTCTTATACCCTTTTTCTCTCTCCACCCGACTGCTCCCAGTAATCTCGGTGAATGGGCTGGAACAGTTTGGGGGGGGCCAAGATCCCTTATCGATCTGAATAAG
>NC_048317.1:11872633-11887038 GCF_013100865.1 Trachemys scripta elegans | reverse complement strand
GGGGGGGCCAAGATCCCTTATAGGATATGTTTGCCTGAGACCATCGTGTGAGAGCGGGGGAATTTGATCCTGCCTGTTGTAAAGGGCGTGCACTTGGAGGGCAGCATAGCAGCAGCAGGGCCAGGTCCTAGCAGGAACTGCTACAAACTCTGATTTGTACCAGTGCAGCCAGCCCTAGTTTTAAGGACGGTTCCTTTGCTCTGTGGTCCAAATCACAGCAGTATCTGTGCTGGGAGTTTGCATCCATGCAGATGGCTGGATGCTGTAGTGTGGCCACAGCATCTAGTGTCCTTAAGCTGTGGATGGGACTACTAGAAAGAATCCAACAGTAGAGGAAATGGCTCATTAACATAAACCTTCCCATGAGGCAAAGTACTGGCTAGCTCCATTTTACAGATGGGGAAAACTGAGGCCCGAGGTGAAATGAGTCAGCCTGCGTGTCTCAGAGAATCCTGGAGTCCTGACTCCCAGTCCAGTACTCTCTCCACTAGACTCTCCTTGCTCCAATTTATTTTGGATCTTGCTGTTCCAGGGCAAGCTTGGATCCCAGGGCAAGTCAGTAGCAGAATCCAGGGCCCCCGACGCCTGGCCTAAAGCTCCCCTGTGGATGAGATACCTTATGCTTGTCAGTAGATGGCAAAGCCTTTTACAAAGGGGGTGGGTGTCATTATCCTTGTTTTACAGAGGGAGAAACTGAGGCACAGAGAAGGGAAATGGCTCACCCAGGGTCACCCCCACAGGCCAACGGCGGAGCTGGGACTAGAACCCATGTTTTCTGAGTCCCAGGCCAGTACCCTATCCATTAGGCCATACACTACCTCCCGTCTTACCGATGGTGGCACCCAGGATGGAGATGCTGTAGTAGAGCGAGAGGCATTTGGCATGTGAGAGGGAGGGTGGGTGTGAAACCCTCTCCCCCCATTCCTGCCCTGCCTGCCTCTGCCCGCACTCCCAGTGGTGGTGGAGAGTGGCCTAAGTGGTCCCCAGGAGAAGCTGGAATTTCCCTCCATTGCCCCCTGCTGGGGAGCATGCAACATTCACAGGGGGGAGGCGCAGGGGTCGGGGCTCAGCATTTGGCCACCTCCCCTTCAGGCTGTTTTAAGGTAATTTTATGCATGAATCCAGGAGAGCCCTTGACCACTCCTAACCCTCCTTCCCCCCCCGCCCCCAGCTTCAAATCCTGCCTAGAAAGGCCCCGCCATAGGGGGTGGGAGGGCAGCATTGCCTAGAGGTTAGGCGCCTCTGTTCTGCTGCTCCCTGTGCCTCATTTACCCATCTGCAAATTGGTGCGATGCTAGAGCGGGACAGTGGGGGATGGGGGCGTGTGCTGCGAGGCGCAATACATGCCTGCGAAGTGCTCATGGTCAAGGTGCGATTTGGGTTCCCCTGCAGGCCCTGGCACTGGCTGGTAAGGTCAGGCCCCTGCCTGTGGGTGTTCTCCTGGCAGAGGAGAAGCCGCTGGGCTCTGCTGCCACATGCGGGCGTCTGAAGACAGGGGACAAAGTCAATGTTGGGAAAGCCGGGGGGAGAGGGGAGAGGCATTAACTCTGCACAGGGAGGCCAGGGCTGGAATAACCGGGGAGCAGGGGGGCTGCAGGTCAGCCATGAGGTGCATTGGCAGAGTTGGATTGGAGGCTCTGGGTCTGGAAGAACAGGGACTGCAAATACAGCTTAGCAGGGCTGTGTTCTGCGAGGTGCCTGGGACTGTGAGTTGGAATTGAGGGACATCAGCAGATCCGTGTGCGCTTGGGGGCCATGGTGGGGCGGATCAGGAGTATCAGGACTGGCTGGGGTTGGCAGAGCCCCGGGTGGGCCCCATGTCTAGAAGAGCAGGGAACAGCACAGATTGGGATTGAGGGGCATGCTGGAAAACTGCTCAAACTCTTGGGCTCCACTGGTTCCAGAATTGAAGGCTGACACTCAAACGGCCCCCAGCCCTCGCTGCTCTTTACCCTGCGTGCTCGATTGCAGGAAACCTCCCAGGGGAGCGGGGTGGGAACCGGTTTTCTCCTCCTGTGAAAACTGAGAGTTTGAACAATTTTCCCATCTCGCAGCCGGACGATAAGTAGAAATCTTGAATATGTTCAGGAACCAAAAATCTGGGGGGGGAGGCAGTTCTGGTCAATTGAAACGTTTTGTTTCACTTTTGACTTTTTTTTATTTGTGATTTCTTTTGCTCTAATGAGCTGAAATTAGCTTAATGTAATGAGCTGAAATTAGCCAGAGCCTTTCATTCAGAAAATGTCCAAATGGGACAATTGGCCAAGCTTCGGGGGGAAAAATTCCAAAAGTTTCAAGTCAAGAAATCTGTTGAAGCCGCCCCTCTCTCGGGGATAGGTTTGGTTTTGACAAATCACCTTTTTTTATTTTTTTGATGGAAACACCTTTAGTGGACAAGCTCCCAACCAGCTCTATGCCTCTGGCCTGGCCTGGGGTGGAGACCACCGGTGTCTCTTGCTCCTGGGTGATGCAGGGAGAGTGGCTACTGCTTCCTGTGTATTATTCCAATCCCTTCTGCCTCGGGCAATTGACAGCTCTGAGCGACTCCCACCCTGTAGCCTCCCTCTCCTGCCCCAAAGAGCTTGTAGGGGGGAAATCGAGTCCCCTGATTGCCTGTGCTGGGCTTTGCTGACTATTGGCAGCTGCAGGAGGAAATACCTTGTCAGGTGGCCCTTGCAGGGGGTAAAAGCAGCCATGCATCCTACCAGTGAGTCTCAAACTTTTGTACCGGTGACCCCTTTCACATAGCAAGCCACTGAGTGTGACCCCCCCCCCCTTATAAATTAAAAACACTGTTTTATATATTTAGCACCATTATAAATGCTGGAGGCAAAGCAGGGTTTGGGGTGGAGGCCGACAGCTCGCGACCCCCCCACATAACCTCACGACCCCCTGAAGGGTCCCGATCCCCAGTTTGAGAACCCCTGGCCTAGACCCTTAAATAGCTGTAACTCCGACCTGCCCGAGGGAGAAGTCTGCCTGCACCCCACCCACAAGCTGATGTTCCCTCGGTCCCATTAAGATCAGGGATCTTTTTCTAATGGGGCAGCATTAGCTGCACTGTCGTTAAAGTTACAGAGTTCAGCTTTAACTCTTTCTTCTGTACAAATCTCACCGAAATGGCAAAACCCGAGGCACAGACCATAAACTCTGCGGCCGGTTTGAAGTGCTTACGGCACAGGGGTTCGATGAGACACACACTGATGGTCGCGAGCACTTTGGAGGACAGGATTAGAAATCGAAACGACCTTGACATGCTGGAGAATTGGTCTGAATTCCACAAGCTGCAATTCAGTAAAGACAAGGGCCAAGTCCAGCACTTGGAAAGGAAAACGCAAATGCACAACGACAAACTGGGGACTCACTGGCTGGGGGCGTTACTGCTGAAAAGGATCTGGGGGTTCTACTGGAACGCCCGCTGAAGAGGAGTCAACAATGGGACGCAGTTGCAAAAAAGGCTAATATCCTTCTGGGTGTATCAATAGCAGCGTCCTGCTTTGTCCAAAATGTTTGTTTTGTCCAAATATTTCCATTTTTTTTTTTGAAATTGCAGAAAACTAGAAAAATGTGTTATTCACCCAGCTCTAACCATGAGTTCAAATCTCACCTCTTCGAAGCGCTGTTTCAATTCCCGCCTCTTCCGCAGTTCCTATGAACTAAGACCATGAACCCCACCTCGAAGACTGTTAGGGAAGAGCTCCTGACCAATCCCCTCCTTCCATTTTTTAAATAAGCTAGCAGAGAGTTTACGCAAGGTCATGGCAGGCCCACAACCCAGTGCTCTAAGAGACCTCCAGTGTTATCTGCTGCACCATGCTGCCTTTCAGAGCATTGGTTGCCCTATCTCTACCCACACGCCTTCCCCCTAAGCCGAGAATAGAATCAGGATTCCTGAGCACGAGAAGTCGACTGCTGCCTACGAAATGATGGTGTAACCCGTGAGTAATATGTGGGTTACATCCAGCTGCTGGTTTGGAAAGGGGCTAGCTGCTACGTCTGTAGTTCAAGTGGTAAGGGTCAAAGCCAGGGAACGGACAGGCAAGGGGGTTAAATCTTGCTGCTGATCTACAGGGCGGGGTTGGGGGGAGGGTTGTATCTGATACCGCTTAAAAACAGACTTTAGCCTGAAAAATGACAATCTGTAAATTACGGGGTGCATCACTCTCAGGCGCACATTTCAGTGTGCCTGAGAATGATGCACCCCGTAATTTACAGATTGTCATTTTTCATTTTTTGTCACACATTTTGCGGGTGTGATCCACCGGGTCGGTGGGGGTCGGATGATTACCTACGGAGGATGTAAAAAGAACAGGAGTACTTGTGGCACTTTAGAGACTAACAAATTTATTAGAGCATAAGCTTTCGTGGACTACAGCCCACTTCTTGGGATGTGAGTCTATGACTCCTCTTGGCTTGAGAGCCTGACTCTTTTATACAAGCTGTACAAACAGACTCGTGCTGTTCGCTCAGGAGGTCATTGGTTTGCTCCCTGCTGCTGGCCAAGTCCAGGTGAGGCCGTGGAGTATTTTGGAAGATGAGTGCTGACGGGCTCCTTCAGGGACGTTTCCTCCAGCGGATGTTCTCCCTGCTAGCCGTGAAGGGCTGCTCTTACGTCCAGTCATTTTTAAACGGGGCTAACACGTTACAGATGCACAGATCAGTCAGCAGGGCTGTTTCACCTGCTAATCCCCAGGCCGGTGCAACTCCCCTTTCTCCTGGCCCCAGGGGAGCCGTGCACGGAGGGGCACCAAAGCAGGATAAAAAACTCGGATGTTTGCTGGTGACGACTGGGTTTAGTGATGCTGGGACTCGCCCCCTGACCTTTAAAGAATGGAAATAAGCAGTTAAAGTCTCATGTACTCCTTTTCCTGGCTGCAACGCTGGTGCCAGCCGGCTCCCCCAACCCTCCATCTCCAACAGCCGTCCAAAATATTCCCCCCCACCCCCCAGCTTTGCAATCTTGCATTCTTAATGCAAAGCCCTAATGCCACGGTAAGGCGGACTAGCCACCCACCTGCGTGGAGTGCGGGAGGAGCAGCTGTGCTGAGCTAGCGACGTCACTGACGGACAAGCCGATGAGGAAAGACGCCTACCTGGCAGTTTGCCTCCTGCTAAAGTGCTTACTCAGTTCCCTGGCCAGCAGGTGGCAGTGCTGGGGTTAGAAAGCAGGAGTTCCTGGGTCCCAGTCCTCTGCTCCGTCCGCTAGACTTGGCTGCATTTTTAGCCCCTGGAGTGATGAGTTGAACTGGAGGCTCTGAGTTGGTGATGCTGAGGATACTTTAGTGGGTGCTTCCTCCCCATCTCCACTCATGCTCTTCCCCCACCCTGGTGTCCAACCCACCTCTGCTAACGGAGGCTGGCAGAACAGGCCAGACGGGCAGCGCGGGTTCCTATCCGGCCTGGCTTTCGGGACGGGGATGGGGCGGCCGGGCTGGATTCCATGTGGCGACGGCTTACAGCAATTACGGCGCAAAGCCGGTCTGGAAACCCTCGATTCATCACATTCTTCTGGGAGCAGCGAAGGGGCTGGAGAAGAATCCCTTCCCCAAACGCATTCCTGCCAGAGAGCGAGCCCGTTAACCCCCTGGCTGCCGGGCTGCGCTGCCGCGCTGGGGGGAAGGCAGGGGGCTGGGGCAGGGGGGTTTATCAGACGTTCCAGTGGGCAGTGCCATCCCAGTGTTTCTAGGTGACTGTGTGTGGTGCAGGCACTAGGGATTCATTGCGAACTCCTGGACCAGCTCCATTAAGCAGCACCCCAAGGGTTAACTTGAGCATCCTGACATCCCTAAACTGTAATAGGGAGACTTCCCTCTCCAGCAAATTAGAAGGAAAATGTGGTTTGATTTTTCCAGCTGCTGGGCTAACCCCCTAGTTTAATCACTAGCAGGCCCAGCGACCCTGCCTTGACTTCTTCCTCTCCCTGCAGCAGCGAGTGTTTGGAGAAGGGTTTGTTCAGACTTGGGGCCCTGGTCCGAAGTCACTCGGCGTCCTTCCGCCGACTCTGGGGGGCTTTCGCTCGGGCTGGGAATTTGCAAGGGTCAGAAAGCTGGTGGGGGGAGAAAGCGACTGCGAGGGCAGACGTATTTCACACCCCAAAGAATAAACACAGGAGTTAATGCTGCCGATTAAAAGCCACAACAGGGGGTCCTATAAACAGGATAGAGTTAGGTTTCAGAGTAGCAGCTGTGTTAGTCTGTATCCGGCAAAAAGAACAGGAGTACTTGTGGCACCTTAGAGACTAACAAATTTATTAGAGCGAAAGCTTATGCTCTAATAAATTTGTTAGTCTCTAAGGTGCCACAAGTACTCCTGTTCTTTTTGAGGATAGTTAGTCATCTCCACGCAGGAGAAAGAGAGCAGATGGGCCAGGGGTTGGGGACTGGAGTGGGAGGAGACCGTGCTCTGTTGTGGGGTGCGTTCTGCTCTTAAAGTGGAAGCAACTTGGCTGTTTGAGGCTGAAAGAACTGAGACGTAGGCCAACTCTCTGAAACCTGGAGGCCAGCAGGTTAGCTAAGGCTACAATTTTCAAAATGCGGCTAAGTCCCACTGACTTTCAATGGGAGGTGGGCTGCTGGGGCCAAATTTTAACAGGTATTTAGATGCCTAAAGATGCAACTCGCCACCTGGGGGGTAGGGGATTCACAAAAGTATTTGTGTGCCCAACCCCCTCTGCGTTCAGAGTTAGGCAGCCAGCCACTTCTGAAAAGCCCATTAGGTGCACAGCTACATCTTCGGGTCTCTAAATACCTTGGGAAATCTGTCCCTAGGCTTCTAATTCACTTAGGGTAATTTTTTCAAAAGTTCCGAAGTCCAGGGTTTGGCAGCTAAATCAGCAACCTGATTTTCCGACATGCTGGCCCCACCGCTCCCAGAGCTACGCTTTGAAAATCAAGTTGTCATTTAGGTGGCTAAATATGAATGATGGGGATTAACTTGAGATAGAGCCCTTGCTGTGCTGGGTGTAAGAGACGGTCCTGGCCACAGAGCGCTCACTGGCTAACTAGTCGAGACGAACAAAGGGTGGGAGAAAGGAAGTTGAACGATCCCCATTTTACAGATTGGGAAACTGAGGCAAAAAGTGACTGGCCCGAAGGAATTTGTGACCGAAGCAAAACTTGACCCCCTCTATCCTGAGTGCTAGGCGAATACCTTAATCACACAACCATCTTTCTGCTTTGAAAATCTGCGGCTGTAGGTGAGGAGACACCCCGAGTTTCTACCCGTGCCAAGGCATGGCGTAACCTCCTTCCAGCACGAGGCAACAGAGCTTGAGGGGTGGCAGTTGTTTATTGTTTTAACCAATCCTGTGACTTTAAGAATGGCCCGGTCAAAATCAGGGCATTGGCAGCTTTGCCAACTCTTCCAATTAGTTTTTGGGCTTGCCGAAAAGAAAAAAATGGCTGGAGTCTATGTTCTAGTCTCGTGACGCTGCCATTTAAGCCTGTGTTAAAACCGGTGCATGAATGTAACCTGACAAGCTCACCCTGCGCTCCTGGGCGAAGAACCCACGTGCCACCCGTGTAATGAACAAGCTTAGCTGGAGTGTGTGAGGATCCATGAATAGCACTTGCTCCCACGTGTGCAACAGAGCCTAACTCAGGGGCCTGGCCCCCGGTTGTGACTATCCCGCCTGGGTTTGACACGGGCCCTTTGGCTGCTGGGGTTTATCGGGTTTACGACTCTGTGCTGAAGGAAGAGACTCAAGGAGCCTAGAGAGTGACTCAACCCAGAGGAGGGCTAGGAGCCCGGAGAACGTTCTGGGGTTGGAACCAGCTCCCCACGGGCAGGAGGAAAACCTTGCTGGGGGTGTGGGCTGGGCTCGCTGCTTTGACTGATGTTTCTCCAGGGATCCTATGGGAGGTAGGCGGGGCCCTGATTCTAACAGAGGTGGCCTCTGATTTGCAAATGAAGCATGCAGGGCGGAGGTGATGGGGGCCAGGTTTGTGCTGCAGCATGTGGGTCCACACCCGGGCACCCCCCTTCTCCTTAACATGCAGCACGGGTCCCTTGGCACTGTCCTGCTCCTTTCGTCCCTTGGGGCAGGTCGGCGTGCACACTGCAGGATGTTCTACACCTAGGAGATGGGATGCAGGTGTTAGGGTCCGAGCAGCCCTATGGAGCTGTGACCAGCCAGGAATCCAGGCTGGGGGGCAGGGGAAGAACCGCTAGGGGCTCAGTGGGGCTGGAAGGAAGAGGGAGTGCTAGGTGGGGAAGAGAAGAGTTGTGATTTTGATTTTGTTGTGGAAAGCTTGGTGGATCTGGGCCCTGCATAGTCTAAACTGCCTCTGCCCATCCTCCAGTGGAAATGACCAGGCAGTGCTGGGTGAATGATGTTGGCCCAGCTCTCTAATGATTCTCAGGGCAGCCGGGCAAAAAATACCAACTGGCGTGACCACAGTGGCATCAGAATCCTTGGACACTTCTGCTGCCTTCAGGGGCCACGTCAGCCACGCCAAACCTGGATGTTCGCTTCCTTGGTGGGGAAGGATGGAGGGAGGAACCTACTGGAGAACCCAGAGTGAGGGCTGGGTGCACTTTCTCTGCATGGTTTTAGCCCCATGGGCCAATGGCCAGCCATGTCGTCTCTGAGATACGCTGCTGGAACACCGTGAATTGCACTGGTGTAGCTGAGATCAGATTCTGGCCCGAAAGGAGGAGACCGGCTGCTTTGTATTTTCTATGCATCCTACAGCAAAGGACACTGGCTGGACCCCCGAGTCGAGGAGAAGATGGGTGGAATGTAATGATTACGTGCTGCATGCCAGACACCAGACTAGCTCTCAGCCTGCAAGTGTCCTGTGGATACTGCATGGAACTGAGACCCGGGTTCTAATTCTGTGTCTGCTACTGACTTGCTTGTGACCCGGGGCCAGTCACTGCCCCTCTCTGAGCCTCAGTTTCCCCACGCTCGTGCATTTATCTTATTACATTGTACCCTTTTCACGGTGTATGCCCTGCAGCCCTAGTGTGTAGGGAGCTTGCTATTGACACCTGTTGGTGACCAGGCAGAAGAGCGACTCAGAGCTGCTTGAGAACTCCAGGTGGACAGAGGCGCCACAGGAGAGGGCGCTCTCTGCTGCCATCTATTGGTGAGCAAGGGGAGATGTGACTGGGCCAGGCTTCATTTGCATTTGTTATGTGGCAGAATGGGGCATTTTGATCAAAATACAGTTAAGTGTTGAGTTTGGGGGCAACATAATGTTATTGTCCGTCTTTGGGAATGACAGGACGAAAGAACTGCACCGAACGTGCCTGGGGTGAGAGGTCACCCCGAGAGAGAGCATGGTCCAGCACAAATGGGTAGCAGTGCCTAGACAAAGCACCAGTAAGGAGAGAGAGGAGAATAGGGCTGTATCTCTTTCTGGATGTGCCATTGCTTCCCTAGGGACAAGGACTCTGTTAAGCATTCTATGGGCCACTGAGGTCTCTCCAAAGACTTTGCAGTGGTAGTTCTAAGGTAACGTGGTTTGGAAGCTGGAGACAGAGCTCAGGCAGGCGATGGTGCTAAGGAAGCCGGAGAGAGCAGCGTGAGCTTAGCTGAGGGACGCTGGTGGGGGCCTCCCAACCCAGCAAGTACAGCTGCAATCACGTCCCTGGTGCCAAGTGGGAGAGCTCTCCAAGCAGCATTTCCCTTCAGGGCTGGAGCCTGAGCTGCCAGAGTTCTTGGGCCCTGGCCGACCAAACCGTGAGTGGGGAGCTGGTGAGGAGGGAAATGGCTAAAAGGCAGTAGCCTCTCCAAACCACCAGAGGAGGACTCGGATTGAGGCTATAAAGATACCCAGGGTTGTGTGTGGGGAGGGTCCTACCTAATAGGTGTTGCTCATTTATTAATTGCTGGCTTTCCACAATTTATCCTGTATCCTTTCCCCCCCCCCCAATAAAGTTCTTTGTTTTTAAACCCCTTGCAAGTGGGGAGGTATTGCCGGGCTATCCCAGTGTGGTATAGATCGTTTCCCAGGTTTCTGGGTGTTGAAGTTTTCAGAAGCGACACCTAGGAAATTCACCCCGGCCCTTTTTTGCTGCCAGCAACCCCTGGCAGAAGGATTCCAGGGGCAGGGACTGTCTCTTGGGCATGGGCAGGGCCTGGCCCAACGGGACCCTGTTCTCAGTTGGGGTTCCTAGGCATTGCCATAACACAAATAGCTACCGAAGCAGGATGAGACAGCAAGCAGAGAAGGGGTGAGAGAGCACTGGAAGCCCGCGGGCAAGCGGAGGAAAGCAGAAGCGGGAACAAAACCCCTTCTTCAAACACAAACATGCTCAGGGAAAGCAGAGAAATCACAGGGAAATCAATCCAGCCCTCGTCAGTTTCTTGCTCTATAAACATTCTCTCCTTCCAAGTTGGCTTCACTCAGAGCAGCCTGTTCTGCTTGCCCGGACAGGGACCCGAGGCCTGGTCATTTGAAAAGGGAGGGATAAATACCTGGGCTTGGGACATCTTGCCGATTACAGTCAGGCACCCGCCTCCCCCATTTCACAACCCTTCTTGTCCCATGATCCCTTCCCAGAAAGCTGGTGAGTCAGGGCGAGAAAGCTGCAGGCCGTTGCCAGTGCAGCTAGAAAGTGATTCAGCAGGATTTGCTGTGGACAGTGTCTTCCCCCCACCCCGCAGTATGGAACTCGCTGGCAGGGAGCCCAGTTCTCCTGTGGGCTGCAGCAGGGACATTTGGTTCATTAACATACAAATGTCAGAGCTCTGAGTCCTTCCTCCTTGGCTCTGCTGGGCGGGAGGAACACACGCTACACAGCTCCCTCGTGCCCTCTGATCCCGCCAAACGACTCCCCAACGCCGGGTCCCTCCACCTCCTTTTGATAGCCTCAGGGGGCAGCAGGCTCCTCAAAATGGGGCAGGCAGGGGGGGAGCCAGTGCTTGTTAATAACGCCCCCCCCGGGCTGGATCCACAGCAGATGAGGCCCAAGATGAAGGACAGAAGCAGGACCTTCTGCCTGGCTCTATCTTGCTCATGTGTGGTTGTTTTTATTAAGGGGTGGGGCGTTATTAACAAGCACTGGCTCCCCCCNTTCTCCTGTGGGCTGCAGCAGGGACATTTGGTTCATTAACATACAAATGTCAGAGCTCTGAGTCCTTCCTCCTTGGCTCTGCTGGGCGGGAGGAACACACGCTACACAGCTCCCTCGTGCCCTCTGATCCCGCCAAACGACTCCCTGACGCCAGGCCCCTCCACCCCCTTTTGATAGCCTCAGGGGGCAGCAGGCTCCTCAAAATGGGGCAGGTAGGGGGGGAGCCAGTGCTTGTTAATAACCACCCCCCCGGGCTGAATCCACAGCAGATGAGGCCCAAGATGAAGGACAGAAGCAGGACCTTCTGCCTGGCTCTTTCTTGCTCATGTGTGGTTGTTTTTATTAAGGGGTGGGGCTCCTTTGTTCCAAACTGGGGGACCTCTTTGGGTGCACTGGGCCCCATTAATTCACGCATTCGATCTCGCCACATAAATCGCTGGGATTAACCTGACTTTAGAAGCTTTGTAGAGGGGAATGGGGCAAATGCAGCCGTGGTGCAACTCCATTGGTTTCAAGGGGAGCTACCAGAGGTGAATTTGGTCATTTGCCCTCCTCTCCCCTCCCCTCCCTCTGGCCCACCAACATTCCTGTGCTGCCGATCAGGATCAGCAACCTGTTTGCTTTCTGATGGCAGCATTGCGTCCCCAGCTCTCCGCGGCTGGGGCCCAGAGAGGTCACCGTGAAAAGAACAAAAAGTCACCGCAAAGGGCAGAGAGAACCCATTTAACCACCAGTTATTGCTCAACGCAACACAGGCTATCCAGACCACTCGGCACTTCCAGGCAGCAGTGGGGTAAGAACTCACATCCTCCTGCTCTAAAACCAGAGTGTGCTTCCTACTTGAGCTAAAGGAGAATCCTCACTGGCCAGCTCGGGTCTTTGATGCACATGTAAGCAGTCCTGATTCTCGCCAGTAGAGGGCGGTGGTGTACATACAGCTCATCGTCCTGTTATTGGCATTGCCATGTTGCAGGTGAGGGAATGCAGGCAGACAGGAGAAGTGACTTCCAGAGGGAGTTGGAATCAGCATTAGGAGTCACACTCAGGACTTCCAGGCTCCTAGCCCTGGGCTCAGACCATGTGCCTTTCTCATATGCACCAGGACATCACTGTTCATTCTCTGGAGGCTGGGCACAGATGGGAACTACCCTGAGAACGGAGGTCACCGGGGTCCCATGGCTTATCCCCTACCACATAGCTTGGCAGCACGTTCTAGCACTGGGCTTGCTGTTCCCCTGCTAATGGTCACGAGCCACGTCAGGTTCAAGTCTGTGGAACTGTTTTCTATTGATTTTAAACGTCCTGAACCGTGTCTCCCCGCAGCCCCGGTTTTCTGACTGTACGGTGCGTGTGGGTATCAGAATGGCTTTTTGATCCGTTCTAACAATTGTGACTCCCATTATAAAACAAAGGCCCTGTCCGTTCACGGCCAGTGAAGTACTTTTCCTAGGAGCAAAGGTGTTAACCCTGGTGTCTCAGCCAATACCAACATGGGTAATTACATCCTTGATTTCTCCACTGCAGTTTCTTCTGGAGATGGGCTCCTCCTTCATTTCCTGACCCAAATTGCTGTGTAGCCCTGGTGCAGGCTGTTAAACGGCTGCCGTGCTCCACTCCAGAGATGGCTGCATTTTTGCAATGTTCTGTATTCCTAAAGCATTTATGTGGGGCCATATCCCTTCCCCCCTCAGCAGGGTATTGTGAGACTTGATTAGTTAACTGCTGCCCACGCTGGGGCAGTGCAAAATACTGTCGAAGTGCTAGGCCCTTCCAGGCCCATTTCTATGGCCAAGGGGACCGGTGAGACCCAGGGCTGAAGGGTCTGAAGACATACGGGGTGGAGCAGCCCATCCTTCTGGAATCACAGCTGCTGCCACGGCTATGTGATTCCACATCTTGGTTCGATTTCCACAGCGGGGCTCCGTGTTGCGCAGGGGCGGCTCTAGGCACCAGCAAAGCAAGTACGTGCTTGGGGCAGCCCATTTGCAGGGGCGGCCGGGATCCAGCATGGGAGCTGAGAACCAACAGGGGCCCCTGGGAGCTGTAGTTCCTTGGTTAGCTCGGAAAGAACTACATTTCCCAGCATTCCCTTGGCCACTACCAACAGGAAAGAGGGGGAGGGAGGGAGGACGCTGAGACCTCATGCTGCAGCCTGCTGTGAATGGAGAGCTGCACTGTGAGTAGGGATACCGTATTTTAACATTCGAAAAATAGGACACTCCATGGGGAGGGAGGGTAGCCCCACCCTGCCCCCATCCACTCCCTCCGACTGCCCCCCACAGAAACCCCAACCCATCCAACCTCCCTGCTCCCTGTCCCCTGATCATCCCCTCCTGGGACCCCTGCCCCAACTGCCCCCCAGGACCCCACCCCCTATCTAAGTGCCACTGCTCCTTGTCCCCTGATTGCCCCCTCCCGGGACTCCACCCCCCATCTAAGCCTCCCTTCTCCTTGTCCCCAATTGTCCCCTCCTGAGACCCCCCCCAACTTCCCCCCCTAGGACTCCACCCCCTACCTGTCCCCTGACAACCCCCTGGGACTCCCATGCCTATCCAACTGCTGCCTGTCCTCTGACTGCCCCCCTGAACCCCTGACCCATCTAACCCCCCTTTCTCCTTGTCCCTTGACTGCCCCCCGGAACCCCCTACCCCTTCTCCAACCCCACAGCACTCAGACCAGCGTGTCTGGCTTTGCGCAGCGCCAGACACGCTACTGCATATATGCTGCCGTGCTCCCCTGTGGAGCCACAGCCCCGCCCCCAGCACCTGCCTTCCAGATTTGAACACCTCAAAATTCAGGAGTGCTCAAGCTCAGTTTGGGCGGCCGTTACTTCATTTCTCCCAAATCAAATCTACTGATCCACTGTAACTTGCTGTAGAAAAAATAGGAAAAAATTGAGCAAGAAATGCTTCCCAGTGGTTATTAGGACTGGAATTGCTATTTTCAACAGCCATTGCCTTTTGTTTGTTTGTTTGTTTAAAAGGAAGACAGTGATATTGCATTGGCAAATTCCCCATAGAAAGAAAGAGAGGAACAAAAGAATAATAAAGGCACCTCAACTTTTCCTCATTTATGGAGGACAGTCTGATAATATGCATCCAGATATCCTCCAATCACACAAGCTGAAAATTGTTCCACTTTACTGCAGTTCTGTAACCATATGGGAACCAATCCTGTCGGTGTTCTGTGCACATCCAAAATTCCTGCTGAATGACCTGCCCTGGGAGCGAGTTACCAGTGACGCAGGGCTGCGGTGGAAGGAGGGTGCAGGGCAGGGGAGCCCAGGGCTGGGGTGGCAGGAGGTGTATGTGCGGGGGCAATGGTGTGGGAGTAGGGGGGAGCTCAGAGCTGGGGCAGCAGGGTGTGTGTGTGGGGGAGAGCCC
>NC_048317.1:11870956-11872598 GCF_013100865.1 Trachemys scripta elegans | reverse complement strand
GGGGCGTGGGGGGGGGGGGGGGGTGGGGGGGGGGGGGGGGGGGCGGGGGGGGGTGGGGGGGGGGGGGGGGGGGGGGGGGGGGGGGGGGGGGGGGGGGGGGGGGGGGGGGGGGGGGGGGGGGGGGGGGGGAGCCCAGGGCTGGGCCGGGGGGCAGCCAAAAATTTTTTTGCTTGGGGCGGCAAAAACCCTAGAGCAGGCCCTGGTGTTACGACATTGTGGCTTGTAATGAGCTCTGGCTATAAGGTGGCTCCTATTCTCCTCGGCCCAGATCCACAAAGGGAATTAGGCTCAGCTGAAGTTAGGAGCCTAAGTAGCTTTGGCTCTGGGCCCTCCTGCCCTTTGGCTTCCAACGCTGCTGAAGTCCTTTATAAACTTCTTCTTTATAAGATTGCAGGTTCCATAGCGGTGGTTTCATCAGACTTGGGGTCTAGGGCTGGCTCTGCCACTGACTTCCTGGGTCATCTTAGTGGTGGGGGGGGGGGCTCTCTTTGCCTCAGTTTCCCCTTCCGTACAGTGTGGATAATGATATTGACCTTCCTTTATAAGGGCTTAACTGCACAAGGAAGTTACTCTGAAATAAGGTAGGGCGTGAATTTAAAGCGCTAGAGTTATTCCAGAATAAGTGTCCGTAGAGGACGCTACTCTGGTCAATTTCCCAGTGTAGCTAAGCCCTTCAAATGAAGGGTTATTACTCCTCTCCTCCTGCTGTTGTCTTCATGCCTGTCTCATGCTGTCCCTTGTGGTCGGGGCCCTCTTCTCCTTTTTACACCCCAAGCAACCCCTGCTTTCATCATTCAAACCCCACCTTGACTCTCACTTCTCCGGTGGCTCTTTTCAAAGTTAAACCGCCAAGTATAGCGTTAAAACACACAACACAGCCATAAAAAGCTGCTTTCGCTTTGGGCCGTCAGCATGGGTCTCCGATAAACCAGCTCTCTGCCATCTGTATTTGATTTAGACTCTGACCTCCCAGGGGCAGAGAGTGCCTGCGTACAGAGCCGAGCCTAAAGTCATTGCTTATCATATCCCAAGGAGAGGAAGGTGGTTCAGGGCTGCGGGTTCAACTCCTTGTTCTTCCACTCCCACAGACTCCCTGTGTGGCTTGAGGAAGTCACCTGATCTGTCTGTGCCTCACTTCCCTAGCTATGAAATGGGGTAATAGTCCTCTCTTGCTCACATCCCCTATCTTCTCTATTAATCTTGCAAACTCTTTGGGGCAGGGACTTTCTCACCAGGACCCCATGCGTGTAAAGAATCGCTTGTTCTCGCAGCACGTACAGTAGAACCTCGGCTACGAACCCCTCGGGAATGAAGGTTGTTTGTAACCCTGAACAAAACATTATGGTTGTTCTTTCAAAAGTTTACAACTGAACAGTGACAGTACAGCTTTGAAATTTGACCGGGCAGAAGAAAAATGTTGCTTTTAACCATCTTAATTTAAATGAAGCAAGCACAGAAACAGGTTCATTGCCTTGTCAAATCTTTTTTTTTTTTAAACTGTCCCTTTATGTTTTTCGTATTTTCTGTTTAATACCATAGTGTGCTGTATGGTATTTGCTTTTTTTGGGGTCTTTGCTACTGCCTGATTTGTGTACTTCCAGTTCCAAATGAGGTGCGTGGTTGACCAGTCAGTCCGTACCTC
>NC_048317.1:11840624-11870931 GCF_013100865.1 Trachemys scripta elegans | reverse complement strand
TCCCTTTATGTTTTTCGTATTTTATGTTTAATACCATAGTGTGCTGTACGGTATTTGCTTTTTGGGGGTCTTTGCTGCTGCCTGATTTGTGTACTTCCAGTTCCAAATGAGGTGCGTGGTTGACCAGTCAGTCCGTACCTCTGGTGTTCCTACTTCTGAGGGTCTACTGTACTATTGTTGACTTCTGTGGGACTACTCGCAGTGTATGAAATGAAGCATGTTTGTCACTAAGGGGGGGAGGGATAGCTCAGTGGTTTGAGCATTGGCCTGCTAAACCCAGGGTTGTGAGTTCAATCCTTGAGGGGGCCACCTAGGGATCTGGGGCAAAATTGGTACTTGGTCCTGCTAGGGAAGGCAGGGGGCTGGACTCAATGACCTTTCAAGGTCCCTTCCAGTTCTAGGAGATAGGATATCTCCATTAATTTTTTAATAAGCCTTTGCAGGCTTCAGGCCTATGTGTATAGATGGGACCCTGATTGCAGCTGGAGGAGGGGAGGCTACCCTAATATAAATAAACAATCAGAAAATGTGGAAAAGAGCCTTAGAGAGTAATACTATGGTGTTAAAGCACCGCAAATTACTCCAGGACCTGGCCAGCAATCTCTCCTATCAGTGACTAAGCCCTGTCATATGCAACATAATGAGAAGTCCATGACAGCCACCCTAAGTGCCTGACCTGGGCTGTTTCTTTTCCCACACTCAGTCTTTGAGGGGAGGAGTCAAAAAGGGTTTTCTCTCCGGAGTCTGGCTTCTTTCAACTGGTCCTGGGTTAGTGCTCTCCCCTCCTGGCCCCTCACCCAACGTTATCTGCTTAACATCAGTTGAGATCAAAAGCTTTAAGGCAACTTTGTGCCGGGCGGAAGAGAGACATTTGACTGGGGAGAGGAAGGATTCTAGCGTCTTCCTACAGGAAGGGCAGGCGATAATGGGGATTCTGCTGCACATAATGACTGGTCGTTAACAGACGCTTAGAGGGGCAAGCAGCATCTTTCAATGGGTAGGGAGTGCATGACACCTATACAAGGCAGGAAAAGCAGAGATAACAGCCACCGCTCCAGGCCCCCCATGCGAACAGCAGTTTGCATTGATGCGGGGGGAGACCCAAGGCGGGGGGAATTTGGATGCACTTTGCCTTTAACAGGCTCTTGGCCAAAAACCCGAGCTTGCAGGCGCATATATGCATTGGCTGTGTAACAATATCCCCACGTGATGGCAATGAAAGCCTCTGCAGGGAGGGAGGGAGCAGGAGAGAGAAACTTGCAAGCGAGCTCCTGGGCGTCTCTAGTCAATTGCGCAGAGAGCAGCAGCAGCTGCGATGGGAAATTGACCAAAGTGGTGCAAGACTCTCTCTGTGCCCGTCCCGTGCCCCCCTGTTCTGCCCCTCAGTCCTTCTCGCCCGTTCCCTTTGCCAGCGGATGAGTTTCCAGTCACCCCCGGTGGCAGGGCAACATCCCCCAACATGCCTGAGCAGATCAGCGTCTCGGAGTTCCTGGCGGTGACTTCTGAAGACCTGAACTCCCCGGCGGCTTCTACCTTCTCCTCCAAAATGCAGAAGTGCAGGGGGGCAGTGGCGGTGCTGGAAGAGGTGAGTGAGGGGCAGCGGCAGAAGAGGAGGAAGGGGAGATGGGGGGAGTGGTGTCCTGCCGGGGTTCTCCCTCTTGAAACTGGGAATTGGGCGCTTCTTCACCTTTTGTTGATGGGGGTGTCTCCCTTTGTTTTGTGGTAGGTATTGTTACTGCAGGAGGCAGCTTGGATCTGTTCCTTGTGCCTCGTTTATCCCCCCCCGATTGACCCTTTTCTTGCCATCTTTCCGAAAATCAGACGTGATTTCTCTTAAAGAAAAGGCGCTTTGCAGCACGCGTGCAAAGGGCGGAAGAGTCTGTTAAGATCTTGCTAAATTGTTTAACAACCTGGCCAGCTGAGTAAGTTACATGCCTCTCATTGTGTAACCGATCCTGTCCATGCTCTGTAGTTCATTTCCTTATTCTGGATACTGACCCTCTTTATAGAGCTGGGAGCCCAGCAGGGTTGTGAAAGATGCTCTTGGTTGAAAAACAAAACTCCACACTTAAAACAAATGCATTTCCTTATGTTGACTACTAACAACGCCTTCGATTAGTGAAAATAACTATTGTGGTTTTCACTGTTTATGCTGTGGTTTCTGTACCTCCAATTTGGACAATGTGAAATGAATTCTCTGTATAACAGCAGCACATAGAGATCCCAACCACCCTCTTTTCGTGGATATACTGTACATAAGTCTAAAAAGACACTGCCTTCTCTGAAGAGCATATACAAGGCCCCGATCCTGCAAAACACTGATGCACGTGCTTAACTGTAGGCTTGCGAGTAATCCCGTTGATTTTTCAATGGAGATGTTTATACGTTCAAAGTTAAGCATGTGGGTTGAAAGAGTTCAGGCCGAAATAGACAAAATCAGGGAAGTATTTTCTGTTTTGTAGTCAGTTTCATTTTTTGGTTCTTAATGCCATAAAGTATGTGGGTTGTGGTGTCTGCAGAGACGCTCTGCTTGTTTTGAAAGTATCATTTCCCTGGGAATTTTAAGAAATAAAATCACAGAAATGTTTCAAATCCTGTTGGTTTTTTTGTAAAAGCTTTTTTGTACCAAATGGAGTCATAGACTTTAAGGTCAGAAGGGACCGTTATGATCATCTAGTCTGACCTCCTGCACAACGCAGGCCCCAGAACTGCACCCACCCACTCCTGTAACAACCCCCTGACCTATGTCTGAGCTATTGAAGTCCTCAACTTGTGGTTTAAAGACGTCAAGGTGCAGAGAATCCTCTGGCAAGTGACCCCTGCCCCACGCTGCAGAGGAAGGTGAAAACCCCCCAGGGCCTCTGCCAATCTGCCCTGGAGGAAAATTCCTTCCTGACCCCAAATATGGCGATCAGCTAAACCCTGAGCATGTGGGCAAGACTCACCAGCCAGACACCCAGGAAAGAATTCTCTGTGGTAACTCAGATCCCACCCCATCTAACATCCCATCACAGGCCATTGGGCATATTTACCACTAGTCATCAAAGATCAATTAATTGCCAAAATTAGGCTATCCCATCATCCCATCCCCTCCGTAAACTTATCACAGTTCTGGGGCGGAATTTGAGTTGATATTGTATCTTTCGGGTTATTAAGAACCAGACAGAATTCTGCTACAATAACTGTTCCAACTGCTGGAAGCTGCAGTGTTTTGCACCATCCCCGTGAATACTGTAGTGTATATGTTTTGAATAAGGGCAATTAGCAAAATACACAGGACCAGCTGCAGAGTCCGCAGAAGGAATGGACTTGAGGAACTGGGGCTAGATCCTGCAACTGGATCAGTGTAGGGGTTACTTCAGACTCTCTTCCTCTCTCTGTCTGATAGATCAGACCTATTGCATCTGAAACTAGGATGGTGGAGGATCAGGCTGGCATCCCAAGTGCATACCCAGAGGGCATGGGCGAGTTTGTATTCAGGTGGCTAGCCCGAGCTGGCATCCATCCTACCCTGAGCTATGCTGCTATTTGGAGCACGGGAGCTTGGAGCAGACCTGCCGCGTGTCTGTCTGCCCGAGCCAGGAAGCACGCTCCCAGCTGCAGTGTAGACGTACCCTTTGTGGGCACTGCCTGGTGCAGTCTGGCTTCTCCAACAGCTGGTTCTGAAGGATCCCACAGCTCTTCCTTTGAGGCCTGAGCCGACTCCCATTAAAGTCAATGGCAAGACTGTTCTTGACTTCAACGGGACTTGGATCAAGCCCTGTGGGGAGAAGAGAATCCCATTTCCCTGCCATGTCTTGGTGGTATAAGTGACACCACAGAGGCTGAGATGGGTGCTGCCACGTGGCTTGGTCTGGCCAGGAGGCATTGAATGGTCATTTTCCTTCATCTTGCTTCCTCAAGTCCTGTTACTTTCAGAGAAAATATCTTATGGTATCTGGTGCCTTTTGTCACAAGTAGCGCTTTAACAATCTTTATGGGTGTGTGTGTGTGTGGATCCGTTGAATTCGTGGATTGTAAGCTCTCCGGGGCGGGGACCGTCTGTTTGGTGTTTGTGCAGCACCTAGCCCAGGGATGACCAGGGTTCCTAGGCGCTACAAATCAACCTGGTGGTGGTGGTGGGGGGAGCGAATGTATGGCTCTGCCAGTGGAATGCGGCGGGACTGTTCCACCCCAATCCTTAGGAAGAGGGAAGCAACGAATGCTTTTTCCCCAGTTGGAATAGCTGGGAGGAAATTCAGAATAAACTGACGCAGAGCTGGCTGGGATGCTAGGGTTAACCCCCCCCCCCCCATCTTACAAGCAAAAAACCAACTCCATTAGCTCGTGATGAAATTTAAAATCACTCACTGGAAAAGTAAACCCAACAGTCGCTGATCTGTGTTTGTGAAGAATGGCTGCAGCCATCAGTGTCGAGTAACAGTCCCGCAGATGCCCCCTACCCGTGCCAGATCCCCTATGGCTCCTTGTGAGAATCCCAATCTCTGTGCTAGCACGTGTGGGGCTGCAGACACAGGGTCTGGCATTGAGAGCTGTGATCAATGGCTCGATGTCCTATGTACATTTGGGTCATTCTGTCCAATTCCTCACACATCCATTTCCCCCGCCCCAAGCCTGTTCTGAGACTTTATTTAGGGGGTGATGTCCCCCTGGACTGTGACTAGCTCGTCACACTCTGGCCCCGGAGAAAACTCTAATAGTGCAATACGTTCTAGCTCAGTAAATCTGCTTCGCATCTCTTCTCTCTCCCACAGCTGGCCAGAGGCTGCCTCGGGGCAGTGATGGGCTGCCAATATTTTAACAAGGGAATCCCACAAGATGATTTTCCCCCACCCTCTGCCATTCGCTTGTGATAAACCCCATGTCCCGGAGTGCCCGTACTGCAGAGAAGGGAGGGTAAAGGAACCGGGATTCCAGTTAGACACAAACGCTCTCATTCCCCATAAGCAAGGAAGAAGCCAGCCCCATAGGGAAGCCTGGGCTTTGCTGCTGCAATGGCTCGCATGTGCGACTGAGTTGAGTGGGACACGTTGCGTGTTACTTGCCTGCGGAGCTGTTTGCAGGATTGTAGGCCCCCCCATCCTGCTAGTGATGCCTTCACCCCATCCCGAGCCCCCCACTGATGTCAGCTGGTCAGGGGTCTGCCGGCGTGGAGTCGCTTGCAAGGTTGGGGAGGGCCATAGCGAGTGCACGAGCGGGGGCTGCTGCTGCTTTGTCTCTGAAGACTCAACTGACAGTATAAAGGGTGTTGCCTGCAGTGGGGCGTGGGGCTCTAGAAGGGGGATTCTGGGGAGAGAGATGGTCTGTCCCTGGGGAAGGGTGTTTTGGAGAGCGGTGAGAGGGGGATCCTCGCTGGACCATAGTTGGCAGGGAGCAGGTATTTCCAAACGACCCTGATCCATCAGCATCCAGACACGGGGCTGAGCTCTGTCGATTCCGCCTGCCCTTCAGAAAAAGAATTGTACAGAGACTCTCTCCCCCCCCCCCCCCAGCATAATCCCTGCCTCGCGGTTGGGCAGCGTGGGCACCAGCCTGCCAGGCGATGGGGAGGGGCAGGGGTCTGGGGAAGAGAGAAAGGAAGCATCTTTCAAAAACATCCCTTTGGTGCTGTGACTCGCCAGTCAAGCATGTGCGCTTGCCTGTCAAGCATGTGCGCTTGCCTCTCTCTGAGCTGTCTAGAACGGCTTTTTCATTTGATCTGGCCCCCGATGTACAAACCAGTGGCCCCGGAGCCAGCCGCGCTCGGAATACAATACCAATAAATGGCTGATGTACATACTGAGGGCCTGTTGGTTAACTCTCCAAAGCATTCTGGGGGCTCGCTAAACTGCCTCGCTCGCTACAGATGTGCAGCCACCTCTGGGGTGGATGGCGGCAACTGTTCTAATGGCTTGCGGAAATACTAGGCAAACGCAGGAAGTGAAGGACAGGAAGTGAAGAATTATTTTGTCCTCTTGATGCTGCAAAGAGGCCAAGTGTGATTGAGGTTTTTTGTCCCATCCAAAGGATGGAACTTTTCAGCAGAGCAGAACCTTCCGTCCCCACACTGGTGCAAGGGTTCTTCCGTTTGGAGCCTGTACTGAGAGGATCTGTTGAATGGCTTCTTGCAGGACCCTGGCTTTGCCTTGGTCTCTCATTCAGGTACCAGCCAGGCCTGACCCTCTGTGGTGTTTAGATGCTGCTTGTATTATTAGAACTGGGAGCACTGGCTGTTGGGAGTCTGAAAGGCCAGGAAACAGGGAGGAGTTGAGGATGCAGCTTGGTAAAGAGGTTTCCACTGTAAAAATAAAGTTCTGTTGAAATTTGTTAGTACCTTGCCTGGTTGATACAACACCCTCCTTAGCCGCCGAGATCTAGCGAGCTCCCAGCCTGGTGCAGTAGAGTTGGAGAAAGTGCTGTTGTGTCGGAGAACATGGTCAGAATCCAGGTGTGGAAGTTGCTATCTAGCGTCTCCTGTGTCAGTGTCTTCCGGCTTTACATGGTGGAGCTCTGGCTCCAGAGGAGAAGGTCCAGGCCATTGTGTTGGGGGAACTGGATGTCGGCATAGATTGTGTGGGGCTGTCATTGATCACTAGGGCCCTACCAAATTCACGGTCCATTTGGGTCAGTTTCACGGTCAGAGGATTATAAATTTCATGATTTCAGATATTTAAGTCTGAAATTTCATGGGGTTGTTACTGGAGGAGTCCTGACCCAACTCTGAGGGCAGGAGTGCAGAAGTAAGGGTGGCATGGTATGGTATTGCCACCTTTACTTCTGCGCTGCTGCTGGTGGGGTGCTGCCTGCTCTCCGACCACCCAGCTCTGAAGGCAGCGCAGAAGTAAGGGTGGCAATACCGCGACCCCCCTACAATAATCTTGCAAACCCCCCACATTACAACCCTCTTTTGGGTCAAAACCCCCAGTTTGAGGAATGCTGGTCTCTCCTGTGAAATCTGTTTAGAATCATAGAATATCAGGGTTGGAAGGGGCCTCAGGAGGTCATCTAGTCCAACCCCCTGCTCAGAGCAGGACCAACACCAACTAAATCATCCCAGCCAGGGCTTTGTCAACCTTAAAAACCTCTAAGGAAGGAGATTCCACCATCTCCCTAGGTAACCCATTCCAGTGCTTCACCACCCTCCTAGTGAAAAAGTTTTTCCTAATACCCAACCTAAACCTCCCCCACTGCAACTTGAGACCATTGCTCCTTGTTCTGTCATCATTACTTCATTGTTCTGTTCTATATTATAGGATAAAAGTACACAAAATACCAGATTTCACGGTCCGTGATGCGTTTTTCACAGCCGTGAATTTGGTAGGGCCCTATTTATCGCACTGGGCAGTGAGGAGAGGGGACCAAGGACGATGAACAGAAAATCCCAGCAGCGTCTTTGCCCAGAAATCCAAGTACAAGAGCTCTGGGGTTTGTCTTGGAAAGGGGATCTTCCTGTGACCCTGTCTGAGCATTAAAGAGAGGATGCAAAACCCAGTAGAGACTAGGAAAAACTGTAGGAAATTTTGTATCAATGGACTAGAGGTGTTGCTGGCTGGGAACCCAGCGTACCTCATGACCTCTCCTCGAAACGGACTCGAACGTATAATTAAAGCTGGTTGAAAAATGGAATTCCCCTGCCATGGAAAATCCAAGATTTTGGAATCGTATCCCCAATGAGGCCGAAAAGCAGATAGCGTGGTATCGTCCATGACGTGAAATGGCCCAAACCCGACAGTTGGGAATATTGTAAATGTTTTGTTTGGCAAAGGTCAAAACACTTCAACTTCCTATTAAATCAAAATATTTTGACTGTTGTCTTTATACTAGAATTCAATCTAAAAGTCACGGTGACATGTGCAGACAATTCCCTGGCTAAAGCTTTGATTAAATTGTTACGATCCCTGAAACGTTTCGATTGAGTGGAATCAGTATTTTAACTATCGGCCAGCTCTAACGATGATCTACTGAGAAGCAGAAAAGATTGAGGGGAGCTGTTGTGCAGGGGGGAGGGAAACAGTGTGTGTGTGGTTTTGTTCCCTGCTCTCCCATTCATTCGCTGTGTGACTTTGGGCAAGTCACGTAAATGGCTTTGTGCCTCAGTTTCCCCACCTGGAAAAAAAGGGATGCTACTATCTGCCACGGGGGCGGGGGTCTTGTGTGGCTTAACTGGGGAAGGTCCAGGGTTTTAGCCACTGGGGTTACAGATGTTAGGTGAAATGGTTAAAGTGAGTCAAATTTAGGGCCTTGAACGCTGCGGGAGTGTTCCTTTGAGTGAATGAGATTGATAGGGGAGGAGCAGGCACCCTTTCAGAGCACCCCCTAAGCACCCCACCCTTTCAGAGTCCTACTATGCAGGAGAAGGTGTCCCCATCAGCGAAGCTGCTAAAGGTGGTGCCCTACCTTGCTTTCAGGTGGCTTCCCTTCCCTTCTGTTTGTCAGGCCACAAGCTCTGTGGGGCAGGGACTCGCTATGTTTCTGCACAGCACCCGATGCCCTAGGGCCCCCAATCTCCGTTGTGGCCTCTAGGTGCGACCGTAATATACCTTTGCTTCATATCCCATGGCCGTGCTGTGGTCGGTGGCACCTTTCTGGTGGTCAGGAGAATGCAACCGCTTCAGAGGCAAGGACTTGGCGTGAGCGGGAAAGAGGCAGGCGGGTGGGGGGATGGTGGAATGGAGGAATCCTGCTGGACGACATTGCCTGCCTCCTAATTAGGGGACAGGGTCAAGCACTGGTCAGCGTTCACTTTACTCTCCATAATAGTATTGGGGTTGCATCTAGAGACCACATTGTGCTAGGAGCTGTACATAGTGAGAGAGAGTCTAAATAGACAAGACTATTCTGCCCATCTTTAACTTAAGAACAGAGACCCAAGGTGGGTCAAGTGACTTGCCTTAATCACAAGCCCACCTTTCCCTGCTGTCTTTCCCTTTCCAGGCTAAACAATCATTTTGTTCAGTCTTCTCCTTATCTGCCACGTCCTTTATTCTCTGGGCCGGACTCTGAGCTTGGGGGAGTTACTCCAGATTGACAGCGGCCTAGTCCCTGAGATCGGAGTCTGGCCCTGCATCCGGTAGCCTCAGACTTTCCCCTGTCTCCCGTGCAGCACCCCAGGCCCGGAGATGCCTGTGCCCTTCTCGCTCAGTATTGGCTTTGCTGCTGCTAATTGAAATTTCACCGCTGTCGCTCTCCGCTCTGGCACTCCTGCCAGTTGGCCGCGTCTGCGGTGCCAACCGTCTCCTCCTTCAATGAACGATGGGGGGTGAAGAATGGCTCCCATTGATGGCTCACAATAAAGAGGGAAGTTCAGAGGAGAAGCACCGGAGACAGTTGGTGGAGATGCTGCGCCGCCCTCTCCTCCCTCCTGAGGTGGGAAGTGAGTCAGGGTCCTCCGGCTGAGAGCTGAAATGCCCAGGGGGGATGGGAGCTCCTTGGAAGGTTGGCTGGTAGCAATGAAGCAGTGCTGGATCGAATGCATCTCTGGGAGGTCGTTGTTCTCTCTGCAGGTGCAGATCTGTCTCTTCCCCGGCCTCCTCTCTCCCCCAACACACGCTTTCCTCTTTCCAGGGAAAGGCTCCTTTATGGGAATCTCTGCGGCTGAGCTGATCTCCGTGCAGGCACCGGGGAGGGGGAAGCCAACCTCATCCGGGTGAGAAGCTGAAACAGCTAATCGCATCCCTGGGGAGAGGCCAAGCTGGGAATCCGCTGAGCAGGGGTGCAACTGGCTGCATCTCTCCTGCCTGTGGCTTCTCTTCCTGGAGCCAGGGGGTGTCCCTCCTCCCTTCCCTGCGTCTGGACCAGCAAGTTCAGACCTGACAAGTTGGCTGCCGTACCTTCCCCTGCCTCTCCAGCCAGGTGAGGCCTGTGCGTGCCGGGCAAGGTATCTTGTAGCATCTGCTGTTGATACAGTCAGAGGCTGAACCGAGCGAGGGCTCCTTTGTTAGAGTCTGTCTCATTGGCTCCTTTGTCTTGTCACTCGGGCAGAGCCAGCTGCTGCCTTTCCTGCCGCTAATTATTTCTCCTCTGTTGACCCATCTGATGTGGTTGTGCAACTTTGTGCTGTGAAAACTCTGAGGCCTCCAAGTCCGCGGCCAGCAGGGACCATTGTGATCGGGTATCTGACCCCCTGGCTAGTACAGGCCAGAGAACTTCCCCAAAAGAATTCATTTTAGTGGAACGTCTAGGAAAACCTCCTGTCTTGATTTAGAAATTGTCCGTGATGGAGAGTCCATCACGCCCCTTGGTAAATTGGCCAACGGGTTACTACTTTCGCTGTTAAAAATGTACATTTTATTTCCAGTCTGGATTTGTCTCGCTTCAATTTCCAGCCCTTCGATCGTGCTCGACCTTCCTCTGGTAGCTAGAAGAACCCATTATTAAATATTCATTCCCCGTGTAGGTACTTACAGACTGTAGTGAGTCACCGCTTAACCTCTCTTTCAGCTAATTCGATTGAGCTCTTTGGGTCTCACTATAAGGCAGGTTTTTTTTAAGCCTTTAATCATTCTCGTGACTCTTCTCTGACCCCTCTCCAATGGATCAACATCCTCGAACTGTGGGCACCAGAACTAGACACAGTATTCCAGCAGCGGTCACACCTGTGCCAAATAGAGAAGTAAAATAAGCTCTCTGCTCCTACTCAAGATGGCCCTGTTTATGCATCGCAGTGGAGTCGCTCTGGATTGACGCTGGTATAAATGAGTTTGGGACTGACACCCCCATTGACCCATTGAGGATCCTCTCCATCCATAGGAGTGGGGTGGGTGAGCTGGCCCAACCAGTGTTTACTCCGCCGGGCGAGCCAGCAGTAACCCCTGTTTCATCAGCAATAAGTGAGGCAGCAGGCAGAGGTGTAGAAAAGATCCTGCCCAAGTGTGCCGAGCGGCCAGTGGAACGAGCTGGAGACCTAGAGTTTGCCAGTAGCCGTCTGGACGTGGCTCTTGGCTTGCACGTGAACCGAGCAGTAGCCTTGTTTGGGGGAAAGCCCAGGGCCAGAGTAGCCGCTCCTCATCTTTGCTGGACGGGCCAGTATCCCTAGAGCTTTCAGGAGTGCCCCGGGGTCCTCCGGGCGTGGTGGGAGTGGGGTTGGTTTGTCTGAGCTAGCATTCAGCTCCATTTTCAACGTGTGCAGAGAGTGACTGTGTGCTCTCAGCGGCATCAAAGGCCGGGTGGGAAGGGAAAACCACGAGAGCGGGAAAGTAAAATCTCCATGAGCGTGCGAGTCCTCCATGGAGCAGGCCCCTGAATGGTGGGTACGTCTTCCCAGCCCACGGCAGCGAGCTTCCCAGCCCGGGTCGACCGCCTCGGCTCGCGCGAACGCTGAAAATAGCTGCGTTGGTGGTGCTTTGAAGTTGCGACTCAGGCTCCGAAGGGGCCCAAATCCCGCCCGAGCTGCAGCTTCAAAGCACTTGTCTGCACAGCTGAAGTTAGCAGAATTCTGGGACGCTTTAAAGGGCCGGGAGAGACCAAGCGAAGGCCTCACGGTCGCAGCCGCTACCACCGCGCAGTGATACCACGTGGACGTCACGAGAGAGTGGTGCCTTTATCTGGGAGGGTAAAGTTTGACAGAGGGGGACCACAGATAGGGAGAGAAGGGAGCTGGGCGCCAGCCAGCCAGTCTGCCTCAGTCTCTGTCACAGAAGTCTGAGACGGACAGGACCTATTTGCCTGTCCGTCTGTAGCCGGTGCATGAACATTTCGTACAGTGCTTGTTGTCCAGCCCAGCTATCGGGGCTTCCATCCTTTTCTTCGGGGGGAAGGATTCCCTGTCAAGAAGTCGGTCTGAGAATCTTCTCTGCCTTCATGCCATCGCGGCCAGTTCTGCTGCTGGTTACGCCCCAAATGATCCCTCTCTCTCCTTGACGTTCACGCCCTTCAAATATTTGTTGACTGTTCTCATGCCTGCCCTTGGCTGACACCCAGCCAAGCTACGGTTAACTCTTTCCCTCCCGGGGATCAATCTCTCTGATCAGTTCTGTTGCGCTGCTTTGGGCACCTCTCTGGTTTGCCGATATCTGATTGGCAGCGAGGGGCCCAGAGCCGAATGCAGGAGGCCAGGGAGTGGTTGCACCTGTGTCGTACAGGGAGGGACTGTCCTGTCTCTCCCCTGCGATCAGTGGCAGATTAGCTATGGGGCCCGTGCCCAGGGACCCCAGCAGGCGGTACGGGGAAAGCCCCCATGCCCTGATCCCACCCCCAGCAGAGGAAGCCCCCAGTGCCCCCCGACCCTCTCTCCAGCAGAAGCACTTGGGAAGCCCCAGCACCCGGACCCCCGCTGCGGTCCTGGGACTGACTGGAGGAGCTCTTGCTGCATGCCATGGCCTCAGGGCTGAGGAGCTCTCATTCCCGCTGCGGCCGGGGGCCGTGGCACAGGGACTGAGCTTCTTCCTGGGAGCAGGGAGGGGTGGGGCCGCAGCAGGGGGCAGAATAGGGGGGACCCTGGGTGGAACAGGGGCGAGGTCCAGGGGAAGAAGCAGGAAGGGGTGGGGCTGTGGGCGGAGCTGCAGGCAGAGGGGACGGAACTGCTGGTGGAAGGGCTGGGGTGGAGCCCCCACTTGCTCTGGCCCAGGGCCCCAGGAAACCTTCATCTGCCTCTGTCTGTGATGGCTCCAACTGGCCGGTGTTGGCTGTGATCTGACCTTGAAGGTTTCTGCCATCATGAATTGTTCCTGGGTAGAATGCAGTGCCCGCTTCCCGGACTGGTAGAGGGAAGCACCCGGGCTCTGGGTATAATCCCCTGAGGAGGGGGATGAGCTGATCACTAGCTGAAGCAATACCTATAGGTCCCAGTGCTGCTCTAACTGGCAGATTCTCCTTCAGCTCAAGGGAGTTGAGTCCTCACTCATTACTGCAGAGTCCAGAGGGGCCCCATGGAGCAGGATAGGAGGACAGGAGAGTCCTGTGTCTCCACCGTTTAATTTCCTTTGTGTCATTCAGATAGCAGAAGTGGGGTGGATGTGTGTGTGGTTTTTTTGGGGGGGTGGGTGGGGGTGTGAGCGCCACTGCCCCTTTCTGACTGTTACAGAATCAGGTTGTCTCAAATCTCCGTCCCTGCTCTCTAGTGCCCACGTGCTGGGTGGCACAGGGCTGTACGGAGGAGTAGGTTACGGGCAGAGCCGAGGGCGGGTGAACGGTCTCGAGCATTGGTTCGACTTCTCTTTGGCTGGGTCCGGGAGATTTGAGTGTTGGCTTTCCCCGGGCGTTCGCCCTTTGCGAGCGCAGGACTCCGAGGGGAGCGGACTCCGAGCGCCGATGCTTGAGGGCCTGCTGGAGTGGGATTTCAAGCTGTATGTTTGTCAAATTCAGAGCTCTGGGCTGCATTTGTTAGTTACGTATGCGTCCAGCCAGGGGCCAGGAGTGATACTACCTGACTTGGGGAACTGACAAAGGCCAGGTTGGAGAGGAGAATCCTTCATTGATTTCCTCATTCTCTTCCCCCCCCCCCCCCCCCCCCCCCCCCCTTTTTTTTTTTTTTTGGAACCATGAATGAATCTGGTGACATCCTGGCCAATAAATAGGAGTGAGGGTCGGAGGCAAAACTTGTCAGACAAATAACTTGTGTGACCGATTTATCTGGGGAAAGGGGACTTGTGCAAGTGTTGTGCCATGGGGATATTGAGGTGACACCAGGGGTGAAAGTAACTTAAGGGATGCAGGGCTGGGGTCCTGAGCAGGTGTGTGTTGGGGGGGTTCCTCGGGTGGAAGGGCCGGGTCCTCGGGCAGAAGGGGCGGGGCCTTTAAATCCACGGGCCCTTTAAATCACTGCTGCTACCCCAGGGCTCTGGCAGCTTCGGTTTATTTAAAGGGCCCGGGGCTCCGGCTGCGGTAGCAGTGGCCGGGAGCCCCGGGCCCTTTAAATCACCGCCGGAGCCCCATGGTAGCAGTAGCTGCAGTGGAGGCTGGGAGCCCGGGGGCTCTGGTGGTGATTTAAAGGGCCCGGGGCTCCGGCTGGTGCCAGGAGCCCTGGGCCCTTTAAATCGCTGCCGGAGCCCTGGGGCTCCTGGCCACCACTGCTACCCCAGGGCTCCGGCAGCGGGGCTCTGGCAGTGATTTAAAGGGCCCGGGGCTCTTTTACATTGCCCACCTGGGGAAACTGCCCCCTGCTGGTACGGTCGGCTGTGTGCTGGCTCTTGCCGGTACACCTTACCGGACCAGACCACCTTACTTTCACCTCTGGGTGACACACATGCCAACCTGGGAACATAGATGCTGTGAGTATGTAAGTAGGTGCTTAGGGGCCAGGCCTCTGTATCTGGAGAAGGCTGACCCTGTGGCTAAGGGACTCTGGATATCGGGGTGCAATTTCTCTCTCTGCTGCAGATGCTGGATGACCTTGGTCAAGTCACTTGCTCGCTCCCTGCCTCTGCTCCTCATCCGTACAATGGGGATAATGAGACTTTCCACCCTCCCAAGGGGGGTTGGACGTTGCTCTGATACTCTGGTGACAGTCCATGTAATTATAGACAGAGTATCTGGCTGTGCTTCGTCTCCCTTTATCCCACAAAGCACCAACCTGAGACAGGCCCTCTGGCTCGAACACGTTCTAGAGCTTGCTGGTTTCAATGTACCTGTCTGGCCACGGGAGGGTCACGGCTCCTGTGTATAAAATGAGCGAGGATTTGGCAGAGGCTTTGCTGAACTCCGATGCCAGTTGGTCTAGCCAGAGCCCGTGGCTTGGGAGTCCTCCAGCTCCTCTCCAAGCCCGGGGTGTGTTGGCAGCTGCCCGGCACATCTGCATGACGAAGCGTCGGGCGCTTCAAAGGGACTTTGTGCAGCGGTTGGTGGAGAGGGGAAGGGGGGGGATCTCGGCATTGCCCGGCGAGTCTGACAGTCTTTTGTGTTTGCTTTGCAGAGCCTGGACGGTGACCAAGCAATCCTCCAGAGGATAAGGAAATATGTGAAAGCCATTCATGTCTCCGGGCTCAGTAAGTTCTGCTCCAGCGGCGGTGGCACGCACTGGTGGGCGAGGGGCGGCGGCGGGGGTGTGACTGCCCTGGAGGGGGAGGTTTCTGACCAGCAGGTGCTTACAGCATTGCCTGCGATCTGACGCCGTGCAGTCACCCTCTGTGATGGGCTAGAAGAACCTCCCCCCACTCTCCCCAGGCACCTTGCTCTGGCGTTAACACGGGGCTGCCCCTGGTTTGCTCATCGGGGCATTTTTGAGAGCTCAGCTGATGCCAAGCGCTTCCCTGGCATGCAGGCTGCAAGTTAGGATGTGCAGTCGTTGCATTGCGGCTGCTCCGTGGGGCCCCAGTCATGGCCCGCTGTGCTAGGCTCTGTACAATCACAAATGCAATCAGGCCATTCATTCCTCGGCGGCTATCCGGCCTTCAGCAAGGACCTGAACCCGCTGCTGCATGCATCTTCTAACTAGACAGGTGCGTCTATGGTTCTCGTCACGAGTGTCTGAGTACCTAACTGTGCCTGATGACAGTGCAGGGCTCCTTCCCCTGCAGATGATCAGATCTCGCAGCAGGCGATCTCAGCAGTAATTCCAAAGCAGAGAATTATTCAAATCCAGCTGCAATGCTGTACTCCGGGACTCCCGATGGCAGGGGACCGCACAGGCAGGCTACCAGCTGAGTGGAATAGTGTTTCCATTTAATTTGCTCTAAATAGAGGGAGCCCAGTCTAGTGGTTAAAGCAGTAGAATTGTAATCTGGATATCCTGTATTCTGCTTCCCAGCCCTGATGTTGTGTCTGAGACACCCTGGGCAACACACGTCTACCCGTGCCTCAGTTTCCCCATGTGTAAAATTGGGGGAAATCTCCACCTTGCACAGGGGCATTAAATGATGGCATAAGGCAGAGAGGAAATGAGTAGAAGACAAGGATTTATTGTCTGTTCTGGTAGTGCCTAGGGGAGTATCCAAGATTAGGGCCCTATTGTACTAGGAATGGTACAAACCTAGTTGTAGAACCCAGGTGTCCTGGGCTTCAGCGCTCCATCCTTCCTGAAGGAGGAATGATTCCCATAGCTAATCACCCGTAATAGTTACCATCCAGTGGCACTGGGAGGTGTAATTCTTGGCCAGGCACTGGGCCTGTGAACGGAAGGCCAAGTGGTAGAACTGAGTTGACGGGCCGTTACTCTAACGGAACACGCGCTTGTTCCCACGTGACAGGAGGGGCTAGAATAGAGACACTGATTGGTGATCCTGCGTCCCTTCACGTCTCAATCCCGTCTCCTCCTTTCAAGACTAAAGAATGCCAGCTTTTGCCATCTCTTGTCATGGTGTCTTGAAATGAGAGAGGGCCCTATGCCCAGCTGGCAGGAACGGATTCACCCCAGCTACAGGTCTGGGCCAAAGTCCTTCATCCGTTTCTGCTCTCGCAAGTCGTTCTCTTGGCTCTGCATTAACGTAGTCCCCATGCTGTACACCAGCTGTTGCTGTACACCAGCTGTTCTCTCTTAGCGGGCAGGGGAGGAAATGTTCCGCTGACTCTAAAGCATCTTTAAATATTAAAGGTGCGAGTTCGGCTTTTGAATGCTAAGTGGGCTGGAAAATGCTTTGTAGTGTCTGGTGCTGGGTTCCTGGGCTGGCAGTGTCCGTCGAGCTCGCCCCTGGGCAGCACAGCTGCAAACAGTGGGAGGCTGGGAAATCCGATTTGAATTAAACAGCTTTTGCTTTCAAATAAGTCCCCTGGTTTCCTGGCAGTGAGCAGTGACCGTTGGAGAATCTCGCTGAGCCAAATTCTCCCCCTTCCCCAGAGTTAGCCTGTTCCACAGAGCCCTGGGGTAGCGGGGGAGAACCTCTAGGTCAGGGATTAAAGGGGAGAGTGGGGTGGGTGGGTCATAGGGCAGCTTCAACAGGAGAGATTGAGGGAACCCCAGTGTGACCGGTTCGGTCACAGAGATCCCCTTGGGACTGTCACCTGACGTGCTGAAATTATCTCTGAGCCCATTTTCCCTGCCAGCTGGGACTCCAGAACCCTGCCTTGTTGAGCCAGACACGCTAGCCTGCTGCAACACAGACCCAGGGTCTGGACCATGCCCCCAAAGCTGCAGACTTTAACTAAAAACAGCTCAGCAGGTGACCTGCCTCCAGCACCCAGACACCCAGCTCCCAATGGGATCCAAACCCCAAATAAATCCATTTTCCTCTGAATAAAGCTTATACGGGGTAAATTTGTAAATTGTTCGCCCTCTGTATCACTGATAGAGATGCACAGCTGTTGGCTCCCTCAGGTATTAATCACTTACTCTGGGTTTATTAATAAAAAAAGTGATTTTATTAAGTATAAAAAGTAGGATTTAAGTGGTTTCAAGTAATAAGAGCCAGAACAAAGTAAGTCACAAAGCAAAATAAAACAAAACACGCAAGCCTAAGCCTAATACATTAAGAAACTGATGACAGGTAGTATCTCCCCCTCAAAGATGTTCCAATCAGCTTCTTTCACAAACTAGACGCCTTCCTAGTCTGGGCCCAATCCTTCCCCTGGTGCAGTCTTTGTTAGATCCAGCAGACATCTCGGGTGGTAAGCAGGGGTTTTCTCATGACTGGCAGCCCCTTTTGTCCTGCTCCACCCCCTTTTATAGCTGTGGCACAAGGCAGGAATCTTTTGTCTGTGCTTGTCCCCACCCCCACCTTATCAATGGAAAAGTACAAGGATTAAGATGGATTCCAGTATCATGTGACATGGTCACATGTCACTGTAAGACCCCTAGTCTCCATTCTTCCAGGTTTGGCCCTCATACACAGGAAGGCTTGCAGGTAAATAAACCGTTTACAACCAATTCTCCTAGTCAATGGGAGCCATCAAGATTCTAAACCACCATTAATGGCCCACACTTTGCATAATTATACTAGGACCTCAGAGTTCTACTTCATATTGCTAGCTTCAGATACAAGAATGATACATGCATTCAAATAGGAGAATATATTCAGTAGTTTATAACCTTTATGATGCCTTACAAGAGACCTTTTGCATAAAGCATATTCCAGTTACATCATATTCACACTCATAAGCATATTTCCATAAAACATCTGGAGTGCAACGTCACACCTAGGTCAGACTATCGCATGGTTATGGCGTTCCCCCTAGAGGTGGCAGATCCCACTTCAAATCCCTCCTCCCAGTGGTTGGAGGGGAGGACTTGAATTGGGGGTCTCCCCAGGAGAGTACCCTAACCACTGGGCTACAAGAGAGGTCCTCTCCCAGCCTTGGCTTTCTTGCTGAAACCCCAAGAGAGCTTGTCGCAGAGAATCCAAGCAGAGGGAGGGGCCTGTTTCTAAGAGTGGGGTGGGGCTTAGCACATGCCTTGTGCCTTGGCCCCTCCCACGGGCCATTTTCGGCGAGGAACCAGCTAATGCGCTGGCTTCTACGAATCGCGTTCTGAGATGCCAACTCTCCCCGGCCGTTGTACTGGGAGCCCGGATCCACCTTTCTGAATCCAGTGCCTACCCGTTGGGCTCAGCGATGCTCAGTGTCCCCACGCCAAAGCCTCTGTGTGAATCTAGGCCTGGGTGACCTTGGGCACGTTACTTAGATCGAGATTTTTAAAACAAGCGGCTCGTGTCTTTGAACGCCCAACTGGAGACGTCTTAAAAGGGCCTGATGTTCAGTAGGGGCCTCTGAAAACCAGGTGCCTCCAGGTGGGTGACCAAAATCGCCCTTCGCCCTCCTCCCTCGGTTTTCCCCAGGGTGGTGACAAGGGTGACGTCCCTCCCAGGAGTGGGGTGAGGGTGGAAAGAGGTTAATGGTTGTAAATCACGGCTGGGGGTTTATTTTAAATTTAAAATAATGTCCTTTAATATGTAGTCTTGGGTACAACATATGTGAAAATCCTACTGAACCCCCCCCCCCTTCCCCATTCTTCTTATTACAACCCCTCAGTCGATGCAACAGGGCAGTTCAGGGGTGGAGGGGGACAGCAGGGAAGCCTGTACAGCTGTCCTGGACTCCAGTACTTATCTGTATCTAGTTTCCTGCTTTTCTGATCACCTACCTACCTAGATCTCTTCTGACTTGCAACCCCTGGTGCACCTGTGAAGTACTTGCATCTTTTCCAGTGTGTCCATCCTCATGCCATACCCCGGGAAGACAGGGAAGTGCTGTGACCCCCACCCCCCAATCTGATCTATGGGGAACTCAGGCGCAGATTAGGGAGGCAAGATTATCAGACACTCCTCAATCCCCAGCTAGTGGGAGCAGCTGCAGAAGCAGCCAATGCAGGCATGAAGACTCTGGTGGTGCCTCCCCTTCCGCCAGCCATGTGTGGGGTGGTGATGGGGAGCTGCCGGGAGGAGCCAGCCAGAGACTCCAGCTGGTGGGAGCAACTGCAGAAGTAGCCAAGCCACAGCAGGGACCCTCAGACCTTCTGATGTCATTGCTCAGTGACCTCAGACCCTTTGCGATGGCCTTGACTGGACTTTCTCTGCACTGTGACTGGCTGGTTTGCTCCAGCACCTCTCCCCGCCCCCACATCTCTGCACCACAGCTGTGCTCCACACCTGCCCCCTCACCCTCCACTTCTCCCCTGCCCCACCTCCATCTTCCCTTCCCACGTAGCTGACCCCTCTCCTAACTAAATCACCCATTTAAAAAAACAAACAAACGGTGGCACTAACATGCCATTCACTCCCATCACTGGGTCACTCTGCTCGTGAGTTCTACCACGCCCCCCCACCTGTGTCTGTCTCGTCTCTTTAGGGCAAGGACTACTACTCTATTTGTACAGCGCCTAGCGCAATGGGACCTCGTGCTTGGGTGTTTTTTGACCGGAACACCCAGTCGAAAAGGGACCCTGGCGGCTCCGGTCAGCACTGCTGACTGGGCCGTTAAAAGTCCCATCGGCGATACTGCAGCGCTAAGGCAGGCTAGTTCCTACCTGTCCTGGCACCGAACTGTGCCCTGGAAGCAGCCAGCAGGTCCAGCTCCTAGGCAGGGGTGCCATGGGGCTCCGCGCGCTGCCCCCGCCCCGAACACTGGCTCCGCACTCCCATTGGCTGGTTCCCAGCCAATGGGAGCTGGGGGTGGTGGTGACTGCAGGCGAGAGCGGCGTGTGGAGCCTCCTGGCCCCCCGCCTAGGACCCGGACATGCTGGCCACTTCCGGGGCGCGCACAGCTGCAGTGCGGTGCCAGGACAGGCAGCCTGCCTTAGCCCCGCTGTGCCGCTGACCCAGGTAAGCCTGAGCCCCCCCCAACCCAGAGCCCCTTCCTGCACCTCAACCTCCTGCCGCAACCCGCAGCCCCCTTCTGCACTCGGAATCCTGTGGTCCCAACCCTCAGCCTGGAGCCCTCCCTGCACCCCAAATCCCTCAGCCAGCACCCCCCGTTAGAGCCCTCACTCACTCCCGCACCCCAACCCCCTGCCCCACCCTGGAGCCCGGACCCCCAGTTAGAGCTCTCACTCCCTCCCGCATCCCAACCCCTTGCGAAAATGAGTGAGGATGTGGGAGAGCGAGCCATGGAGGGAAGGGGGATGGAGTGAGTGAGGGCGGGGCTGTGGGGAAGGGGCGGGACTAGGGTGTTCGGTTTTGTGTGACTAGAAAGTTGGCAACCCCAGCACAGACCCAGCACGCGGTCTGATCAGCCACTCTGAGACCTGGCAAACTTGTACCAGTATCCAGGGGGTTGGGTTAGGGCACTGCTTTTAGCTACCTCTTTTGGGGCACCGTCTCACAGCAGTGTTGCAGAATCTACAGTCTTGGCAGGCTTGACAGAAGGCCAAAAGTTTGGGGTGGGGGGAAGAGAAGAAATAAGATGGGGGGGCTAAGAAAAGGACACACTGGATGTGTGTTTGACAAAGTCTCACATCCCAGATGGTTGTTGGGAGTTAGCTGGAGCTGACGGTGGTGACGATGTGATCTGGAAAAAGAACAGGAGTACTTGTGGCACCTTGTCTCTCTGGCCCGCTGTGGTCAGGACACCTCTCAGACTAGGCTGATGAAGGCCTGGGGTCCCAGAAGATGGAGGGGTGGCGGCCATGATGGTGATGCTCGCTCCAGTAGCCAGTTTTTCTCCCCAAAGTCTTTCTCTAAAGACCTCAAAGGGAGTGTGGGTGGACTAGCCCCTCCCCGTTAAGCCTAATAACCCGCAAACCAGTTTTGGCTCATTTAACTTCCAGTCCCATGTTTTGTCATTTGCCAGGTGTGATCTGAACGTAGGCCTTGAGTTCTAGCAGGAGGCCTTTTTATTTGGACTAATTCCATTTTTCTGTCTTGCTTTTGCATCTTTTCTCATCAACACCTGGGGTTGGGCCATTGGGACGTCTCGTGAACTTTCACTCGCTCTTCCCAGTGGAGCTCATAATCCCTAGCTCCTCCCCCCTTTCCCAGTAGGAGGCGCTGTAGAGAACGGCGCATGCGCACTAGCTGCAGGCGGCGCTAGAGAGAAAGGGCGTAGGCGCGTTGGCTGGATCTGGCCATTCACAGCCTCTCCCAGCAGGAGGCACTGTAGGGAACTGAACAGTATTGCTGTCTGGGGGGGAAACGTCACCGTTGCTCTTTGCCGGCACGAGGAGTCTCTGTACACCTTTGTCCTGGTTTCACTGGTGTCCTCTCCTTCTGCCCGCAGCACACGTCGAGAATGAGGAGCAGTACAGCGAATCTCTGGAGAACTTCGGCAACAACCACCTGTCCCAGAACAATCACGAGCTTTCCACCGGCTTCCTGAACCTGGCGGTCTTCACCAGAGAAGTGACCGCGCTCTTCAAGAACCTGGTAAGGAGCTGCTGCTCTCAACTCCTGCACCCCATCTTCCACAGAGTCCCCGTCTTGGTGACCAGGGAGGAGGCCAGCGACCTTTGGGTTAATCCCTGAAAGCGTAAATGTTGGGGGTGAGGGGATGATGTGAACGTTCCTGAGTTCTGGGGGAGGGGGTTTCTCTGTCTGGGTCTCGCTCTGTGGCTCAGACCCCCGGCTGCTCTAAAATCATTTTGAAAATGGGCCAGTTTTGTGTGTCTCCCCCATAGAGATCGGACGTGCTCCAACGTCGGTAAAACAGAGGGGGAAAGTGTCTGTCTTGTTTCTCAGCTGGTGGCAAAACCCGACTTCCTCTTGTAACCAACAGCTCTCGCTGCAGGGAGGCCTGCTCCCCCTGTGTCAGGTCATGTTAACGTTAAATGTCATATGCATGAACAGACCTACAGGGGTAAGGAGACCTCAGACACACGTGTGCTCCCCTTGGGGTCTATGTGCACGCATCCTGTTTGTACGAATACTTGCCTGGGGCGTGAGGGTACCGTTCATGCATACGTAGCTGCGTGTCCAGGCAGGAACGTTGAGTTCATATCATATATAATACCAGGGTTGGAGGAGACCTCAGGAGGTCATCTAGGCCAATCCCCTGCTCAAAGCAGGACCAAGCCCCAGACAGATTTTTGCCCCAGATCCCTAAATGGCCCCCTCTAGGATTGAACTCACAACCCTGGGTTTAGCAGGCCAATGCTCAAACCACTGAGCTATCCCTCCCCCCCAATACAATGATGTGGAGGCAGGTCTATATGCCCAGGGCAAAAGGCGTAAGCACCCGCTGCACGGACAATACAGGAGCCGATCTCGGGCTAGCCTGCAGCACGACCTTTCCGGTATCTGAGCATTTGTGACAATAGGGCATGGTTTGGCAGTGCAAATCTCCTCGTGAGTTTAGGTTAAGTTGGGCCCAACGCGGTACTGCTGAACCCAGGGAAAGGTAATTAACCAAATGCTCTTCTTGGCCGTTACTGTCGTTTATAAGCTTGAAAGCCATCGTGGTCCAATTCCCTGTCAGTCTCGCAGGCATCCTCTCGTGGCCTAGCTGGAGGAAAGTCTCCATAACCCTCCCAGACAATTCCGGGTTCGGGAAAGATCAAGGACCCCATGGATGCTGTCGCCTCGTCGCTCACTTAATCGAGCAATGTAGAATTTGTTGAATATCCTCTACCCTGGCTGGGACATGGACTCGGGGCAGGAGGAGGCCGATATTTGTTTCACATCAAAAGCATCTATGATCCTGTTTGCCCAGAAGGGAATCGAAACACAGCAAGGCCAGTTGGAAGGAAGGAAGGAGACCAAGGGAGTGGGGACAATTGGTAGAATATCAGCTCAGTTAAACAGGGAGGCAGTGGGGAGTCTTAATGCCAAACTGCTTGAGGCCAAATTAACCTGAAACCTGGTTCCTTCAAGACCTCTCAGTCCCTGCACGGTGGAATCTGTGCTGAGAAGAGACCAGATCCCATGAGGCTTTGGAATAACAAGCCGCCACCCCGAGGAAGTTGGGTCAGTGAGAAATCCGGATGCAAAGCCCTAGGGCTTGCCCGTGGGAAGAGCCTGGTCTCTTGCCCGTGCGCCCTGGTTGAAGTCAGTGTGATTGCATTGGTGTAACAGCTCCGGCAGCATTCCCCCTAGATCTGTTAAAGGGAAGATTGAAGCAAAGGCATCCAGTAGCACTGGTAGAAAATGTGGGGGGAAGAGGAGGAGAAAAAGCTTTGTGAAATTTTCCTCGGTTTTGGGTCAACATTTCATTTGGCTGGAAATTCTCCACCCCCTCCTGGTCCTCAGCGGAGCTCTCCTAAGCCGAGATCTGCTAGGAGCTGTCCTGGGAAAGGCATAGAACTGGTTCCCCCGGTTAGCGGGAGGGATCTGCTGTAGAGCGAGTCTCTCCACTCGAACACAGGCACTCCTCGCCGTTCCTGTGCAGTCACACGCTTCAGGGGTGTGAAATAGACACACAGTGGGACCTTCGTAATTGCTCCCTTCCCCGCTCCCAATGCTTTTCCAGGCATGTGAATCCCTGCAGGCCAGAGAAGCGTGTGTGTGTGTGTGAGACAAGCGAGCACCCAGATAGGGTACAAAGGTTATGTGCTGGCACCTGGATTCCTTTCAAGATGGGAGGATGCTGTTTGCTCCTTGTTGTCCCCTGGGCCTTTCCCAGCTGCGTTCCCCTGTTGTGGCCACGTGGTTGTGTCCTGCTGCTGACCCTGTTGTTTGTCTGCTGCCGGGTGTGGTATAAATGCTTAGACGGGGGGAACGTTGCCTCTCGCCCCTGCAAGAGGGGTGAGCCACTTCCTGGCACCCTACCCCCTACTGCATAGCACTCTGCAGGAAGGCATGACCCCTCCGTGGTACCCTGTGCTGTCAACCGGTGCCAGGAGGGCATTGCTCGCTCCAGCTGGCTTGAGCCAGTGCACTGGGGTGGTCCAGGCCTTCTTGGCACGTGGGTCCCCCGGGGTAGACTGACTGGGCAGGCGTCAGTCCCCTGATGCCAGGAGTCCTGGTCTAATGGTTTAAAATGGTTCTAATCCCATCGTGCCCAGTCGCCCCCCTTCCTCCCGAGACCTCCCCTGCGGGGAAGCACAAAGCAGGGGAGATCCCCCTGCTCCAACAGCTGGGCCGGGATCGGGCAAAGCGCCAGGTGTTTCTGCCTGTGGGGGAGGGGATGCTCTTTAAAAATTAATCCGTTCGTTTGCGGGCGGGGAGAGTGCAGCGGACGCGTGGAGACTCAGGCGGGATCCTGCTTCTTTTAAATTTTTTTTTTTAAATTAATGGAGATATCCCATCTCCTAGAACTGGAAGGGACCTTGAAAGGTCATCGAGTCCAGCCCCCTGCCTTCACTAGCAGGACTAAGTACTGATTTTGCCCCAGATCCCTAAGTGGCCCCCTCAAGGATTGAACTCCCAACCCTGGGTTTAGCAGGCCAATGCTCAAACCACTGAGCTATCCCAGACTTCTGCTGGAGTCTATCGCAAACCTCCTCTGACTGCCGCGGAACCGGACTGGCCCCTCTGACAACCGGTCGCTTGGTGAAAGCCGGGTTACGAAACGGGGGTGAGAGCTTGAGAGCCACATACTGGGCGGATGGGGCCATCGACGCCTCCCCCCCCCCCCTCTGCACTTTGCAACACAGCCCTGAGTCCTGACCCCGAGCGCTGGGCTTCCCTCCTCACCCCGACCCACACAGCTCTGGCCATGCCCCTCACTCCCGACCCGCAGCCCCCCCATTCCAGGGCAGAGTCAAGTGTTCAGGGAGGGGAGGGGGAGCAGTGACTTGAGCCTGTGGAGCAGATTAAAGAGAAAAGTACTGAAATAGGGTCCCGGGGACCTTCCGGGAAAGCTGGACTACTCCTGGGCTCCAATCCAGGCCTGAGCCTGGGCGAGTGGGGCGGCCCCTGCAGTGATCACTGCAGGTGTGTTCAGAGTTGCCCCCTGCAGTCAGCCCCCCAGAGCCTTGGAGCGCGATGCTTTCAGGCCACGCTCTGCGGGTGGGTCGCAGCTCAGGCTCCGGTCCCCAGCTGCGTTCCTTGGCCTGGCTAGGCGTGTGCAGGCTTGTAACTTTCAGCAGCAAATCGTGTTTTCTCAGTGCAACGTATCCCGCTCCTTTCTAGATTCCTGGCAGGGTTTATGTACCTCCACCCCGGTCTCCCTGTAGTATTTCCTCTTCCCCACGTCGTCTTGGAAAGAGACACAGATTCCACGGACTCCGTGAGCCGAGGCCTCTGGGTTTGCTTTAACTTTCTCTTTCTGCCAGTGTTTCCCTCTCCCCCCCCGCCCCCATCCAAACCTTGGCCAATGGTCCCCCGCTCCCCTGCCCCGAATCCCACTTCATAAAGGGGCGTGGTGGTTTAGTGGCTAGAGTAGGCAGGGATTGGGCATCCGGACACCCGGCTTCCATTCCGACCTCTGGGAGGGAGAGTGGCGTCATAGTTACCGTGTGGGAAGGCTACTCCGGAGATCTCGGTTCTATTTCCCAGCCCCGCTGCTGACTCTCTACAAACGTTCTCAAGTCATGTTGGCTTTCTGTGCCTCAATTTCCCCCCCTGTACAATATTTGTGTGTCTCCCCGGATGTTGTGAGGGTTAATTAGCCTTTGTAAAGTGCTAAATGTCAAGGGGGGGAATCAGTGGTGGCTATCCGAGGGGGCGGGGGAAATCAGTGGTGGCTATCCCAATGGGCCGGCATCACGTGTTACTCTTTGGTGAGGGTTCAAAAGGCACAGGCATTGGGGCTGTGGGTAAGAACCCCCCCAGTCGTGGGTCAGGGCCCCGTTGTGCTAGGTGCTGTACAAACAGATGGTTCCAGTCCCGAAGAGCTTAAAATCCAGGTTGCGTGAGCATCTCCTAAACACTCAGGAGTTTATCCTCCCCCTTGGAAGTAGGGCAGGATTGTGATCCCTGTTGTATAGATGGGGATCTGAGGCACAGGGCGTTCCAATGGCTTGGCCAAGATCACACACAGTCTGGGCTGGGACCAAAGAATTCACCCCTGATCTCCTGAGTCCGTCCTCCCTCTGCAGCTGAGCTTCCTGGCTGGCAAGCAAAACACAGCACCAAGTGCAGAATGTTTGATGGCCTTTTGTGCCTGCCCCCCCCTCTCTGAGCTTCTGGAAGTTGCTGTCCTAACCCTCCCACTCCCCCGTCCACACCCCTGGGAAACACCCCATGTGGGACCAGAGCTGTGGCTTCACGTTCCAGCACGGCTATCCCCCCGCTCACATGAGAGATGCTGGTGAAGGAAACACGGGAACCCCAGTGATGGTTTCACGCTGCCTCCATTCCCCCTCCTGTCCCCCGAAACTCTCCCGGCTGCAGGGAGCTGGCGTCCCGTTGGAAGCCTGCCCGGAGGGACGTTCCAGGTTCCGTCCGATGCTGGGAAGTGGCTTCTGCAGCGGTGCTGGCAGCTTCTCGCTTTCTTTGCGACAGCGTTTAATTTTGTGCTGATCGCCGCCACTGGAGAACTGCTTTGATGGTGGCATGGGGGTGGGGGGGCTGCTTGGACTAACTTCCCACTGATGTGGTTTGTGGTAACAGCCCCCACATCTTGCAGCCATCCCCGGCTAATCAGCTACATCTGGCACAAAGTGGGCCCTTCCCCTCATCTTAACAGTTAAATCCATGCCAGCTCTCCAGGTGGCCAGAGCCTGCCTGGCTCTTAACGCTTAGCAGGGATGGGACTTGCTTGACATGTTAGATCCTGACACTGCAGGGTGCAGTGTAGCCTGTGTGTGTCCTGTCCTGGGAGGAGAAGAAGGTTGTTGCGCTGTGGTCTGGTAGGGACGGCACTGGATTCAGACTCGGGAGGCCTGGCTCTGCCATTGACCTGCTGTGTGATCTTGGGCGAGCCCCTTTGTTGCTCTGTGCCTCAGTTTCCCCACCTGCTCTTTTGTCGGACCATTTCAATTGTGAGCAGTTTGGGCAGGGACTGTCTGTTTCCCACTAAGTATCTGCGCAACACCAAGCGTAACAAAGCCATGATCTTCATAATGCCGAGAGGCCCCGATTGTAAGACAAATATTTCCTTTAAACCCATTGCTGCTGTGATGCCTCCAAAACACGGGTCTAAAGTCAGGCTGCTGGTATGCTGTGAGCACTGCTTATTACACTGATGGTAACTTGCCATTAGCCGGTGTTTCTTCCTTGTCTGGCTGCTGTATCCCTCTGTTGTCTCTCCTCTTGGACCTGGCTGGTAAGCTCGTCAGGGCGGGGACCTTCTTTTCAATATATGTGTTTGGCATTGCTCTAATCTCTGATTGTGGCCTTCAATCACTGCTCTGATACAAAGAATGAATAGCCCAGAGCAATATTTTCTTGTATTAGTTGCAGGGTTCAGCTGGCCTACGGAACAACCTGCCACAGGGAAGTCATGCCGCCAAAGCCTGGTGACTATGCTTTTTAAATACAGCCCACGTACTATCTCAACGTATGTCCTTCCCCAGGTTGAGATGAAGGGCGTATTGTGCAGTGGGCCCACTAACCTCCAGCTACAGATTCACCAGGGAACGTTCGCACTCCAGGACCCATCAGCAGGGGCGGTTCCTTTGTAGTCAGTTGCACACACCAACAGGCCCCTACCTAGCTTGAGTACCAGTTTTGTCTCCCTTGTTTACCAGGGGTCACACCCTGCCTGGAACTCCAGCGCATGGGGGAACCTAGTGGGTGAATAAGGTACTGCTGGTACACCAATTGTCACATGGGTGCAGTGACTGGGCAGCCGGTGCAGTTAGGGCCTGAGGGGCCTGCACCAGCCGCTTTGTAACCACTCCTTGTTTCGCTGGGTTTTCCAGGTGCAGAATCTGAACAACATCGTTTCCTTCCCCCTGGAAAGCCTGCTGAAGGGGCAGCTGAAAGATGGCCGGCTGGTAAGATCCCGCTCAGGTGGTGGGCCCTTGATGTGGGAGGCGCAAGATGGCAGGGGGGAGCCCAGGAAGGATGGCTTCCGTCCAGCTGCCGTTTCATGTTGCTGTGTCCTTGTCTGGGGTTGACTCTTGTGTGTCCAATCCCATGCCAGGAGCGGGTCCTTCCGCCTGTGGTAGGTGGCTCCCCTGTGTTTCCTCCTTGGTTGATTGCAGCACCTCTGTGAGGGCCTGCACTGGTTCAGGTGGAGCCCTGCGGGAGATGGGCTCCCCTCCTGAGGGAGACGCCCTGCTGCAGATCTGGGGAGGCAGGAAAGGAAAGGCCCAACCCTCCTTAGCTCCCCGTCCCCATGTTACGACGAGGCATCCACCAGGGTGGGGATATGGCCTGCTCAGAGCAGTCCCCTCCCCTCGGCGCGCCCTGGGGTCTCCTACAGCGTGAAAAACTGGTTGTCCCTCAACAAACTGCTTCTCCCCCGACCCACCACATTTTCCCATCCATCCCTGCCTTGGCCTTCCGCTGCTGGCTGGAACTGGCCCGAAGGGCAGAGGTTCGCGTGGGTGTCTCTGCAGGTTCCGTCTCTGCCCTGTGATCTGATTAAAGCGTCTCCCTTCGTGTGACCCGATCTGGTGGTGGGGCAGGGCTGGGGACCCCGTGATCTTCTCCCTCCCCACCCTTTGGGGAAGGGGGCTAAGAATGCCAGGCAGTCTCTTCTGACACCTGACCGGTGGGGGTGTTGAGCACAGGGGGTTGTCCCGACCTCTGTCCCCCCTGACCATGGTGTGAAGTGGCCTAGGGGCTGCAGTGCTGCTGGGTCTTGCCTCCAAGTCTGTGCTCTGCTGGAGTCAGAAATGTGTGGGGAGCCCAGGACCACAGTGGTAGGGGGCCGGCAGGCCGGGATGGAGGTGAATGGATGAGGCTGTGTGTGATGTTGCACTCCATAAGCTTTTTAAAAATATGTTTATAAGTGTGAATATGATGTAACTGGAATATGCGTTATGCAAACGGTCTCTCAGTGGTCAGAGACCTCCTTGGGACTGTCACCTGACGTGCTGAATTTTCCTCTGAGCCCGTTTTCCCTGCCAGCTTGGGACTCCAGAACCCTACCTTGTTGAGCCAGACACAGTAGCCTGCTGCAACACAGACCCAGGTCTGGTCCACGCCCCTTAAGCTGCAGACTTTAACTAAAAACAGCTCAGCAGGTTACCTGCCTCCAGCACCCAGACACCCAGCTCCCAGTGGGATCCAAACCCCAAATAAATCCATTTTACTCTGTATAAAGCTTATACAGGGTAAACTCATAATTTGTCTGCAAGTATAAAAAGTAGGATTTAAGTGGTTTCAAGTAATAACAGACAGAAGTAAGTTACCAAGCAAAATAAAACAAAACACACAAGTCTAAGCCTAATACATTAAAACAACAAGGAGTCTGGTGGCACCTTAAAGACTAACAGATTTATTTGGCCATAAGCTTTCATGGGTAAAAAACCCACTTCTTCAGAGGCGACCCCCTGGTACTTAATACATTAAGAAACTGATGACAGGTAATATCTCGCTCTCGAAGATGTTCCAATAAGCTTCTTTCACAGACTAGACTCCTTCCTAGTCTGGGCCCATCCTTTCCCCTGGTACAGTTCTTGTTAGTTCCAGCAGACATCTTAGGTGAAAAGCAGGGGCTCTCTCATGACTGGGACCCCCTTTGTTCTGTTCTACCCCCTTTTGTATCTTTGGCACAAGGCAGGAATCTTTTGTGTCTCTGGGTTTCCACCCCTCCTCCTAAATGGAAAAGCACCAGGTTAAGATGAATTCCCGCATCAGGTGACATGCTCCATTCCTCCAGGGCTGCCCGTTCACAGGAAGGCCTGCAGGTAAATAAACCATTTCCAACCAATTGTCCTCGTCAATTGGCGCCATCAAGATTCCAAACCACCAGTAATGGCCCACGCTTTGGATAATTTGGGGTTACCATATTTCAGCAAGCAAAAAAGAGGACGGGAGGAGCCCCGCCCCTGCCCCTCCCACTTCCCGCCCCCCCCGAACTCCCAACCCTCCCCCCGTTCCTTGTCCCCTGACTGCCCCCTCCTGGGACCCCTGCTCCTAACTGCCCTCCAGAACCCCAGCCCCTACCTAAGACTCCCTGTTCCTTGTCCCCTAACTGCCCCCTCCTAAGACCCCCCCCCAACTGTCCCCAGGACCCTACCCCCTACCTGTACCCTGACTGCCCAAAACTTTCTCCACTCCCCCCAAAAAGCCCCCCCCCGAACTCCCGACCCCCCCCC
>NC_048317.1:11797036-11840224 GCF_013100865.1 Trachemys scripta elegans | reverse complement strand
AAGTGTGAGAATACTTACAAGGGGAGATAGATTCAATGTTTGTAATGGCTCAGCCATTCCCAGTCCTTATTCAATCCTGAGTTGATTGTGTCTAGTTTGCATATCAATTCCAGCTCAGCAGTCTCTCGTTGGAGTCTGTTTTTGAAGTTTTTCTGTTGTAATATAGCCACCCGCAGGTCTGTCATTGAATGACCAGACAGGTTAAAGTGTTCTCCCACTGGTTTTTGAGTATTATGATTCCTGATGTCAGATTTGTGTCCATTAATTTTTCTTATCAAACTGTCTGTACTGGGCTAGCTTGATTATCACTTCAAAAGTTTTTTTTCTCTTACCAACTCTGAGAGGCCAATTAAGTAAGACAACTCCCACCTGTTCATGCTCTCTGTATGTGTGTATATATATCTCCTCAATATTTATTCCACTCTGTATGCATCCGAAGAAGTGGGCTGTAGTCCACGAAAGTTTATGCTCTAATAAATTTGTTAGTCTCTAAGGTGCCACAAGTACTCCTGCTCTTTTTACGGATAAAGACTAACACGGCTGCTACTCTGAAACCTTCATATTCCTAGTTTCAGATACAAGAGTGATACGTTCATACCAATAGGATGCCCACACTCAGTAGATTATAAACTTTGTAATGAGACTTTACAAAAGACTTTTTGCATAAAGCATATTCCAGTTCTGTCATATTTACACTTATAAACATATTTTTATAAAGCAGATGGACGTGCAACGTCACACTGTGTATAGAGCCTAACCCAAGAATAGCAAAAGATGCTCCAGTGCTGTCCAGCCCGGCTCTGCATTGGCGGGAGGGAGGGAGCCCTGCTCTGTGCCGTGTAGAATCGGTCCCTGACTTCGCTAACTGCTGCTCTCTCTGTGTCGCAGGATTACAAGAAGCAGATTGAGAAGGCCTGGAAGGATTATGAGACCAAAGTGTAAGTAGTCCCATTGCCTCTGGCAGGAACAGGCTGATCCTCCTCCTCTAAACAAAGGGGTTTTGTGTGGGGGCTGCAGCTTGGGAGGTGGCTGGAGCCTGGCAGCGAACGAGGTCGCTGGCTGGAAATTAGTGCACTCCCGACCGGCCGGGCTCCAGCGTAAGTCGCTGGTTAATGCCATCTGGGTGTTCGGAAAGGAGATTGGGGCAGGAGTGCTGGCTTGGGGGAATCTCCCAGCTCCTCCCAGCAGGAGGCGCTGTGGAGAATGATCCTGCATCTTGTGGTCCCTTCTAACCCCGTGGTTCTATGATGGGGCTGCATGGACAGGTGCGGGAGAGTTGGCTGGGGGGGAAGCTCCGAGTTCTGCCTCTCCCAGTGGGTGCCTCTCCCGATTGGGTCTTGCCAACAAGAACTACGGAGTAATTCAAGCGGACAGGAGGTCGGATCGGTCTTGACTCTTGCCTCTGGCTGTCCTGCCTCCCCAGAGCAAAGATCGAAAAGGAGAAAGAGCGAGCCCGGATAGCGGGACTCATCCAGGCGGAGCCGTCGCCAGCGGAGATCGCCGAGGAGACACAGAAGGAGCGCCGGATGTTCCAGCTTCAGATGTGCGAGGTGACGGGCCTTTCCGTGCCGAGAACGGAGCTGAGGAGGGCGGTAGGGTCTGGAGCAGCCGTGGGGGCTTTTCTCTGGAGAAGCTGTACCAAGGCGCTCTACCCTCCTGGGGTCCCCATGGTATCTGATCCCTTCGCGCACGGTGATGAACGTCACGGCCTTGTCAGGAAGGGAAGGATTAATTCAGATGGGGAGTTGAGGTGCGCAGAGACTTGCCCAGGGTCTCACTCAGGGAGTCTGTGACAGAGCCAGGAATTGAACCCAGCCTTCCTGAGTCCCAGTCCAGTGCCTTAACCACTGGGCCATCCTTGCTCAGCTCTAGCCAGGGCACTTTCTGCTGGAAGAACCTAGTGATCTGTAGAAAACAATCAAAGCGGATGAAGGAGTAAATGGGCCGTCGGTTACCCTACCCAACGGCCATCATTGCTCAGATACTTCAGGGATGGGTGGTAGAGAATTATGCCAAGGGATCAACTCCTGCATGTCGGGATGTGTGGGGCAAGGAGGGCTTAAGCCCAGGTCTCTCTGAGAACCAGGATACCCCTTGTCTGCAGAGTCTGCAACAGCCGCTCCACCCCGCAGCGCGCTGCTAGCCTGCGCCTCTCAATCTGCCTCCTGTCTGCCACCCTCGCTAGGCCTTGTGCCCACCCTGCCTTGCCCGTAGCCAGCCCACTGGCTATAATTCGTGTCCCTCCCCTGGGTCCCAGCCATGGGGACCTGGCAGCAGGGGGCGCTAGGAAAACAGGCCGGGGGCGTGAACGGGCAGGTTCCCATCTCGCCCTCCTCCCAACCATCAGCCCTGCTGCTGGGGCCTCCCTCCCCCCTACCTCCACCCCCTTGGCCTAAGTGCTGGAGCATCCCACCCTGCCCACGGGTTAGGGAGCCGCACGGCTTCCCGTCTGAGGATGGAGCCCCTGGGCCCTGGCCTGCCCTTCCCAGTGGAATGCTGCTCTCGGCTTGAGCAGGGTCGGGATCAGCAGGAGCTGGGGAGGTTTGGGGGAGATTGAGGGGAGAAACAGGGTGGGATATTGCCCATAGCTGGGCCTTACTCAATCTCTCCGACACGCGAAACTTCCTCCTGCAGCTGCCCCTCTCCCTGCCCCCCAGTGGTCTCCAGCCAGCGCTAGGAGCCTGCCTTGACCTTCCGCTGTTTAACCCCTTTAGAGCTGGCGTGTGTCTCGAGGGTTAATGCCAGCCCCGTCTCGCTCTGGGTGCGGAGTGCCAGCTCCGCTTGAGTTGCTACCGTTGCCTTTACCTTGCAAAACCCATCGCAAGCTGAGTTGCTTCCCGTTCGCTTTGTCCCACAGCAGGGACTGTTTACAAGGGGGGAAAAAAAAAATCTCGTTGGGGCCAGACCCTCCCCAGAACCCTGGGCCAGGTGTTGGACCGTGGCACCTTGCGCGTCTCTCTGGGAAGATGTCCTGCATAGCCATGGCCAACAGGCTGTGTCCCAGCTGTTCCGGTATCTGCAAAGCTGGACTTAGTGCTGCTACCGGCTAGCTCGGCATCCCCGGAGCCGCTCGCACGGCCCGGGGCCACGTTTGTGCTCACGCTTGTGAAGCTCGCACAAATGCAGTTGTGCCCTATTTCGGGGGGCATGTGTGGATCTGTCGTTTTGCATGTCCTGGCCAGTCTGTGAGAGAAACCAGAAATCGGGTGAGAGCGAGAGCTTCCTGCTCCAGCCGGGGTGGAAGAGCCAGGGGAAATCCCAGGAGTGATGTACCGAGAGGGGAGGATTTCAGCCTTGTGCAATAACACATTGCATGTCTGCATTGCCTTTCATCGGCGTTAGAAGCAAACGTTAGTGAGTCATGCCTCAAACCAGCCCTGCCAGCTAGGGGATCGTGCTTATCCCCGTCTAACAGCTGAGCAAACCAGGTTACGCAGCAGGTAAGCGGTGGAATCCAGGATTCCTGCTGCCTAGTCCCCTGCTTTAACCACTAGTCAGTATTGCCCTCCTGGAAACAAGAAAGGAACCCAGGAGTCCTGACTTCCCATTCCCTACTCCAACCACTAGAGCCACACCCCTCCTAGCCCTGGGAGTAGCACACTGCCTCTCCCATCCCTCCCCATCCACTAGACATCATCTTCACACAGGACAGGTCTGAAGAAAACTGCCGCCGGGAGAAGGGTCCATGGTTAGCGTTTGCACCAGGAGTGGGTCCCCAAGGACCTTCAGCCGCCGTAGCCAGAACTGAGTGTCCGGCTGTGGCTGCAGAGTGGGCTGCCCGTGGGGCCAGCTCCTGGCAGGGCTGGAGAGCGGAGGGGAGGATCCCGCAAGCTGCTGATGGGGGCGAGGGGAGAGTTAAAGACCCATGGAGCGGCAGCAGCTTGCCTTCCTTGTTGTGGTTTTGGGCTACGTGGACGGGCTGGAGCTCTGGGGGGTGAGCCAGGGACTGAGTCATCCCTTTGAATAGCTTCACTGTTAAATAAATAACAGCACATGGAAACACTCAGTGTTCGCAGTGTGGCCGTAGGGAGGGGCTCTGTTCCAGGGGCGGCAGTGGAAAAAGAGAGAAGATGCGTGCACGGGATCTTGTGTGTGTTCCCCCGTGTGCCTGCTGTGCTACATTAGGGCTATTTGATTTCTCCCTCGGCTCAGTGCTCAGTTCTATCCCTGGGCGGGTTTATGTTCCCCTCAGCTCTGTAGATCGGTCTATCTCATACCCTTGGGAGCACCAAAACCCCAATGTAGTCCAAGGAATCTCCACTGCCGGTCAGCTGTAGAGGGTCTATGACACGCAGCCGGGCAGTCCCCATTCCAGTCTGAACCTCTACATGGCTTTTCTGGCCAGTAATTTATAAGCCAACGAGGCCAAACGTTCCAGTGTTGGCCACCAGTTTGCTCAGGGGGTGGATTGAGAGCACTAGGCCGGGAACCATGGTACCCGTGCCCTTCTCCAGGCTCCTGCTTTCATCAAAGAATTCATTTAACCTCACAAGGCAGGGAAGTATCATTTCTGCTTTGTGGAGGGGGAAACTGAGGTACGGAGAGATGATGTGATTTGCCCAAGGTCTCCCAGGAAATCAGTAGCAGAGCCAAGAATAGAGTCTTCCCCCCTCCCCTCCGGAGTCCTGCCTCCTCTTGCTCTAACCACTAGACACCACTCCCTTCTCAGAGCCAGAAATAGAACCCAGGAGTCCCAATCTTCTCCTCTGACCACTCCACAGCAGTACTTCTGGTTAAAGCTATAGTCCCTCTTTATCTCTCGCTCACTCCAACCCTACCTCGAACAAAGGCTCTATATAGCTCTGCTCTGGCCTATTACACCAATCCTCCATGCCCCTTTTCTGGGCTCGCGACTCATTTCTCCAGCTGTGCTCCTGGCAAGGAAGGAGAAATAAAAATCTCCCCGCCCTTGCCCGATTGTAATACTCTACTGTGCAGCCGTCTGGGAGACGGTATAAAAAGAGAACCCAGCGCGTCACACAACGCTTTCCCCCTGGCCTCCTCGCGCTCCTTGCCTCCAAAATACACAGACACAGGATCTTCCTAATGAGAGCCACGTTAACCCCTTCGCTGCTGCCTCGTCTTCCAGGGGCGTGAACCAAGCCCAGTGCTGGCTTTGCCGTTGCAACACTGCGCTACTTAGAAAAAGGCCAGTGAAACCCAAGAGCTCTGCTGGATTCTAAAAAGGATCGAACATTTATATGGACAATGAGACCATCCAGAGTGTGATGAGGATTTAAATCCTCATGCTTCAGGCATAGGCCAACTTCTAACTAATCAGGGTCAGGAAGAAACCTCCCTTGGGGGCCAGGTTACTCATGATCTACATGGTTTCTTGCTCCTCCTTCTGATGCTGCTGGTGCTAATCGCGGTTGGAGACAGGATATTGGGTTAAATGGACCCCGGTTTGATCCACTGTGGCCATCTCTATGAGAAAATAAAATTGGAGTGGAAGAAATTAATCATCAGCCCAATTCTGAGAGCCACTGGCAGTTGCCTTAGCTGAAAAGGAGAGAAAATGGGATTGTGCCCTTCTCTTTGCTTTTGCATGAAGAAGACCTAAAAGTTCTTGGTTTTTTACACAAACAAACTCTCTCTCTGGATGACTGAAGAACTATTAGGTTAATGCCACTCCAGCTACTATACAAGTACAACCTGATTAATTGAGAGGAAGGGTAATATTTTTAGGTGGACTGTTTTAAAATTGTACTGGTTTTGGTTAACGTAGTATTTAATTCAAAACTTAACAAACACTTGGGAGAAAAGCTCTCGTTGTTAAAATCCCGTGGACCCAATCCTTGACCTTTGGGTGCTGAGAGCGCTCCCAATCCACATCTTTGGGTTTTCCAAGGGATCTTCAGAGACATAGGTTGTAACTTGACCTGCTAAAATTGAGTTAAATGTGCTAATGCTACACTAGGAAAAGCAATTATGTTTAGGATGGGCTTATCGAGCCCATGTTAGTGAAACAACCGCTTTTTGTAGCTGAGACCAAGTTTTAGAGGCAGCTGTAGTGGATCGCGAACTGATCTGCAAAATGATTGTGATCGCTTTCACGGTGCGTGACACCACTGATCTGGCTGGGCAAAGCCTAGTTTAACTGGCTTCTTTTTCATCTGGCTCTCAGAGGGTTTCCACCGGAGATGGGACCTGAACCAAAACGCTCTGGACTCGGGGGTAAGTTCGCACCCAAATCTGGATCTGAACTTTGCAGTTCAGGTTCATCTAGAGGTGTCACCATTTCCAGACCTGAATCTGACCACTAAAGAAATGGCCATATGGCAAAAAGGAGGCTTGGACTTCTGAAAAATCTGGCATCTTCCAGTTCTTTCCTCTGAGCTAGTCCAACATTTGAGGAGTCCCTCAACGACATCCTAACTCGGTGTCTCTTCTCCCTCTCTAGTATCTGCTGAAAGCTAACGAGAGCCAGACGAAGCAAGGTCCGGACTTCCTGCAGAGCCTGATCAAGTTTTTCCATGCGCAACATAAGTAGGTACCGCCCCACTCGGCACATCCTGTGAGATGATGATGTCACTTCCTGGAGCAAAACTCTAGACTTGCCAGTTTTCCCTCATTTGCTTAACTCCCAGTAGCTCTGAGTGGTCACTAGAGAGAAACAAATCCGCATGGAGTTTAAGCACATGCTTTTGCTGAATATGGGAGACATTAAGCATGTGCTTAAGGGCCACAGAAAAGGGTATTTTACTGGTACTGTGTCCAGTGACTGGTTACTTTGTTTAGTGTCACTAGTGCATTACTAAAGCAATCTCTCTCCACAGAGAGAAATTACCCTAATAGCAGTTAGTTTCATTAATATGTAATATTTTAATATTAATTGCATTAATTCCAAACTAATTTTTGTATTGCATTAATGATACTTGGAAGAGCACTCTTCATCTGAGGATCTCAGTGTGATCCTCCATTTTACAGATAGGGAAACGGAGGCACAGTGAGTGGACATGCCCAAGGCCACACAGTAGTTCAGTGGCAGAGCTGGGAGTAGAATCCATGGCAGCTGACCTCTAGACCCTGTCCCTGTCTGTAGTCGAGGCTGCTTCAGAATAATATAGGAGATGAGCCTGTCATATAGAACTTTTGCATCCAGTCCTGGATTTCAAACATCCCCAAATTTGGAGGTGTTCAGATCTGGGGCTCTGGTTTTAGCCCAAATCTGTGCCAGATTCTGGAGTCACTCCGCAACTAGGTTAGAATAACTGAGTGGAGTTTGATCCTATATGTTTTGCAGGGGGATGAAGCCCTGAATGATGACAGGTGAGAGGCTTGGTCTCAGCCCCCCATGCTGGCTGATTGTAATGAGAGGGGAGTGATCTGGTGATGCATTACAGGGAAGGGGAGGAGCTGCCCGTTCTGCCCCTGGGAAGTACATTGGGCGCATAACAAGCTTATACCCCAGCTGCTGTAGGCACAACGTGAGAGTGACCATTGGTTTTGGAGGTGGACTATGGATTCTGAATCCCCTCTCCTTCAGGCCATCAGGCAGAGTGACCCTGGCTCGTTGGGAACCTTAGCATGACCTTGATCGATGGTGTTCTTGGTGTGCGCTGGCTCAGAGGGCCAGCATGGGAAGTCCCGAGTGCCGACAGCAGGTTTCTTGTAGCTGGTTGTGAAGGACCTTGCCATGATTGATGAATGGTGTTGCAATGCCTTTGGATGACATTTTTCTTTCTCTCATCAGTTTCTTCCAAGATGGCTGGAAGGCTGCACAGAATCTCTACCCTTTCATTGAGAAACTCGCCGCATCTTTACATGCAGTAAGTGTTCAGTCAGGGATCAGGCCCTTTACTTTGTTCCCTACAGCGGACTCCAAGGGATCTATGAACTTTCAAGAGACGACACACTGGAGTCCAGCTACCTTTCCAAAAAGGTGGTGTGGGTGGCCCTATGAATCAGAGTAGTGAGCCTTACTGAAGTACTAGGAAACCTGGATGAAGTGGTAACTGGAACACATTGCTAAAAGGGGCTGTAGGGGGCTAGTGCTGTATGTGCACAGTTCTTGCCGGAGCAACGTAGGGGGAATTTTTAATCATCCAAATGGCTATAATACCATAGCATAAACCAGCATGACTTCTGTAGCAGAAAACCAGACCTCTCCAATCTACTATACATCTGCGAGCGTGTCTGTGAACGAGTGGATTCATGAGAACCAACTCTGCCACTGTCCCATTTCGGAGATGGGATACCAGGTTAGATGGACCCACTTCTGATCCAACCTGGCAGTTCCTATGTTCTTGCCCTACTTTAGAGAGATGACCCCGCCCCCACCACACAAACACACATACTCTGCTCCCCCTGTTGTTGAAGGCAGAGAGGCTCATGATGGCAGTAACATGGATGTTCATATTAATGTCTTCTGCTGCTGCTTTTCTTTGCAGCTGCACCAGGCCCAGGAGGAGGAGGTGAAGGAGCTCACTCAGATCCGTGACTCCCTCCGAGGCATCCTGCAGCTGGAGAACAAAGAGGTGAGGCTCCTGGCCTATTCCTCCATGGTGCTAAGCAACGAAGGGGCCTAGCACCCTGGGAGAATAGCCAACAGAGTCGGAGCTAGGCCTCCTGATGTGTGTCCTACCCTGGATTTTCTACAGAGAGATACAGCCCTGTTACCCATGGACTTTCCTCAGGGTAGCCAGGAGCAACCAGAGTTGAGGCAGGTGGGTAGATAGAACAGGAACTGATCCAAAGCCTACTGAAATCAATGGAAGGGCTCCCTTGGCCTTCAGTGGGCCTTCCAGGGCGCCAGAGACCAAGCTGAGCTTAGCGACCTACAGAGAAGTGATGGCCAGAGCTGAAATGAACAATGGGAGGTGCCGAAGGGGGACAAGAGGAGAAGGGCTGAGGGCTCAGCATTGAGTGTGTGATGTTGCCGTGTGGGAGGAGAAGATCCACGACTGGGAGCTGGTTTGCGTCGCTACCCACCTGGGTGGTGCTACGGTGGTGGTAGGAAAGGGTCAGGAACCAAGCTGCAAGCAGCCGGAAGCTGGGTGAGGCTGGCCAGAAGGGTAAGACAAGTGTCCCCGCGGTTCCGAAGGAAAGAAGGATGGTGGGAAAGGAGAAGTTAGCGATCAAGGAGAAGGCCCTGGGAAGTCAGGATGGTGGAGTTCTAAGTGATTCTCCAAGTGGCCATAATAACGTTGGAGGGCATTTGGAGATGCTGAGGACAACATAAGAGGAAGGTCTGGGGCGTTCCCTGCTGGCCCAACCCTGCAGGATCCGGCCCTGGCAGGGCAAGAGGGCCGTGACACAGCAAAGAAACACACCCTGAGGCCTATGCTTTGAATATATATATTTATTTTTTTGTTCTGTCCTTGGTGAGTTCAGGAAAACCTGCTCAGGAAGAACTCTGGCAGCGGCTACAGCATCCACCAGCACCAAGGGAACAAGCAGTACGGGACGGAAAAGTCGGGCTTTCTGTGCAAGAAAAGCGACGGGTGTGTACGAGCTGGCTCCTGCTTGCTCTCGTTTCAGATAGACTCTTCGCATGCTCGTTCAGAGTGGACGTTCTCTGGGAAGGCCGGGGGCCATAGGACGAGGCTGTTGAAGGATCAAGCAATGCAGGAATTACTGGGAGAGGTTCTTTGGTACAGGCCCCACAGGCGATCAGACCAGATGATCCGAACGGTTCCTTCTGGCCTTAAAACTATGAATCCTCGAAAGCCCCCATCTCTGCCCAGTCCACGCGCTTGCACATAGAGGACGTCCTCACAGCGGCTGGGAGGTGGACTTCCCAGCTCAGGTGGTTGTAAATGCACTAGCTCCGCTCGAGAAGCGTGGCTGCGTTGGTGTGGGCGAGCTACCCAAGCACCGTCCCGCCTGACCCCTTGGGTATGGAGTCGGAAGCTAGCACAAGCTACCAGCCGTCACAGCCACGCTGCTATTGTTAGTCACTTGCTTGAGCAGAGCTAGTGCGTGTGCACCCGTTAGAAATTACGCTGGCCAGCTGCTGTGTGAACGTACCTGTAGCTGGGATCCTTTGGAGTGGAAAGGAAAAAAACTGGAACAAGGGGGCTGGATGGTTGGTGGGTTGATAAGATATGGAGCCTGGGACAGGACTCTGGTTTGCAGGTAGCCCAGCTCAGGGGTGACCCCTCCTGTTGCCAGCTGATGTCTATTAGGAGTCAGGGTTGAAATGATTCGGTGCCGTCCATCCATTTGCTAGCAGATAGGTGCCCACATCCCACACGAGTCCTCTCCAAGCCTGGCACTAATTGCTACCCACATTGGGAGCCTCAGCAGAGAGGCCAGCGCCTGATGGAGATGAACTGTTCCAAGATGTGGTCCTTGCAGCGCAGGACTGGTAAGGAAGCCTACGCTGGAAGCATCTCTCCTGGACTTCAGTCTCCAGGGTTACCAACCTGGCACCAAATTCCCTTTGATAAGGAGGAAGGCCCGTTCTATGGGCATAGCAAGATGCTTCCTAATGGGCGCAGCACTGTGCCAAGGAGAAGGAAGTGTTTCACCTGTGCACAATGGGCCAACAGTTGGTGTTGGGCATGCCCCAGGCACTGAGGCAAGGAGGCGTGCGTCAGGATTAAGGGAAGGGATGAGGCACTCGGAGCGAAAGGAGACAGTGGACTGAGAAGACTGGGCAGTCAGAGGGTTTGAGCAGGGGTATTTTTCCATCGGGTGAGTTAAAGGAAGTGCTATGTTCACCCAGGAAGCGATACTCCCCACTAAAGCCCATCAGCGAGATGAGCCATGGGGGTCACCAGGGCTGTGGGAGAAGCTGGGTATCAGGGGTACAAAGTGGACCCTCACTCCCTTCTCTCTGCCTGACCTAGAATCCGGAAAGTGTGGCAGAAGAGGAAGTGTGGCGTGAAGTATGGCTGCCTCACCATCTCGCACAGCACGGTAAGGCCGGGTGCTGGTGGATGGATTGACTTGGGTTCAGGCTACCCTGGAGCCGTCTCAACAAGGGATTGTTTATGGGTATGGAGCTGTAGGTTAAATCCATTCAAGCCTGTTTGGTGAACTGCACCTCCTATGAATGGGTCTGCGGACACCCATCCAAATCGCAGCCTGAGAGCACGTGCTACTGATGGTAACCTTTTAGTTTAAACTAAAGGATCAGTCCGCATCTCTTCATCCCCTGCTCCTCATGTGTCTCTCAGCGGGAAGGGGAGCTGCCAGTTTGTTATCTCAAAATGCCATACAGAGCTGTGCAAAGGTCGACTGCTTTGTTTCCTAGGGGTCCATCTGGCCCCTGAATCTGCATCCTCCACATGCGAGTCCATAACTCTGCCAAGGTTTGCTTAGAACTCTGGTGCATTAAACTTTTGGTAAACCCCACCCAGGCTTGGGATTTGTAAAGCAACCCCAAACTGGGTGCGTCATAACCACTTCATCTTACGTAAACAAATGAGACAGAGAGAGAACATGCTGGAGAAGGTTTTCTATGACCTTTTCAGGTAGGGAGCATAAGGGATATCTTGAGGTTCCAGACTAGACAATTGGTAGACACTTCAGGTAGAAAGAATGGCTGCCCTCTAGAGGAAGAGGGAGTAAAATGCAGCTTAAAAACTGCCTTGGTTTGGATTCTTCTGCAAAAGAATCTTGCTGAATCTTCTAAGAGGGCCTGGGCATTTCTGTAGATAACAAGAATATCCAGAATTGGCAGAGTTAATGCTGGCCCGAACACTGGAAAACCTCGTGCCCTTCTGTAATGCCTTTTCATCAGTAGATGAGCTTATTATCCCTGTTCTACATATGGGGGAAACTGAGGAACAGAGAGGGGGCAGTAGTGACTTCTCCAGCAGGCCAGTGGCAGAGCTGGGAACAGAAGCCAGGTGTCCTGAGTCCCACTAGCGTGCTACCACTAGGCTGTACTGCCCCTCCCATCTTGGACTATTAGAGATGATAGATAGATAGATGATCCCACATCTCTCTAATGTCGGGTTCTTGCGTCTGGTGCCGGTCACTGCTGGAGACTAGATGAAGCCTGGGTCTGATCCTGCCTGACACTGGCTGTGTTCCTAAAGAGCGGCTGGCAGTCCTGGCTCACTTCCCTTCCCATTTCACCTGCCCGCTCTCCTCCTCTCCCAGATCAACCGGCCTCCCGTGAAGCTGAACCTGCTAACCTGCCAAGTGAGACCTCACCCGGAGGAAAAGAAGTGCTTCGACCTTGTGACACGTGAGTAGGGGAATGTGAGAGAGCCCTGATTCCAGATTTGGAAAGGTATTTAGTAGGGCTGTCAAGCGATTTTAAAAAGATTAATTGCACGATTAAACACTAATAGAACACCATTTATTTAAACATTTTTGGGTGTTTTTCTACATTTTCAAATATATTGATTTCAATTACAACGCAGAACACAAAGTGTACAGTGCTCACTTTATTTCTGGTTACAGATATTTGACTGTAAAAAAAAATATAAATAAATAAAGGATTTTTCAGTTCACTTGCTTACAAGTACTGTAGCGCAATCTCTTTATCATGAAAATTGAACTTACAAATGTAGAATTATGTACAAAAAATAACTGCATTCAAAAATAAAACAATGTCAAACTTTAGAGCCTACAAGTCCACTCGGTCCTACTTCTTGTTCAGCCAATCGCTCAGACAAACAAGTTTTGTTTACGTTTGCAGGAGATAATGCTGCCCGCTTCTTGTTCACAATGTCACCTGAAAGTGAGAACAGTTTTAGCCGGCGTCGCAAGATATTCACATGCCAGATGAGTTAGATTGATATGTCCCTTCATGCTTCAACCACCATTCCAGAGGACCTGCGTCCATGCTGATGACAGGTTCTGCTCAATAACAATCCAAAGCAGTGTGGACCAACGCATGTTCATTTTCATCTTCTGAGTCAGAGGGTGATTTTCTTTTTTGGTGATTCGGGTTCTGTAGTTTCTGCATCGGAGTGTTGCTCTTTTAAGACTTCTGAAAGCAGGCTCCACACCTCGTCCCTCTCAGATTTTGGAAGGCACTTCAGATTCTTAAACCTTGGGTGGAGTGCTGTAGCTATTTTTAGAAATCTCCCATTGGTACCTTCTTTGCATTTTGTCAAAGCTGCAGTGAAAGTGTTCATAAATCAAACATGTGCTGGGTCATCACCCGAGGCTGCCATAACATGAAAATATGGCAGAATGCAGGTAAAACAGAGCCAGAGACATACAATTCTCCCCCAAGGAATTCAGTCACAAATTTAATTAACGCATTATTTTTTTAATGAGTGTCTTCAGCCTGGAAGCATGTCTTCTGGAATGGTGGCTGAAGCATGAAGGGGCATACGAATGTTTAGCATATCTGGCACGTAAATACCTTGCAATGCCGGCTACAAAAGTCCCAGGCGAATGTCTGTTCTCACTTGCAGGTGACATTGTAAACAAGAAGCAGGCAGCATTATCTCCCGTAAATGTAAACAAACTTGTTTGTCTGAGCGATTGGCTGAACAAGAAGTAGGACTGAGTGGACTTGTGGGCTCTAAAGTTTTGTTTTGTTTTGTTTTTGAGGGCAGTTACGTAACAAAAAAAAAATCTACCTTTGTAAGTTGCACCTTCACGATAAAGAGATTGTACTTCAGTTCTTGTATGAGGTGAATTGAAAATTACTATTTCTTTTCTCGCTTTTACAGTGTAAATATTTGTAATAAAAAATAATATAAAGTGAGCACTGTACACTTTGCATTCTGTGTTGTAATAGAAATCAATATATTTGAAAATGTAGAAAAACATCCAAAATATTTAATACATTTCAATTGGTATTCTGTTTAACGGTGCGATTAAAACCGTGATTAATTGTTTTGAGTTAATCGTGTGAGTTAACTGCGATTCACTGACAGCTCTAGTATTTAGGCATTGCTTGCGCTCAGCATATATATATTGTATATTCTATGATTCTGCTCACCCACAGCTCTACCAATGCATCTCAGCCCTCCTGAGATATAGACACCCTTCTCCCTCCTCCTGCCCCTTTATTCAATTCCAGGCCTCCCCCAAGTGGAAGGTGCCTATCATAGGATCCTTAAGTAATGAGTGTAAATGTCCCCTGTGGAGTGAGGCGAGATCTACCAAACTCATGACACTTGTGGCCCAAGGTTGGATTCGAACCAGGTCTCCAGAAGTACAAGTCAAAAGCTTTATTTCACAATGCTGCATAGATCGTCCTGCTAAAATTATCCAGCCTCTTGAAGCAGCTGGCTTTGTGCTTCTGCCTTGGCCAGAGATCATGGGCTGTCCCAGATATTGAAAGCATCCCTTTCACCTGTCCCCTCTCCCCCTCTGTGCAGATAACAGGACGTACCACTTCCAGGCTGAGGATGAACAAGAGTGTGTTGTGTAAGTGACAGCAACCGTCCTCTCCGCCCATCCTCCCCTTTCCCTGAGTGGGAATGGCTACTGGCCTTGCAGGAGAGAACAGGACCGCTGCCTCCTCTGCATATGCAAATGTGGAGGCACAGGCCCCGCCCATTTGAGATCCAGCAGGCTCTGCATTGGCTGGCATCAGGATTGGGGCTCTGAGACATAATTGAGCAGTCGGGCTTCTGCCCACAGAGCAGGGGGGCACAGATGTGCGAGCCAGAACGTTGCACTGAGTCTGGGGGCCCAATTCACCACTGCAGAATACAGGGCCCTCCGTTCCCGTGGCAGGATGATCTGCTTTGTAGGTTCGCATCCTGTGCCTGCTGTCTGGCTCCTGGGGCCCACAGAGGTGGTGAGCGCCACGTGTGAAGACACTGTGCTTGGCCCCTGCAGGGCGGGAGCACCTTGCGTCCTCACTCTGCAGTGTGGAGGCAGCGGGGTCTAGTGGGTAGAGCAGCGGCCTGGGAGTCAGGAGACCTGGGTTCTGTTCCTGGCCCTGCCACTGGCCTGCTGGGTAACCTTGGGCAAGTTACTTTCCCTGCTCTGTGCCTCAGTTTCCCCCGTATGAAAGGCAGATAACGATACTGTCCTGCTTCGCAAGGCGCTTTGAGATCTGCTGAGGAACTAGGCTATATATGAGCTCAGGATTGTTGTTTGTTATTATGGTGCCCTCTGTGCTCAAGATAGGAGCTTAGTGCAGAGGCAGGGCCCTGTTACCCACCGTACTGTTTCTCTAGCCTAGAAAGTCTTTTTGTTTCTCTTCCTCCCGTGATCCCTCCCTCGGTTTCCATTCCACTTGTCCCTCGCTGTGGGGTCCCTGTCTGAAGTCTCCCCTCTTCCCCCTCCCTGGCCAGCTGGGTGTCCGTGCTCCAGAACAGCAAGGATGAAGCTCTCAGCAACGCCTTCAAGGGTGACCCGAGCGGCTGTGCGGCCTCCGCCGGGGGGGTGACAGACGCTGGCCTGCAGGAGCTCACCAAGCTGGTCATTGGCGAGGTGAAGGGCATGCCAGGCAACAAGCAGTGCTGTGACTGCGGGGCCCCAGGTAGGTCGGTGATGGGGGGACTCTGACGCTGTTGCAAGGGGCAGCCTCGGAGCGTGCATGGGCCTGGTGCCCTTAGCCTGGCACTGGTCACATCACTGGCATTGTGAGCTTCGCTTTGCCTTGTGGCTTTAACCTGTGGCTGGCTCCGACCGGGATGCACACGCCGTCTCTGTGGTCTAGTTGGACACGACATGAGCCTGTGAGCATTCACACCCGGCTGTTGTTGGAAGCTGGATGCCAGCCGGGAGGGGTGGTGATCCTGGGACAAGGCTGGAGGTGAGGGATTTCTCCAGTGATGCCATACGGAGATCTGGGTAGAAAAGGACTAAGCGGCCGACCTGCAACGGGCCAGGAGGTGCCAGAGTGCAGGGGTCAGGCAGGGATGCGGGGAAGGATGTGCCGCCGGGGGGCTGTCACAGTCGCTCACTGGGCCTGTACTGCTTCCTTGCAGATCCCACATGGCTCTCCATCAACCTGGGCATCCTGACGTGTATTGAGTGCTCGGGCATTCACCGGGAGCTGGGGGTGCACTACTCCCGCATACAGTCCCTGACCCTGGACGTTCTCAGCACCTCTGAACTGCTGGTAAGTGGCTCCTGTGCGTAAGGGACCTCCAGCTCCTTCTTCCTCTTTTCTGCTTCTCCTTAGCGCTCTGTCCCCTTCATCAGAGCCCCAGATTCACAGGCGTGGTCATGAAAGCTAAGCCTAGCGCAGCCCAGCTCGTGAGCCGGTCTGTTCTATGACACTCCGACTAGATTTCAAAGGTTCCCATCGTTCTAGAGGGCAGAGATCTTGCAAGGTCCTCTCTCAAATTCTCCTGAATCCGGCCCTGAAATGTGGCTTGGCCTCAACCCGTGTCTAGTGAAGGACGGATGTATCCGTTATAGCTTTTCTTTAGCTTCTTTCTCTTGGCGTTTCTCCTTTCCCCGGGGTGTGACGCAAACCGCTACTAACCGGCGGGCAAGTCAAGCCACGGGGCTCCCAGGTACAGAAGCACCTGTGCTTATGGGGCTGGTTTTCCCCCTCTCGTTCGTAGCTGGCGGTCAGTATCGGAAATGCCCGGTTTAACGAAATCATGGAGGCCACGCTGCCGGCGCAGGGGAATCTGAAGCCTTCGTCAAGCAGCGATATGTGAGTAAGACACGGGGGAGTGAGCTCATGACAGGGTGTGTGTCAGGCCCAGACCTGCTCGCTCTCATGGGCTCGCTTGGGAGGCGGGTGGAGGTGGCACCTTCCTCTAGGTGGGGCAGGGCAACCCATAGGTCGCCTAGTGTGCTAGCATTTCGGGGGCGGCATTTCGGGTCCTTAGGCAGCGGCCGGATCTTTGACCGCCCTGGTTGTCATTGGCATTTAGGCGGAGGGAGCTGGGGGAGGGCCGCCTGCAGCAAGTAAAGGGGGGGGGGGCAGCACACAGGGAAACCGCTCCCCGCCCCAGCTTACCTCTGCTCCACTTCCTCCCCTGAGCACGCCGCCCCGCTCTCCTTCTCTTCCTCCCAGGCTTGCGGCGCCAAACAGCTGATTGGCGCCGCAAGCCTGGGAGGTGGGAGAAGTGGAGCAGTGACGGCGTGCTCGGGGAGGAGGCGGAGCAGAGGTGAGCTGGGGTGGGGAGCTGCCGCACGGCTCCCTGGGCCAGGGGGAGCTGCTGCGGGGGGGAGGGGGAGAGCTCAGGGTGGAGGGGGGAGCTGCCGCAGGAGGGGAGGGGGTGCAAGGTGGAAGTTTTGCCTAGGGCACAAAACATCCTTGCACGCTCCCTGAGGTGGGGCCATCAGCAAATAGCTTCTCCAAACCCTACCTGCTGTCTCATCCCTTGTCCGGAGGTGTATTTCCTACTCTTGCTTTGCCCCTGTGCTCCCTGTCCAAAATCCACCAGCCCGAGGAGTCAGTCCAGAGGTGACGGTCTCTCTCTAGCAGTGCTGCAGGGCCAGCCACGCCTTTCCTTTCTGGTGGGGGGAGAGAGATCTGTTTGGTCCGGCGTGCTGACTTCGTCTCAGCTCAGGAATCTGCAGCGTGGCTGGGTGTGACCTCGCTGACCCAGCTCCCTCCCTCCCGCCCGCAGGAGCGCCAGGAAAGAATATATCGTGGCCAAATACATGGAGCGCAAGTATGTCCAGAAAGCCGGCAGGGATGAGCCGCACCGGCTCTGGGAAGCCATTCGCAACCGGGATCTCTTTGCCTTGTTACAAGCCTTTGCGGAGGGGCACGAACTAGCAAAACCCCTGGCTAGCCCCGACAGCCAGGTGAGCATTGCTTGCATGTCTGGATCCATCTCTTGTCTTGTACTTGGATTATCAGCCGTCCGGGGCAGAAGCCATCAGTGACCATGTTTGTTCTGCGTTTGCCCAGCGCCTGGCACGTTGGGGGCCTGGTCCATGCCTTGGGTTCCTAGGTGCTACGGTTATGCAAACCATAAGTGGTGCTGGCTGGCAGCGCCATCCTGCAAGGGGTCACTCTCACCGCGCTGGCTGAGTTCTACAATCAGTGAGATTCATGCTTGACGCCAGCTGTGACCCCATCTCTATGCTGCGGTGCGGCTCACAGACCCTGCCAGCTAAACCCTGTTGCTCCAGCGCTGGCTTAGCTGAGTTTCAAAGCGTCTAAGGCTAAAAGGGACCCTCTGATCGTCTAGTCTGACCTCCTGTATATCGCAGGCCATTAAATATGGCCCAGACGCCCCTGTGTTAAGCCCAAAGCAGTTCAGTCCTCAGGAAACTAAACTGTGCATGCCACAGGCAGAGAACAGGAGAGACCAAGGTGCCACCAATACCCAAGGCCCCTGCAATGGCAGGGAACTGGTCAGGTTAAGACGGGCGGGCAAACTTTTTGCCTGATGGCCACATCGGGTTTGTATGGCTGTGCCTCCCTAAACAGCCATGTGTGGCCCAGCCCCCCCCCCCTTTCTGCTGCCCCCTGCCCCCCCCCCCCCCCCCCCTGCATCTTGCATCTGAGCATTCGAGCCGGTTGGAAAATGGGCTTTGGAAAATGTTGACTAAATGGGGGGAAAAAATCATGTTGTTTTGAAATTTTCCACTGTAAGTTCAATTGTTTGGTGAGGGGGGGAAAAATTGAAAACTGAAATTTTGATTCTGAAATGCTGCCGTGGTGCCTCATGGGAGTTGTACTTTGAGTGCCTCCTGCTCCCATTCTCCTCCATAGGCTGGGCTCCCTGCTCAGGCTCCGTTCTCCCATGATGCATCATGGGCCTATCTCATAGCAAGTGGAGGCAGTTGCACCATGGCTGGGGACTCTGATGATGCATCATGGGATATGTAGTTCAGCTGGGAAACCTGGCTTATAGAGGAGAACGATGACCTAAAGAAACCAGACTAACATTCCCAAGAGGCACCGCAGCAGGCTGTCTGAACTGAAATCTTCACTTTTTCGAGCATTTGGCTTGTGTGAAGAAATATTGAAAATTTTCTCTTGAAAACAGACACTTTTCAGGGGAAATTTTCATTTTCTCAGTATCCAATTTTCCGCTGATCAATGGTTTCAATGGAAAATTTTCCACCAGCCCTTCTGAGCAGCTTACAGCTGAGATGGCCCCGGCAGGATTTCCTTTGGATCCTGCTGTCTAGGGTTACCATATTTAAAAAATAAAAAAAAGAAGACCCTCCACGGGCCCCGGCCCCCCCCCCTTCCCCATCCCGGCCCCAACTCCGCCCATTCCCCACCCCAACTCCTCCCATTCCCCGCCCCTTCCCCAAAGTCCCAGCCCTAACTCCCCCTCCTCCCTCCCAGCCACGCGGAAAGGGCTGCCCCAGTGCTACCGGCTTCACGGTTTGCCGGGCAGCCCCCAGACCCTGCGCCCCCGGCCAGCACTTCCCCAGCGCAGCTGGAGCCCGGGAGGGGAAGCGGCCAGCCGGGGGTGCAGGGTCTGGAGGCTGCCCGGCAAACCGTGAAGCCGGTAGCGCTCGGGCTTCAGGCAGCCCCTATGCCTCCGGACCCCAAGCCGCCGGCTAGGTACTTCCCCTCCCGGGCTCTGGCTGCTGTGCTCCTCCCCTGACTCTTCGGCTCTGTTTAAGAGCTGAGCTGCCCGAGCGCTCCAGCTTCGGGCAGCCCCCTTACCTCCGGACCCTGCACCGCCGGAGCAGAGCAGCTGGAGCCCGGGCGGGGAAGTGCCCAGCCGGTATTTTTCCTGGACATGTTCGGCTTTTTGGCAATTCCCCCCGACGGGGGTTTGATTACCAAAAAGCCGGACATGTCTGGGAAAAACCGGATGTATGGTAACCCTACTGCTGTCCCTTGACTCGGCAGTTGATGCTAAGCGACACCAGATGTTCCTCCTCATCTCTGGGGTTGAGGACATGTCTTCTGCAGGGTTCTCAGGAGATGTGTGGCCATCAAACCCACAACCCCTGCTGGGATGCTGCCTGATCAGGGCTCAAAGAAGAATTAGATAAGTTCATGGAGGATCTATTCTTCATTAGCTAAAATGGTCAGGGATGCAACCCCATGCTCTGGATGTCCCTAGCCTCTGACTGCCTGAAACTGGGAGCGGATGACGGGATGGATCACTCGATGATTGCCTGTTTTGTTCATTCCCTCTGAGGCACCTGGCGTTGGCCACTGTAAGAAGACAGGATACTGGGCTAGATGGACCCAGTATGGCCGTTCTTATGTTCTCTTGTGAGCTGAATGTGCCATGCCAAGCTGCGCTGTAGTGGAGAGAGGGTTAATGTTGCTTCTCCTCCCCCTGTGACAGGACCAGGGTGAGTTGGCTCTTCACCTGGCTGTGCGTTATGCAGACAAGTCCTCCCTCCCGCTGGTGGACTTCATCATTCAGAATGGGTAAGCCTCACCCAGGGAGGAGGGCAGGTGACAGGCGGCAGGCTGACATCCATAGCATCTTGGGCTGGGAATATGTCAGGTCTCATAAGCTAAGCAGGTGCCGGCCTGGTCAACGCTGGGAGGGGAGGCTCCACACAAAAAATCCGTGTGACTTAGAGCTCTCCTGCCTGGGAGACCCACTGTGCTGCTGGAGGTGTATTCTCCACTGGGTTCAGGCCTTCATCACCTGCATTTGAAGGCGGTTAATCAGAAAGCTGGTGGGATTTGCAGCTGACCCTAACATGGGAGGAATTGCAAGGACAGAGGATTAATGCAAAGGTACCAAGTGAGGTTAGAAATTGGGGCAGAAAATAACAGAGATTTGATTTAGAACAAATCACGGGGGGGAGGGACTAATCCAAAAGGCAGATGATAATGCAGGGAAGGGGGAGATGTCTGGAAACTGGGGGTGGTGGAAGAGAGACCTGACATAAGATCTATCCAGTAAGTTGTCCACTGGCCCGTGTAATTATGGGCTGGCTCCATGACCGTATTCTACAATGGAGCACAAAGGTAATTGCTCTTCATGTGACCCCAGCTGGAATTCCGTGCTCCTCGTTCTCAGCATGAGAAGGCTGAAGCCGGACTAGAAGGAATTTGGAGAACAACCATGTCAGGAACTGGGGAGGGAGAAGGACTCTCTTGACATAGTTCCCCTATGTGGGAACAAAAATCTCACTGCTGTTGACTGGCAGCGCACCTTTCATACACGGATCTCAGTGTCCCTGATTCTCCCATCCCCCACAAGAGGCAGGTAGGAGCCTTCTCCCCATTTTAGAGATAGGGAAACTGAGGCACAGAGTGGGGCAGTGATGTACTTAAGTTCAAGCAGGTCAGTGGCAGGGCTGGGAATAGAACCCACATCTCCTGACTCCCAGACCCCCAACTAGGCAGCGCTGTCTCTCTGGTGGGAGATGTTCTTTGCTGCTGCCTGCGTCTTCAACTGCCTTTGCCTGACTGTGCAGGGGGAACGTGGACAAGGCAACTCCGGATGGGAACACGGCTCTGCACTACAGTGCTCAGTACAACCAGCCCAACTGCCTCAAGCTACTGCTGAAAGGGAAAGCAGCCATAAACACAGGTAGGGAACGTGGGGTAGATGGGGCAAGGAGCGCAGCCAGAGGGAGGTTGGAGGGGAAGCCATGCGATGCTCCAGCCCTATGGAATTGTGGTGGGAGGAGGGAAATCAGAACAGATTTTAAAATGGGGCTATCTGGATTGCTCCCAAAAATTTTATGGAAGAACAAAGGGGCCGGGGCCAGCCGGTGTCTAGCTCTCTGTCCTAGGTCCTTATCTGACTCCCCTTACTGTTGTATCTGAGCGTGTCAAAATCTGTAATGTATTTGTCCTCATAACAGCTCTGTGAGGTAGGGGAAGTCCTGGTATTCTAATTTACAGGTGGGGAAACTGAGGCACAGAGCAGGGAAATGACTTGCCCAAGGTCTGTAGCAGAGCCGGGAATAGAACCCAGGTCTCCCAAGTCCCAGGCTAATGCCTTAACCACTAGATCATCCTTCCTCTGTCTCTTGTCTTAATACACATTCCACCCTGCAGGGAGACTGGAAAAACTACAAAGATTATCTTGTGCTTAACACAGCACCTTCCATCGGAGGGTCTTCATGCACCTTATTAACTAAGGAATACAGTGCACAGGAAGGAGATAAGTAGCATTATCTCTGTGATACAAATGGGGAAACTGAGGCACGGAGCAGGTCCGTGGCAGAATAGAACTTGGGTCTCTTGACTCCATGTCCAGTGCCCTATCCACTACAATGATTCCTCGTTTTTATTCTAACAGGTTATGCATAATCCTTCTCTACACATTAGAACCAGGTCAAACTGGTTTTGTGTGTGTAATAGAGATGCTAACCCATATTTACCACCTAGTCACAACCAGTTTTGGAACATTTCTTAGTTTTTAAACTTTTAATTGACTTAAATCACTGTAAAACCTTTAAAGGCTATTATGCAGTGATCGGTCTTGTATTGTGGTGTTCTGAATTTAATAGGACTCTTTTCAATCAATTCCTCATTTAATTTCAGCACTGGTCTAATGTCATTATTCCCAATTCAGTCACTTAGCATTTAGTTAATGCCACTTTTACAATACCTTGCACTTCATTCAATATTGTCGACTTAGAAACATTTACGGAGTTTTGCTGTTCCCCTTCAGCGTCACTTTTTTATTTTGGTTTCTTTTTTAATCATTGATTAGACTAGAGGTTAATGACCGAGCGGCTTGCTTTGTGGAGTGTGTGTATTTGGTGAGCTGTAATATATGGCTGTGTCTTCACTTCACAGTTAGCTGCGGCTTCACACACACACACACACACACCCTCTGACCTCAGTATGCTTTAAACCCAGGCTCTCTGGCCCACCTGGGGGTGGGTTAGCCCAGGCACTCCTTTCCCTCAGGCTGGAAGGGTAACCTTCCCACTTTGCAATATGGATGCAGGCTAACCCCCTGGAGTGCTAAGAGTCCTCCAATGCCTTCCCACAATTGCCCCCATGTGCCTAGAAGGGCAGACAAGTTCTCCCACAGTTCCCAGGGAAAGAATGGTAGAGCGGCTCAGCTTACTGCAGGATAAAGAACCATGGGATGTGCTCCCAGAAGTCGCAGGTTGCGTCTACACTGCAAAGAATACCTTCGCACCAACCAGTCTCAGACTGGCTCAACTGACTCGGCGCTCACGCTATGGGGCTAAAGATAGCAGTGTAGATGTTCCCACTCGGGCTGGAGCCCAGGCTCGGAGACCCTCCCCCCTTAGAATCATAGACTCTCAGGGTTGGAAGGGGCTTCAGGAGGTCATCTAATCCAACCCCCTGCTCAAAGCAGGGCCAATCCCTAGACAGATATTTACCCCAGATCCCTAAATGGCCCCCTCAGGGATTGAACTCACAACCTTGGGTTTAGCAGGCCAATGCACAAACCACTGAGCTATCCCTCCCTTGCTGGGTCCTCTCAGAGCTCGAACCCTAATGTCTACACTGTGATTTTTATAGCCCCATGGGCCTGAGTCAGTTGACCCGGGCCAGCCACGGCCAGGCCATGGGCCTTGTATTGCAGTGAAGATGTACCCGGTAACTCGGGCAGGGCTTTGCAGTGAGGCTGCTCACACCCCAGGTTAAGCTAGCCCGGGTGCTGATCACCTGCGTTAACTCTGAAGTGAAGACTTTGTGAGTGAGGGAGACATGCACTAAAATTGGTCTACCTGCACTTGTTGTACTGGTTTAATACTATTAGGGATATGATATTTGTAGGGACATAATTAGACCAGTACAACCCCTAGCATGGTGATACTGGTATAGAGGTGCCTTATGCCGGTCCAGCTTATCCCCCTTCTTGTAGAGGACCAGTATGATCGCATCTGTACAGGTATAAGTGCGTCCACACTGTGAGGCTTGTCCTGCTTTAAATACACAATTTTAGCTATTCCAGTATATATCGACAAGTCCCAAAGTTGGGCCTATCCAGAATTCTGGTACCCGCTGAACTATTTCAGATTGGGGTATGATTTTTTTTTTTTTTTTTTTTTAACCAAAATAGCCCAATTGATCCAACTCTTCGTGTGAACGCAGTTATATCAGTATCCCAGTGCCGTTACACCGGTATAGCTTATTCCGATTTGGGAAGAGGAACGGCTAGGCTGGCGTGAACGCCTTTTATACCAGGATGACTGCAGTGACCACATTGCTACAGCATTATTGTCACAGAGGTACAGTTTGGGGTGTAGACAAGCCCTGGTCGTATCTCGCGTGTTAGCCAGGACTCAGATGGAATGACCATACAGGAGATTCTTTAGTGAGGCTGCAGGACACAGACAGACCCTGTGGTGCTCTCTGGCGCTTTAATTTCTAGCCTGTGCTGCCTATTTCCCGCCAGACAGGGTGTTTCTAAGTCCTGGCCTGGACCACCCAGCTGCGGAAGGGAATGCTGACCACACAAACATCCGTTCTCCATTTAAATTGATGTTAATAGTAAAGGATTTAAACCGTATCGTGACGATTTGTGTGAACGTGTGAGAATAGGGGGAAATGTTTACATGGGAGGTGGATCTGAGCCATGAAGTTCAGATCCAGAGACGTAGTTTGAGGGTCAGGGTTGCTGGAACAGGGGGAGCCAGGGGGCCATGGTCCGATCACTTTTTACCATCTGCAAGCGATGGGGGGAGGAGAAGGTGGAGAGGAGCAAGCTGGGGGGGGGGGGGGAGGGCGGGGGGGGGGGAGGGAGGGGGCGGGGGGGGGCCTGGGGGGGGAAGAGGTGGGGCCAGAGTTCGGATGCCGTTAGCGCCCTCCATTTTAGGGAGCTTCCTCCACTCCTGTTGAGGGTGGGAAGGTTGCTCAGAGCTGGGGATCCGATTCTGGCCCATTCTACAGAGTCATAGAGTTTAGGGACAGAAGGGACCCCCAGATCATCTAGAGAGACGAGGCTTATTTATAGAGCTGGGCAGGAATTTTTCAGCAAAACCCCTTTTCATTGGCAAATGACAATTGGTCAAAACCAAAACGGGGCGTGGGAAAGGGACGGTTTCGATGACGTTCTTGTTTCAAAATTTTTTTTTTTGAAAGTTGAAACATCGCCTTTTATCATTTAAAACCAAATTCCGTTTTTCGGGTCCTGGTGCCTATTTTGTTCAGAAATTTAAGTTAATTTATTGCATTTTAAAAAAAAGCAAACACCTTTTTATAAAAAGCTCGAAAGAGAATCGAAACATTTCTCTTGATCCAATCTGAAGTATTTTTTTGGATTTTCAGTCTGTGGAAATTTGAGATTTCAAACCCCCCCCTTCCCCCTTGATTCGGGGTGGGGAATTTTTTTTTAACAAAATCTCAAATTCTCCTGGGACGTGAAACTCGTTTCCTGCCTGGTTTTAGTTATTGACCCCAAGGCTGCGTGGAACAGAGCAGGAGCAAACTCATGCAGTTACCCACTCACTGGAGCGTGTTATGGGGGTGCAGAAGAGCTGGGCTCGGTGCAGGCTGGTTTAATCCTGCCCGCCGTCTCCGGACGACAGTCCAAGCACAGAAACGGCCCTGAGCCTGGTGGTCAGATCTGGGGCCCTCTCTGATTCAGGGAGCGGTGGCTCAATGGGGCTTTGGTTTTCACTGATCTGCGTTGGGCATCCCTTTGCGCTGGGGGGGGGCGAGAGCGAGGGGTGCTCTTGCAGGAGGGGCCCTGGTAACTCATCCCTGGCCTCCTCTGCAGTGAATGCAGCAAGCGAGACGGCCCTGGACGTAGCAAGGAGGCACAAACACCTCGAGTGCGAAGAGCTGGTAGGTCGAGCGCTTTGTGTTCACGGTAACGTAGGCCGGTTGCTGCGGGGGGAGGGGGAAGGGGATCTGCTGTCGGGGTGGGGAACAGGCGCTTGGGACGGGGCAAGGATGGAGGTGGGCAGAATGTGGGGTAAGGTCCTTTCCTGGGCTGGAGATGGGAGGAAGCAGGGTCCCTGCTGTCGAGCCTGGATGACTCCTGCCACGGGGCAGAGAAGGGAGGCAAGTTTGGGGGTACTGTGCCATGGGGGAGGGGTGGGTCGAGGGCATGCAGGATGGGAGAGGATCAGGGCTCTGCCGAGGAGCTGAATCTTCCCCTCGCACCCCAAATTTCTGGCAGCTTGAGCAGGCACAGGCCGGGAAGCTAAACCTGCAGGTGCACTTGGAGTACAACTGGGAGGCCTCTCAGGAATACGCCTACGACAGCGAGGAGGAGCTGGAGGAGAAGGTACTGCTCTCCCGAGCAGCGTGTGCGTGCGTCCCTGGCCTCCGCCAGGCTGGGGTTCTGGGATGGGCAGAGCCCTTCCTGCCAGGCCCAGGGCCACCTCCCTACAGGGGCAAGCGGGACTCCTACCCTCGTGGCGGGTCTTGGGGTCCCCAGCAGTGAGAGTCCCTTCGTTACTCCTCTGCCTCTAGCGTGAGGGAATCTTGCTGGTGGTAACTGCCACCAGCCTCTCGAGCATTCCTCGCCGGGCACCCGAGTCCCCTTAGAAGCATTTGACTGTGACACCCAGCTCCTGACGCTGGCTACTCGCAGGAATCCCAGACGCTCTGCCCCCAGAGAGCAGGGGGCCTTAGTTTTTAACCTTAAACCACTGCCCCTGTGTCACACACGCAACGTGTAATGGAACCAAAGCAGGTTTATTTGAGAGAGAGAACGGAGATTCCCCCCCTGGAAACAAGACCGAGTGATCGAAACAAATGGTTACCTTGCAAAACAAAATCAGCAAATGCAAACCAGGGCTTCCACTTCTTAAGAGTTCCCTTTCCTAGCAAATAAAGGAGATGTCCCCCCACCCCACAGTGCAATCTGTTGCAGAGCTGGCTGGCTTCATGGGAACCAGGATCCAAACTTTCCCAAAAACCAGCCTGGCTCTCTGGCTTGCGCACTAGCCCTGCACATTGCCACGTCAAGCCAAGAGCAGCGGAGGAACCCGGCACCTGGATGGCCGGACAAAGAGCAGCAGAAGCTAGGTTCCTTTAACATAGTGGGGAGGTGATTATGCTGAGCACCTACATGATGGGCACCAAGCTCCTGAGAGGGGTGGTTTTGCTGAGGGTCTCTGGGCAGCAGCAAGGAAGCAGTGGTTGTTTTTTCCACCCCCATCCAGCTGAGCCCGCTGCAGCGATCCTTCAAGTCCACGTCGTCCCCAACTACGGGCCAGCCCGCCCTCGTCCCCCAGAACCGGTGGAGCTGCACTGGCATGGACATCAGCAACAAGACCTACGAGACCATCCTGGTCCCCTCGCGGCCCATCCAGCGGCGGTCACAGAGCGAGGAGATCCCCCCACCGCTGCCCATCAAAAACCCGACCAGAGGTGGCTCCAGAACCAAACCGGGGCAGAGCCCAGCAGGTGAGCTTGTCCCCCCCTCAGCCAGGCCAAGGGAGGTCGATAGCGCTGGTGAGAGCAAAGCTCTGAAGATCCGTCCCTATTGGGAACAGGATTTATCCTCCAGCCAAGCTTTCTGCTTTGCCTCAGGCCTGTGGGACTCTGGGACCAGCTGGCCCAGGAAGGGTGGAGGCAGCCCGGACACTGGAGAATAACTAGGGATGTTAGTTCTCTTGTGTCCCAAATACAGCTGAGGTTTGGGGGGGAGTTTCAGGGCTGGGGAGAAGGTCCCGGCTGGTTCTTAGTCTGACCTGGCTTGGCCATTCCTGGAAAGGGCTCTGCAGGCCACGCGTGCCATGACTCCGCTCCCCAATGGGAAATCAAAACCGCGGGGCACTCAAAGGCCAAGCAAACGCATGGGGAGCTCTCTGCTGGGGCACATCACTTCCTGATCTCCCGTACCCTCTGTCCCAGATCGCCCAGAGCTCCCGCGTCAGGCCTCCGAGCCCCAGTTCTCTGCGTCGTCAGAGGCACCTGCCTGTCGACACCTGTCCACATCCAGCGCTCCCAGCACCTTGGACGGCTGTGCTTCCCGGCCGCCGTCCACCTCCCGAAGCCCCCCGGAAGCCAGACGCACAGTCTACTGGGAAACCCGCTCAGAGACCGAGAGCGGCAGCCAGCGGAGGACGTCGGAGACCAATCAGACAACAGCCCAGCAGCCTGCTGCTGGGACGTCACCGGAACAGGGGCAGATAACCCCAGTCAAGTTCAGGTAGGAAGAGGACCCCCTGTGGGATAGGAGCGCCCCCTAGTGGCGGGAGAGGTGTTGGATTACCTGGGCAGGGTTTTGCACCATTGACAGGGGAGTTTGCACAACCTGCTAGATGTGATGGCGTTGATCAGCTCAGGAGGAGCCCAAATTGCACCCCAAGGGCCAAACGATCCAGGGTTTGGCCCTTGGATGCCTTTCCGCCACATGGGGAATTCTTCACGGGAAAGGGATGAAACAGGCGAAACCCTGTGTCCGTGCAACTTCCATATCATTGCAAATATTCAGCCCTATCGCTCCCCTGGTGCAACAAAGCTGGTTCTGGTGGGACCCGACTGAGAATGTCAATTCAGGACAAATTGCTTAGAACAGGGCAATTACAGCCCAAGGCTGGGGTTTCTTTGCACACCAAGGCAAACCAAACCAGCCAGACAGAGAAGACTTCGGTTTTACCCCACTGGCTAACCACTAGTCACACCAGCAATTCCCTTCGACACTCCAGTTTCCCAGTATCACCACCAGTGCCACTCGTTATGGGGACAAAAGGTTATGAAAACCAACACCCCAGTAAAAGAAAAGAGGTTCTCTCGATCCCAAAGAACCAAGCCCCAGACCCAGGTCAATATACAAATCAGATTTTACCCACAAATCACGCTGTTGCCAATCCTTTAGAATCTAAAATCTAAAGGTTTATTCATAAAAGGAAAAAGATAGAGATGAGAGCTAACATTGGTTAAATGGAATCCGTGTTATACAGTAATGGCAAAGTTCTTGGGTCAGGCTTGTAGCAGTGATAGAATAAACTGCAGGTTCAAATCAAGTCTCTGGAATACATCCCCAGCTGGGATGGGTCATTCAATCCTTTGTTCAAAGCTTCAGTGTAGACAGCAAAGATCTTCCAGAGGTATGAAACAGGATTGAAGACAAGATGGAGATGAGGTAGCTGCTTTTTATAGTCTCTTTCTTTGTTCCAAATACAAGCATTTGGGCACTAAAGAAAAAACCTTAGAGTTCTGTCCGTAGGCATGTCCCTGCATACCTTGCTGAGTCACAAGGTGTATCTGCCTTCTTTCAATGGGTCAATTGTATCTCTGATGGCCCTTAATGGGCCATCAAGCAGGCTAGGCAGAGCTGACGCTAAATTGTCTGGGGTGTCACCCAGAAGCATAGCACAAGTTTGAAATACAGACCGTATAGAGCCAATATTCGTAACTTCAACTACAAACATGATACACACATACAGATGGCATAATCAGAAAATCATAACCTTTCCATAGATCCCTTACACGACAACCTTTGTACAACATTTGCTGCAAATATATAACAGTGGTTGCAACAGTGATCTATACGGTTACAGATTCTGTCAATAACGTCCCACTGGGCGGCTTGTTTGACCCCGGCACTGCTGTGCAGTCCTGCAGCTGGTGCTGTTTAGTGGGGAGCTGGGGTTGAAGGAGGGGAGAAAAAGCCATTGTGGAGGGGAAGGTGTGGGGGCTCTGTGGAAGAAACCATTGGCTAGAATAAGTCCATGCTTTGGAGGGGGAGCCCACTGGGGTCTCGTGGTGGGCGGAGAGGGTGGGAAACATCCCATCTTCCTGATGGTTTGAAGCAACCCCTCACCCCTCTGCCCTCAGCTCAGAAAGCACCCGGTCTTACCGGCGGATCAGCGGCGGCTCGGTGGGGAAATCCTCCGGCTTGGCCATCTCCCCGCAAAGCTCGGGCTGCCCCGAGGACTTGCCTTCCAGCAAGGCGCCGAGTCCAGTACAGAACACTCCCCCTGTACCCATGCCCAGGAGGTTTGCTCCGGTAAGTCACACGGGAAGGGGGCTGGTCCCTGTCTCTTTGTGGCTCCACTGCCCGTCTCTGTGGCTTTGATTTTTTTTTTTCCCCAGCTACTCTCACATTCCCTTGCCAGCTGTGAAATTTCCTGTGACCACTCCCTCCCGCGCCAATGTATGTGCCCATCCCCCTGCTCTGCCTGTCTGATTTGGGCTCCCTGTTGGAGTGAAGGGTGCAGCTGTAACCCACTGATCAGTGTATGTTACGTGTCCCTGATCTACAGAGGATATGGATCTGTCTCTCTCTAGCCCAAGTTGCAGAGACTCCGGCTTGGTCTACACCACATACTTACTTTGGTGGAACGACGTCCCTCGGGTGTGAAAAATCCACCTCCCTGAGCAACGTAGTGAAACTGACCTAACCCGCTGTGTGTACGGTGCTATATCGGCAGGAGAGCGTCTCCCACCGATACAGCGACTGCCTCTCGCGGAGGTGGCGGTGTTAAGCCGAGGGGAGAGCTCTCTCTCACCAGCCATGCTGTCAATTCGTAATGTAGACCTGCCCTCCCAGGTTTAGATCCGGAGGTCCCCGGTTCAGTTCTCCTATGCGTCCGTTAAGATGGTGGCCATCACCGCGATTCCAGATGTGTGTGGGGTGTTTGGGGCTGGTCCTCACTCCTGCAGATGGGCGTGGCTTGTTAACGAAGGGCTGGTGGCCGGCTGCGTGCCTCCTGGGAGGAGAGAAACTGGTCCTGCTGGGCCTACCTTGGAGGATGAGGCTGGGGCACTTACCGCCTCAAAGGGAGTAAAATCCCCATGTGCCGTGGGGCTTGTGGAGCAGATGCTTCACCCATTACGCTGGGGCTGTGGAAATCCTGGCTACAACGGCCACAGGCTGAGCTGGGAATCTTCTGGGCACGGTTGTTACCGTGGCTACAAACCGATTGGGAAAGGCTGGGTCAGGGAGGGGCGGGCAAAGGGGAAAGAAGGGATAGGGGGGGGGGGGGAAGGGGGTTGGGGCGGGGGAGGGGGGGGGCAGGCAGGGGCACGGTTCTTTAACCCGATGTGCCCCCACACCATGGACACCCCCCACCCGGTGATGCCTTGGAGCAATGCATAGCTGGGGGGGGGGGGGGGTTGGGAGCCTTAGCAGCAGGCGCTATGGAGACATGTGCCGTTTGCTTGCGCAGGCCAAGGTGAGGCAGAAGAGGGCGATGGCTCTGGTGGACTGCAAGGGGGAGAGGGCCCGGGAGCTGACCTTCTCCAAGGGCGAGGTGATCGTGGTGACCCGGGAGGAGGATGAGCAGACCTGGGTGAGTGCGGCCGCTCTGCGGCTCCTTGGACTACTGGGCTAGGCCCCGGCTGGGGAGCCCAGGCCCCGGGTTCTAGCCTTGGGGCCGAGGTTCTTGTTCCTCTGTCCCGGTCCCCTAGGAGGGTGCTAGATCAGGGCCCAGGGGGCATTAGATGAATGTTTAGGGGATGCTTCTGCTTCCATCTCCACTGACCCCTCTGGTCTAGGGTGACCAGGTGTCCGGTTTTCGACCGGAACACTTGCTCGAAAAGGGATCCTGGTGGCTCCGGTCAGCACCACTGACTGGGCCATTAAAAGTCTGGTGGTGCTGCGGCGCTAAGGCAGGGTAGTCCCTACCTGGCCTGGCTGGCACCGGAAGCAGCCAGCAGGTCTGGCTCCTAGGCAGGGGGCCATGGGGCTGCGCGCGCTGCCCCCGCCCCGAGCACCGGCTCCGCACTCCCATTGGCTGGGAACCGGCCAATAGGAGGTGGGGAGAGGACGATGCCTGCAGGCAAGAGCAGCGCATGGAGCCTCCTGGCTCTTCCTCCCCCACCCCCCGCTTAAGACCCGGATCTGCTGGCTGTTTCCAGGGTGTGTGAATCATGGTGCCAGGGTGGGCAGGCAGGCAGCCTGCCTTAGCTCGCCACTGACCGGGAGCCGCCCAAAGTAAGCCCATGCGCCAACCCCCTGCCCCCCCCCCCTCAAACCCAGAGCACCCTCCTGTACCCCAATCCCCTGCCTCAACCCGCAGCCCCCTCCCGCAATCCGAATCCCTCGGCCCCAGCCTGGAGCCCCACTCCTGCACCCCCAAACCCCTCATCCCCAGTCCCACCCCAGAGTCCGCACCCCCAGTCGGAGCCCTCACCCCTTCCCACACCCCAACTCCCTACCCCAGCCCGGAACCCCCTGCCACACCCTGAACCCCTCATTTCTGGCCCCACCCCAGATACCCCCAGTTAGAGCCCTCACCCCTTCCTGCACCCCAACCCCCTGCCCCACCCCAGTGAAAGGGGGGGAGGGAGGGTGAATATAGTGAGTAGATGGCGGGGCCTCGGGAAAGGGGTGTGGCCTTAGGGCAGGGTTGGGGCTAGGATGTTCAGTTTTGTGTGACTAGAAAGTTGCAACCCTACTCTGGTCCCTGGGGGACAGAGCTGATGCACTCACAGTCCCCTCCTCACAGCCCCCAGCTAGGAATTGTATTGGGGGCAGAGATGTGTGGTCTCAGGATCCCACCTGGGGTGCAAAGGCCACCCCCATTGCCTGCCTTGTATATCTGTGAATCTTCACACTTCTCTCCCCCACTCCCCTAAGCTCTCTAAACCAGGCACCCCAACTCCTTCCTGCACCTTCTGAGTGGGGAGCCCCCCTCGGCACCTCTCGGCTCTCATCTGCTGCCTTCTGCCCTGTCTCTCAGGTCGGCTTCATTGAAGGAGATGGCTCCAGGACGGGCGTCTTCCCTGCCAGCTCCGTCCACCTCTTGCAAGAGTGACCGGCTGGTTTTTCCTTTCCCCTCGGAGCCGGCGCGAGCTCTCGGCGAGCGGGTGGGGGGCAGGGCTGAGCGCTCGCTGCCCCACCACCAAGGTGTCAGGACTTTGTGCTCAAGCCGCTCCACAAGGGGATCACAGGAGCAGAGGCCTGTTTCTTGCTTCCCTTCCCACCCTCCAGTCTGGACCTTGAGGGTAATGGACGCTAGGGCATGTACTGTGTTGAGGCTTGGGTGGAATCAACCTCCCCCCCCCCCCCCACCATGTGCTGGTCCATTTAGCCTCTTCACCGAGACTAGTTCCTTTTCCTGGACGGAGAGGCGGCCGGGCATCCCACCCACCCATCGCACCAGGACCAGTGTCTGTCTCTACACCCCCGGCTAGGCCAGCTCACCCCAGTCTTGCAGCTCACTGGATGAGCTGGACAACGGGATTCATCGTCTTCGCTGCCTCGGTCAGGGGGAAGCTGATCAACGGGGAAGGCTTGAGGCTCTGGTGGAATTTGCAACCTCCTCCTGCAGAGTTGGGGAGGGGCAGAGGAGCCGATAGGAAATGGACAGAGAACGGACAGCCTGCTGCACCTGCTCTCCGCTCTGCATGCCTCGGTTTCTGCCATTTGTCTGCTCCATAACGTTTGTGGGCTCTGTGGGGTCGTCCCCTCCTCGGGGCAGGGGTAGGGTTATGGCTGGGCCAGGGAAGGGAGTTCTGTTTGGCGCCTGGATGCCTCTCATCACGTTCCCCCGGGATCAAAGTGGGAGCTGGGAGTTCCAGCACTCCAATACTGGGTAAGGGGTAGGGGCCGGGCGACGCTCCACTGGCCTCAAATGTCTGTATTGAAGGAAAGAAAGGAGGAGGCAGATCCCAAACTTTGTGTTCTTCTTCCCAGGCCAGGAGAAGGCGGCCAGCCCCTTGTGGGCGACTAGGAACAGTCGCCACGTGGCCATGCAAGGCGCACCGCTCTCCCTGTTATTTCCTACGGATCCATGGCAGGACGTGGCCCATCAAGTCCCGATGGGACTTGCCCCCGCCAACGCCGGGCATCTCTCCTGGCCTCCCCCTCCCCTCCACAATGCCCCCAGCCAATGAACAATGCTGCGCAAGGGAGAAAGGGGGGATTACCCTACACCTCGGAGACATACAGGCGTCTTTCTCTGCCTAATCCTGGCATAACTGGCCCAAGCCGATAACGGCTGATAAGGGGAGGATAAAAAGCAAGTCTCCTAGTGCTGCGTGTGTTATCCTAGAAGCCTAGAAATTAGAGATGGGGAAGCCAGATGAAGCCATCCAGACTGTTCCCTCCCCCACCAGGGGGGTGCGCTTGGACAGGGGGGCTCACTACAACGGATCCTCCAGTGGTGTTTCCATTGATTCAAGTGCTGCTCTTTCCCTTGGGCTGCTCTTTGATGTCAGAGAGTTGTCTCCGGACACTGTCTAAATTCCCCCTTTTGCGCCACTTCATCCCATTCTCTCCTGCCTCCTCCTCCAGAAACAACCCCCTCCACCCCTAGCATTGGCACAGGGCTGGCTGACTGCCCATGGTATGCCTCAGGGTGTTCACCGTCCCTGCCTTTTAATAACAACAGCGAACGCCTAACGCTTTTCATCGGTCAGTCTCAAAGCACTGTACAGAGGAGGTAGACTTCATAGAATATCAGGGTTGGAAGAGACTTCAGGAGGTCATCTAGTCCAATCCCCAGACAGGTTTTTGCCCCAAATCCCTAAGTGACCCCCTCGAGGATTAAACTCACAGCCCTGGGTTTAGCAGGCCAATGCTCAAACCACTAAGCTTGAGTAGCATCATCCCTGTTTTACAGATGGGGAAACTGAGGCACACAGCAGGAGTAGTGATTTACCCAAGGTCATCCAGCAGTGAATTCTGTTCACGTGTTTCCCGGACTGCTCCGAACCCTCAGGTTCCGCTTATTTAAAAGTAATTGAGACAGTTGCTTTTTGGCCTGTCATTCTGAATCTCTGCGTTTTCCCCATCTGCATAATTTGCAGGTACCATTGACGGCCGCCCTAGCTCAGCACGCAACTAGCATGATACCTGGCCATTCAATAGGGCTGCTGCTTGCATGCCTGAAGTGATTTTTTTAATAGCAGTTAAGCCCGGAAAGGAATCCTAGAATATCAGGGTAGGCAGGAGGTCATCTAGTCCAACCCCCTGCTCAAAGCAGGACCAATCCCCAACTAAATCGTCCCAGCCAGGGCTTTGTTAAGCCTGACCTTAAAAACCTCTAAGGATGGAGTTTCCACCACCTCCCTAGGTAGCCCATTCCAGTGCTTCACCACCCTCCTAGTGAAAACGTTTTCCCTAGTATCCAGAAAGGACCATTAGATCATCTACTCTGAGCTCCTGTGTATCCCAGGCTGTCAGTTTTCACCCAGCTACTCCTGTGTTGAGCCCAATAACTAAAGCATTTCAGTCCTCAGGCACCTAAGCTGACGTGTGCTGCGGGCAGAGAACAGGCAGGACCGAAGTGCCCCAGTGCCCGTGGTGCCCTGCAACGGCAGGGCATTGGTTAGGTGGGAGAAGTGCTTTAAGTCTTGGCAGGATCGGGGCCCAGATCGTCCGCTTGAGAAAACCTAGCCCTCGATGGTTGTTTTTTAAAAAAGGGGTTAGAAATGGTTCCCTTTTGCAAATCAAGCGAAGGGGATCGGTAGTGCAGAGAGCTCATTCTGGGTCAGACCTGACCCACAGACCAATTTACGCCAAGGGTTTACCCCCCCCCCCCAAAGCCCCTGTGACTTGACTGTGGCCCCCTTCAGCTTTTGTCTGTTTCCCGCTTTAGGAGATGAGTCTTCTGTCCTATGGGTTTCATCACCCTCCTGCTTCACAGAGACCCACCTCTTCTTGGGAGGCCGCTCTGTTTCTTTGGCTCTGATCCGGCTTTCCATCCCCTTTCCCTTACAGGAAAATACTTGAAGGAAATAAAGGGAGCCAGATGGATGCCTTGTCCCCGACCCTAATAGGAGTCCAGTCCCTGGATCTCTCCTTGGTCCCCTCGCCTTTGTCTATAGCAGGGTAGGATATCTCTAGGCAGAAATCCTACAGCAGGAGACTGTGGTGTTCTGATGGGCACGGAGAAGGAAAAGCTAGTTTGTCAAGTGGCTTTTCCCACCTTCTTCCTAACCCTGAAACTGTGAAATATTTTTTTTTATAAATAGGAAAGAGGTCTCTATTGGCCCGCCCATGTAGTGCCGGGCTCGAATTGGAGGTAGGCCAGGTAGATTTCAATCACCCATAACGCCGGGCGGACTTCAGATCTGGTTTGGCCTGACCTAGACAGAGGCCATTGAGTGCAATGACTAGAAAGAAGGCTCTTGATGGAGGTGGCTGGACAAGAGATGGCCCCCTGTGGTTCTCCCGGGGTGCCTAGTCATTTAGGTGCTGGTTTAGATCTGATGAGGACCCCACCGCCAGAAATTGTGGCGGGGAAGGGAGACGACTGTAATTTTGGGGCTCAGGCGTAGGCCCATCTCCGCTTTGAATGTACAGATTTTGGGGGTTTTTTTGCCTCTGGCTCCTTTCCCGTGGGTCTAATGGTTATACAGAGACCCATTCTAGCCTCTGTCAGGCATACATTTTAAATGGGGTGGGGTGCTTGTTTGGTTGGCTTCTGCAATGGTTTACTGGGACCAATGCTTCTGACCCGTATGAGCCTCCCTCGTGATTTGTTGTCCCCTGTGATCAAGTTGCGTTTTATAATTGTCAATGGGTTTTTAGTGGAATAGCTCATCTCAAGATGGTCTTTTTTTTTTATTCCCCCCCCCCAATTTCTAATAAAATTGATTGTTTTTTTGGTAAGTGGAAGTGGTTCTGTGTGATATGTGACAGCAGCAGTGGTTTTCCATAGGTGTTAATAGACCAGTGATGGGTGAGGTATGAATATTTATATACAATTAATAATATCGTAGTAATACAAAGCCTCATCCCAAAGCGCTGGACACACTAGGTATAGAAATCGCTTCACCCACAACTGAAATGCAGCCACTTCTGGAGTGGAGTCTGGCAGCTGTTTAACAGGTGCACAGCACTTTAAGACAGGAATGGGAAGCGTATTGTCTTCTGTTGAACTGTAGGGGCGAATAGAGGGAAGAAGAATGGAACAGGCTGGAGTTGGAAGCTGGAATTGGGCTGGGATACTCTTGTGGGATTTCTGATGCCCCCGAGTGGTTTTATATCCCCTCCACTGTAACAGCACCTCATGGGGTGTTAGTTCAGTATTGACTCTTTCCTCCTATGGTGCATTTGCAATTGGACCCAAGTAAAGGGTTTATTTTAGTGACTATTCAGATTAGATTCCTGCTGATGTGAGTTTATTTTCCTGGAAGTGGCGGAATCCTTCCCCTTGGCCTCCTAGACAAAAATACGTGAAGGAATTTTTGAGTCGTCTCTCCGTATAATTCTTGGTGTCAAATTGCATAAGGGAATCTGTCCAGGGCAGCAACTCTGTGTGTGTTCCCACCTGCCTTTTTCGATTTGGATCAGCCATTTTATACCCAGCTTTCCTGACAACCCGGAAAGGGACTGCTTGGCTGCACTTTGCATTTACCCTCAGGAGTAAAACTAAAGATTTACAGATGGGGCAGGTCTGACTTTTTACTTAAAGAGATACTCCTCTTTAAAACCACCCCAAATCCTCTTTCCAACAGCCCGCTGGAATGTTACCCCTAGAAAAACTTTTGAACATCTTGACTGAGATTTAAAAAATAAAATCCCCAACGTTCAGCTCCTAAATTTTCAAAAGCAGCCAGCAATTTTGCATGCCTGTTGTTACCTGACTTGAGACAGCTGAAGAGGGGCAGAACTAAAAAAAAAAAAAACGCTAAGCACCCACCCTCTGAAAATCAGGGACCCTTTTGAGGTCTGTGAGGGTGGCTGCCCAAAATCACTAGTCGCCCTTCAACATTTGGACCCCAAGGCCCCAATTCAGCAAAGCATGTTTGGAGTCCCCTTCAATGAGATTTAAGAATGAGCTCAAGTGCTTTGGCGAATCCGAGCTAATATCTTCATTAAGGGCACCTCTGCGCTTCGAGCTCGGGGGGGTCGTTCTCAGCTCAAAGTGCAGATTTTGCTTCATCTGCCTGACTTTCAAACACTCTGAGCCGCTCACTGACTGCAGCGGGGGCCGGTGGGCCCTTGGCACTTTTGAAAATGAGGCTACTGCTATACGTGGACTTAGGAGACCTTGTTTTTTGAAAACTTGGATCTGACTTTAATTCTCACCCTTGATGCTGTTTTCTTTCTGCAGTCCCCTCGGCTTGAATGCTATACATCAAACAGATCTGTTCCTAATCTGTTTCTGTTCCTAATCAGTTTCATTTTTACCCTCTCTAGTCAGTTTCATTTTCTGGTTCTCTTGCTGCAGCCCAGTGTTGTTGTTTTTCAACACTGCAGCAACCTCTAACTCCTCCCCCCTGCATTGCTACATGAAAATGTTTCTAGTCCCATATGTCTGCCCTCCCCCACCCCCATCCCTGGCTCCCCTTTTGAGAAAAGAAACCTTACATTTTGAGCCCTGATGCTACCTCCCTGTGCCTCTTTAAGCACTAAGGCATGGCACCGGTTTTCATCTCATACATACACACCCCCTCCTCTGGGCTGGTGTTAGGAAACTGGCAGACTCCAACCGCCTAAGCTGTGCTCTAATTACCTAAAAATGCTAAGCCTGGAGGGTCATTACGAACTTGAATTTGAAAAATAAACATGGGGAGGGGGGAAAAGTCAAACCAGAGAATTAGTGGCACTGTCTAAAACCCCTGGCTCGTCCTCCTCTCTCTGTTTTGCACACTGATCACCATGTCCAGCATCCTGTCTCCACGGTGAGCTTATGCTTCAGAGCTAGGAGAAACCCAAAGTTGGCCTGTGGTGGAACACTGGCTGTGGACTGCAGGACAATTCCTTCCTGACCCCTCATAGCTGATCAGTTTGTGCCTTGAAGCATGGGATTTAATTACCAGGACTAGTCAAAAAATTTCCCCCTAAAACTCTTTTTGATGGAAAACTGGGATTTTGGCTAAATGATTTTTTTTTTTCCACAAAAGGTGTCCGTTTTTTGAGGAAATTTTGCATTCATTTCTTCAAAAAGTCCAAACACCGGACATCTGAACCATTTCAGTTTTGATACACTGCCATCGTGCCTCATGTGAGTTGTAGTTTGTGCGACCTGCTGCGCAGACCCATTGTAATGGTCAGTTCCTGTCCCAAAGACCTTAAACAACCTAGTTATTTACATACAGAACTGCAACTGTCATTATTAGCCTTACAATTAGGCTCTTTGAAAGGATTAGCTGCTACTTTGAATAAGAACAGCCTGCTCCCTGGGCTACAATAAAATGACATGCATCACCCAACCCTCATGCTTCAGGACAGATGTTGGTCACCAGCTGGGGTCAGGAAGAAATTTCCCTTCGCTCAATGGGAGACGGTTGCACTGGGGCCTTTCGCTGAAGCACCAGGCCGTGGCTCTGTAGGCTGCAGGATCCTGGATTAGAAGATCCGTTGCAGTGTGGTAAGCCGGTTTGGGGGGAAATTTCCAGCCTGGGTTTATGACTCCACGAGCCCAGCGGTCGATGGAGCGTGCCAACAGGTGGGGGCTTGGTACAATGCAGACTTTCAGAAGCCGTGAAGGCCATGCCCTACCCTGACTGTGCACAGCCCCCCCGCCCCCAGCTCTGTTCCCAAAATTCCCATGTCCTGGTGGCATCTCCAGCAGCTCCTGCTCCCCTCTGGTCCAGGCCCAGTGTTTTGTCCGTGTGGCTGCGGTAGCCTGCAGGGGGCTGCGAGTCTGGCCCTTGGGCACCGCTCCTGCCCCGGCCGCTCACACACGAGGGCACCGCCTGCGTCCACACGCGCCGGGCCCAGCCCCGGCTCGGCCCGCGGCTCGCTCCATTTAGCCCGTCCCCCGGGTGCTGTTCCGGCTGCATGTGGCAGCCCCACGGCCACGCCCCCGTCTTTGCTTTCGCTCTTTCGCTCCCGTTTCTTCTTTTTCCGCCCCCGGCCCCGCTAGGCTGTCAGCGGCCCCGCGACCGACACTTGGAGCAAAAGTTCGACCAGCCCCCCCCATACCGCCCCCCTACACACCCACTTCCCCCCCACACCCACCTCCCCCCCTACACACACACACACACACACTCCTCCCCACCCCCTACACACCTATCCCCCTACACACACCCACACCTCCCCCCCTANCTCTCTCTCTCTCTCTCTCTCTGTGTACGAGCAGGGTAAGAAAAACCAAAACAGTGTGTGTGTTTAAACTTTCCTTGGATCGTGTGTGTGTGTTTGTTTAGTTTCTCTACTTTGCAGCTTGGATCTGTGTGTCCAGGAATGAAGGACAACCCAAACGGGGTGTGTGTCTGTTTAAAAGTTGCAACTTGGATCTGTGCAGAACAAGAGAACCTCCTGGATAAATCCTGCTGATAGAGGGAGGAAGGGGCTGTCTGGCGGGTCTCTTCCAGCGGATTTGGCCTAGGGACCTGCTGACAGCACTTGCTAAAACAGCCCGATTCTGATTTTCTCGGGGTTCAGAGGCTCACCAGCTCCCTCGAGGAAGGGGTGCCCAGCACCTCTGAAAATCAGGCCGTCAAAGCTTTGCCCCCCCCCAAAATGTCAACTTTGGTGGCGACATGTGAAAACAACAAAGTTTCTGATAGCCTGATCCTTTGGACTTCAGCCGTCCAGTCTAACCCAATCCTCCTTGATTCCTCTGTGCATTTGAGCTGTTGCTTTCCTTGGGCTCCTGACTGTATTTTCATGTTGCCAGGGTTTGGTCGCATGAAAAGCGGGGTTTTCAGCCCCACCCATGTGTGGGGCTTTCTGATTGTCCTTCATGGCCCTCTCCCTGCCCCCAACACCACCCCGGCTCCAGGGCCGGGTTTGGAGAGGGGTAAAGAGTGGGCGAAAGCGACAGGAATCTGAACAGGGCAAACCCAATCTCAGACTGGGGCTCGTCCAAAGAGACTGGGCTGGGGAAAAGCAAAAATGGCCAGGAAGGGCAGGGAGGAGGGGAAGGAACTGGGAGTCTAAACCTTTTTCACAAGAGAATGAAATCGCGCACCAGATTTCAGAACAGGGCCTTAGATAAAGTAAACCGTTTAGTGTAGGAACAACCGGCCTGATCCTTCCTGTGCATCCGTCTTGTCCTGGGGAAGGTCTCCTGGCTTCCCCTGATTTACTCTTCGGGGCCAGCTCCTTAGCTGGTGGAGCTCTCGGTTGCAGTGAGGCTACCCCCATCACGCTGGCAGGGCATCTGTGCCCTGACTGGCACCCGTGCAGTGCAATCAGGCTCTGGTGCAGTGTGCAGTGGAGGAGGGGCTGGTGCATGAAGTTAATATTTTACTTTCCTTGCGACCTTTGCCTCAGTGGAGTGTAATTAACCCCCTCTGGCTCCCTCCACCCCCCATCAATGTGTACATTCAGCTGGGAGCATTAGCGCTCAGCTGTAAGGTTGGGCCTTGCATTGGCTCTAGGGCAATCAGGTGCCAGAGCACGGCTTCCCATTGCTGAATGGAGGGCACAGGCCCTGCACGCTGGTGAAGTATTGCACCCAGCAGCGCTGCCCTTCCAGCATAATACCTGGTGGGTGTGGCCCTGCCTGCAAATGGGTGGGTGGGGGGGGCTGTTTATATAAGGGGAAGTATGTTAAAATATTTCCCCACGTGATATGGGTTGCACCACAGAATCTGTTAAGGAGCTGCTAATTGCTCCAGAGTCCCTGGAGAGTTTCTCTCTCGGAGGGCGTTGCTTTCTCCTTTGCACTGCAGGGCCTGATTCTCCATTGCCCTGCTCCTGGTGGTGGTGTTTTACACCAGGGCAAAGTGGGTGTAAAGGGCCACTCCGAAGGGTAGTGCTTTGCCTTTGTTTTGCACACGGGCAAATGGCTGCAGAAGGCCTGCAGACTGGGCCTCCAATCGGCACCTTCTCCAGGTCTCCCCCGGCTGTGGTGGAAGCACCAGAGGAACCAGTCTTTTTCCCCCCATGTTGTCTGGAGGGGACCACGAGCCATTGTCCCAGGCACCCTTCACACTCGGAGGCTGCTCGACTCCAGCACTCAGTGTGCCTGGCCCAGGCTGTGGGCGTATGTTCCCTGGGATACCTGTGGGGTCTGTATCATTTCTAGCTGGGGACAGACCTCAAGCCACTTGCACTGTTCAGGAACAGTGAAGCCAAGGCGCCGTGTAGCTGCCCGTGGTATCTTATGTGTCTAACTGAGAGAAACCTATTGCTGATACATACTTTAGTGGCAACTTGTGGCTTACCTTCAGGGCCGGCTCCAGGCACCAGGTTGGCAAGCAGGTGCTTGGGGCGGCCACTCCGGAGAGGGGCTGCAGGTCCAGCTATTCGGCGGCAATTCGGCGGACGGTCCCTCATTCCCGCTCGGAGCGAAAGACCTTCAGCTGAATTGCCGCCACAGATCGCAATCACAGCTTTATTTATTTATTTGGCTGCTTGGGGTGGCCAAAACCCTGGAGCCGGCCCTGCTTACCTTGGTGCTCCATCGACCCCCACAGATTGGTCAAAGGCTGTGAGAGGCCATTCTAGTGCCAGGCTCAATGCAGAAATTAGAGGGACTGAAATATGCCCCAGTGCTGTGTGCAGTTGCAATCAGTATCCAAGGGTGGCCCAATTATCTGGTCTCCCACAGCCAGCTCTACACAATAAGAGAGGAGACCTCTCCAAAGCCAAACATCTGAGTACATGTTGCAGTACCTTTTAGGAGGACGTAAGGGAAAGCGTACATAGGGAACCCTGACCATCCGCTGCTGGGAGCAGCCTAGAGGCACATGGGGTGAGGCATGAAGCAGCTGTGAAAACACAAGGTAGATGCCTGGGTGTCTTTCAGAAGGACCAGAGAGACACAACTGAAAGGACCGCTCCTACCCAAAGCATTAGCCAATAGGCCTTGGAAGTGAATGTCACTAGATCTGCGTGGAAAAAAGGGATTTGGCTTTCGAGGAGTTGCTCGCCAATCCAGCTTCATAGCAGTCTTCTCACTAGACCAAGAGGTGACAGAAAAAGAGGTCTGGCCCCAGAAGAATCAACCTCCTCCCGCAGCTCACACCTTGCCACGCTTTTGGCATGCCATGATTTCAGGCGTGTTGCTTCCAGGCTCTAGCACCAACAAATGAATGGACTTCCGGTTCCGATTGCTCTGGTGGTTACAACAAAAACGACCCCATATGAGTTCTGCTAGACTATGGGACAACCCCTGTCAGTGACCAGAGTAACTCAGTCGCTTATGGGTTGACCTTTCAGAACAAAGCTGCCCCATACAGGTAAATCTTTGTCCTCACTGGCCCTGCTTGTAAAGATGTGAAGCTTAGAGATGCCATAGCTAAGAAGTCTCGAAGCTCTCTTCTCTAACCTTGAAAATACAGCTGAAAACTTAACCAAGCTTAAACCACAAGACCCAGTACTACTGATAAGACTGGATGGGGAAAAAGTTGGACTGCCCCAGCAATGAACCTGAACCCCATGATCCTACCTGCAGGAGACTGATCAAGTGGCTCTGTACAGAAGAAATAGGCAGTAGGATGGTTACGGGTGACCCCAGTAGTGGTGGTACCTGTGTCATGTACATCACAGCCCTAGTGAAAGGAGAGAATCTTGCGGGGCAGAGACCTAACCCCACTGAGCAGGACTCTACACCTTTGGGATCAAACCGTCCGTAAGGCCAGGGGACCAGCAGATCTGCCTGAGTTGCACCTAGAAGAGGAAGCCAGGCCGGGGGAGAAAATTTTCCCACCCAAAAATGAGCTTCCTTCAAAAATATTTTTTTTCTCCCTGGGAAGATCTCACTGTTAATGACCTTCTTTGGGGGGGGGGGGGGGAGAAATGTCAGTTCAAAATGAAA
>NC_048317.1:11737830-11796636 GCF_013100865.1 Trachemys scripta elegans | reverse complement strand
CCCCCCCCCCCCCCCCCCCCCGAGTGCTGCTTTACCGCGTTATATCCGAATTTCTGTTATATCGGGTCACATTATATCGGGGTAGAGGTGTATGTTGTTGGTTGTAGGTAGATGCTGTATGATAGAGAGGAAGACAGAGCAGCTTTAGGGATAACTCTGTGTTAACGCTAATAAAAGTTCCTTGTTCAGTGTTAGGAGAAGGTTGATTCTTTATCGCTCAGAGACAAGGTGGGGGAGGGAATATCTTTTCTTGGACCAACTTGAGAGAGAGACAACCTTTGGAGCTTAAACGGAGCTCTTCTTCTTCAGCGCTGTGTAAGCGCGAAAGCTGGTCTCTCTCACCAACAGAAGTTGGTCCAATAAAAGATATGACCTCACCCCCCTCGTCTCTAATATCCTGGGACCAACACTGCCACAGCACGACTGCCATCCTAACTTGGCAGTAGTGCTTTGAACTGCCATCTCGTTTGCAATTCACTGAGACACAAAGGGCCTGATTCTCCCCCGCTTTGCACCTTGGGTTGTCCTACAGCACCAATCAGGGCACAAAACTCTGCCCACGCAGCCGTTCCCATTCATTTGCCCTGGCAGCGTTTTGCACCCAGGGGGCACTTGCTTTGCACAGCTGGGTCCGTTCCCTGGGGTGCAAGGCAATGGAGAATCTGGCCCCGGGGCACAAGACCTCACGAGCGAACATGGAGAAGCTGCAGCGGAGGTGTAAAAAGGCGGAATAGCTAAACACAGGCTGCTTTTGTAGGGAAACCATTACCTCTCTGGTGGCTTTTTAGGGGGCCAAGAATGTTGGCGAAGGGCATCACGGCCTGGTCACCTTGTTAATGTTCGGAGTCTGGCATTGCTCTAGAACTATGACTTCCCTGATTTTACCCAAGGCTGAGTGTGCAATAGGCTACCGGGGCATCTAGGGTTGCCATGCTCTGGGCCTGGTACTGCAGCCTCAGAGGTGCTGGAGTAACCCAGTGAGGGGCACTGCTAATGGGTCTATTCAGGATGACGATCCACCGGCCCATCCCTTGCTCTGCCCCTGCCCTCAGACTCTGTAGCAGGGTAGAAGGAAGCCGTGCAGAGCTGGGCCCCGTGCCAGGCTGGGTTTGTGGATTTCCTGCGCTGCTCCCGCGGGCTGCCCCCATTCTCTGTGCTCTTCTCCTACATAATGTAACGGCTCCAGCAGCACCTGGGAGCTGTGGTTATATCCACATGCATGTAGACGGGGGGCTAAAAATAGCCGGGAATGAAATCGCACTGACCTGAGGTGAGGGCTGGGACTGGCTATATTTAGCCCTGAGTTTAGTGCAGCAACCACGGCTAGATGGGGCCGGCTGTCCTGGGCTATGACCCATAAGTGCTTCACGCCGTGGCACTGGGAACGTGGGCAATGCGGGGTGTTGCAGACCTGGCAGAACAGGTCTTTGTAAATGGAGCTGCCGGGTTGTTGAGGGCTGTACTGCAAGTGCTCTCTTACCAAAGCTGCTGCCCCCAGAGTATAATAGACCCCGCTCCTCCCCCCACACACTTTATTCGGATAGCTGTAAGCCCTGAACCTGAGATCCCTGCCTTTCCAGCCTCAGCAGGTCTTGTCAGACAGCGTAAAGACCTGGCATTCCCAAGGCCGCCTTGCTTCTGTGTGTTTATTTTTGGTTTCTTGGTTTTTCTTTCTCCCTCCATCTCAACTCCACACGGCCCTAGGTGTCCATTTCTGGGGGGAGCATTTGAACTAGAAACCAGTGCTCTGTGCGGGCTGAAAGTTGGGCGTCCCGGTTTGGAGACGGTGGTCAAAAGTAAATTCTGCTGCCCCTTAAGCCATCCCCACTCCTGGGATGTGTTGGATTCAGATAGAATAGATGTCCCAAAGGTGCTGATAGAGGCCAGTGACTGTCCAACATTAAACAGACTTAAATAAGGTTCCGGGCTTGGTTTGCAGAGACTTCCGCCTGCTTAGTGCCATGGCAAGCGTGCCATTCAAAATCTTTGTAACTTTTTGGTAAAGACACCGAAAAGAAGGAAAAACCGCTAAAGTGCTGGAAACGTCAAGTATTAAATAAGGCTTCCATTTAACAGCATCCCCTGTTCCCTTTCCCGTGAGCTGGAGAGGGTTTTTAGAAAGGAAAACCCCCTTGTCTGGCAGTCTCTTAGATGGCATTCAAGATGGCATTAACTGTCCCTTGGGAAAAGAGAAGAAGTTCGTTGAGATGGGCTGGAGCTGGCGTTGCTGCTGCTGCTAAGGTCCGATCCCGTTTTTTAGAAGACACAACAAGACAAACACACGCAAGACAAGAACAGCAAAGGTAGAAAATGCAGCGTCTGTCTGTGGGGTTGACTTTTTCTTGCAGACTCGCTGCTGGAGAAATGCCGGCACAATGCACGAGACCTGGGAAACTTGTACCAGCATTGGGCAGTTTAGGGCATTGCTTTAAGTTGCTTTTCTCTGGTCACAGGCTTACAGCTGTGTTGCAAAATATACAGCCTGGGCTGCTGGCGAAACCAGAGTCTTCTTCGATAGAATTAAAAAGGAGGGGGATGGGACAGGGAAGAAATAAGGTGGGGAAGGAAAAGGACACGTGATGGGGAGAGAGACAAAGTCTCAGATCCCAGGTGGTGGTTGGGTCCCTTTCTCTGGCCTGCTCGGGTCAGGACATCTCTCAGGATCAGGATGATGAAAGCCCAGAGTCCCAGGAGATGGGGCAGGTGGGAGCCAAGGTGGCCAATTTTTCTCCCAAAATCTCAATCTTTTTTTCTTTTTTTTTCTTTAAAGGATCCCTGAAGGGAGACCTGGGCAGAAAGCTCGTCCTCTTATTATTTCATTCACCCGTTCGGCTTGGTTTCCGACACTCCAAGCTGGTTCACTGACTTCGGGTCCCACGCTTGGCTTGTTTACTAGGCACAATCTGAACACAGTCCTTGAGTTCTATCACGAGGCCTTTTTGTTTGGACTAATTCCCTCCTTCTGTCTCCCTCTGGTGCCTTTTCCCATTGACGTTTGTTATTACAGGGGTTAGGGTGACATCGTACGAACGTCCATGTATTTTTGACCGTTGAGCTCACAGTGCGGGTAAATCTGGAGCCCCAGTTATTACAACAGATGGCACCGGTGTAACTGACAGCAGGATTTGGCTTGCTGGGTCTAACTGAACCCCCCCCATGGAGCCCGCCTAGCTGAATCCAAGTTTGTAATCAGAGTACAGCAGTTGCTGTATCAGACTGGAGTTTGGTGTCAGCAGCTGCCTCGTACTCTCAGAAAGCTGGGGCGGAACCAAGATACACACCAAGATGCAATCTGGTGCCAGCCTGTTCCTCTCCTCTCGCTCTGGGGCTGCTGCCTTTCCATGTGTGATGTCCTCTTCTGCCTTTCCATGTGTGATGTTCCACATGCAGAAAAGAGCCAGGACTCTGCTGTTGTGACCATCACGGGGATTCTTATATTGAGGCTCCTGAACACAGACAAGCCCCGTTGTTCTCTCCTCTGGTTCTCTGTGCTGCCTAGTTTCAGAGTAGCAACCGTGTTAGTCTGTATCCGCAAAAAGAACAGGAGTACTTGTGGCACCTTAGAGACTAACAAATTTATTTGAGCATAAGCTTTCGTGGGCTACAGCCCACTTCTTCGGATGCATGTAGTGGAAATACAGTAGGAAGATATATTTACACAGAGAACATGAAACAATGGGTGTTACCATACACACTATAAGGAGAGTGATCAGTTAAGGTGAGCTATTATCAGCAGGAGAGAAAAAGAACTGTTTGTAGTGGTAATGGAAACGGCCCATTTCCAGCAATTGACAAGGAGATGTAAGGAACTGGGGTGGGGAATAAGCATGGGGAAATAATTTTACTTTGTGTAATGGCCCATCCGCTCCCAGTCTTTATTCAAGCCTCGTTTGATGGTGTCCAATTTGCAATTTCCACTACGTGCATCCTATGAAGTGGGCTGTAGCCCACGAAAGCTTATGCTCACATAAATTTGTTAGTCTCTAAGGTGCCACAAGTCCTCCTGTTCTTTGTGCTGCCTAGGGTCACCAACCGGGGTCTCTCTCGATTCTGGCCAGGTCTCTGCCGTTATGGTCGGGGCCTGTTGGAGATGCTTTACAGTACAAATCCAAAGCAGATGCGTTTCCGCATCTTTGGCCAGGCTGAGAAAGCGCGCAGAAACTGGAGAAGACCGAACCTCCTTTCCATCTGCCTCTGACCGTGACCTCCCGCGTCAGGAAATAAAAAATAATAACGAAAAAAAGAGTTTTAGAAAAAATATGGGTCAAAGTTTTTGTTTTCTTTTGACTCATGGCAGCTGGATAATCCAGAGACATTTTAACCCTTCCCTCCCGCTTCTCTTGAGCGGGTAATTTTATAGGAATAGCTGCAAGATGCATGTATCATGTGAGTACGTATGGTCTACGGGGAAGAGCTGTCCTGTCAGCCATAATGAGTGATCAGTGGTTTTATACACCCTGGGCCAGGTTCACAGTTGGAGTAAATCCATGCCGTTCTGTGGACTTTAATGGAGTTGTGCCCATGGACACCAGCTGAGAATCTGACCTCTTACTTTATCCATCATCTTCCGTGTATAATAGAATCATAGAATATCAGGGTTGGAAGGGACCTCAGGAGGTATCTAGTCCAACCCCCTGCTCAAAGCAGGATCAATCCCCAGACAGATTTTTGCCCCAAATCCCTAAATGGCCCCCTCAAGGATTGAACTAACAACCCTGGGTTTAGCAGGCCAAGTGTAAACTAAAACTAAAAAAACTCATGGCAAGAAAAAAGAACTTAAGAACTATAGGTCAAGGGAAGAGAGAGGTTCTCAGCTGAGAACTGAAGTGAGAGGGAAGGTCAATGGGGCAATGAGATCATCGAGGTTCTCCAGATGGCAGGAGCTGCCGAGATGAAAGCTATATCACAAAAAGCAGTGAACGGGACACCAAAAGTAGTATCTGTCTGGCTATGGTACTTATCTGTCCCCTATTCCTGGAGCATCTGAGCGCTTCACCATCTTCAATGTATTTCTCCTCACACCCTCCCAGGAGGCAGAGGAGGGCTCTTATCCCTGTTGTACTGGTGGGGAAACTGAGGCACAGAAACGAAGTGACTTGCCCAAGGTCACACAGGAAATCTGTGGCAAAGTAAGGAATTGACTAGGACCTCCCACCCCTAAGGTTAGTGTCCTCACCATTGGGCGACCCTTCCTCTCCTGGGTTGAGGAGAATAGAGACAAGGGAGCAAATGTTGCTCTGTTATGCTAGCATAAACGCAGAGTCATGCCGCTGGCTTCCAGAGTCGGTCTGGGCGTATGCTGGTGTAGCTAGCAAAAGAATTTGGCACAAGGTCAATGAGATAAGCTGAGGTCAATCTATGGAGGGTTTCAAAGACCCGGGCATTTTAAGGGAGGATGGCCTTGTGGTTAAGGCGCTTTATCTGGATTAAGTCCCATCTCGGTTACAGTCTCCCTAGATGCGCTTGGGCCAGTTGCTTCGTCTCTCTGGGCCTCGGTGCCCAGGCTACAGAACAGGAATAATACTTTTTCTCGCACCCTTTCGTCTGGCTTCTTTCCTGAGGAGGTTGTGAAGGCTAGGACTATAACAGCGTTTAAAAGAGAACTGGATAAATTCATGGAGGTTAAGTGCATTAATGGCTATTAGCCAGGATGGGTAAGGAATGGTGTCCCTAGCCTCTGTTTGTCAGAGGGTGGATGGAGATGGATGGCAGGAGAGAGATCACTTGATCATTACCTGTTAGGTTCACTCCCTCTGGGACACCTGGCATTGGTCACTGTCGGTAGACAGGATACTGGGCTGGATGGACCTTTGGTCTGACCCAGTATGGCCGTTCTTATGTTCTCTGCGCAATTTGGGGTTGTCTCTTGCTACGTGTCTGTGCAGCGCCCAGCGCCATGGGGCTCCCAATCTCAGTCTGCACCCATGGGTGCTCCGGTGATAAAATAATGCATTCTTTTCTCGGTTGCACCAGTTCCGTTCTCCATGAAGCGGCAGGGGTGTCACTGGGGGGCACCGTTTGGCCAAGTGGGGGGGGGGCAGTTTAGAACCGGATTTTGGAAATGTTGCCCCTTTCCTATCACCCCTCCGATGCTGAGGCTGTTTCTGGGAGGGGGGGGTGTGTGGTTGTTTCCACGCTGATGTTTCAGGGCTCACGGCGGCTTCTGTTTGACCTAGGACGGAGCTCTGGATCTGCTGAAAGAACTCAACAGCTACACGATGACCATCGAGCTGCTGCAGGTGAGGGGGAGTGGGTGGGAGAGAGGGAGGCGCGTAACTCCAACATGTAACGGGTTACTTGGATCTGAAGAAGGGGCAGGACACAGACGGGGGGGGTGGGGGTGTGAAGGTACCATGGAATTCAAGGTATGTTAAAAGCACTTGGTGTGGCGCTTTGCCCCCCTCTGGTTGTGGCTAGGCCTGTTACAGCCTGGGCTAAGGGAGCAGGGTTTTTGAGCTCCGGCAGTCCGGCCTCATTGAGAGGTCCCAGGTTCGATCCCCGTGGCTGACAACCCACCCAGAGGCGTCAGCGAGACACGCAGGTTGGGCTGCCCAATGTCTAACAGGAGAGACGTTCAATCCGCTTGAACTCCAGCCGTTTCCTTGAGGAGGCTGTTACGTTGGGCCGGATGCGAGGGACCCGTCAGTTTATCAGAGCAGCTCCTAAACAACCGATCTTGATAGCGGTAGGGAGGATCCCACCATGTCACCTGTTCTTCTGGAAGAGCCTGCTGTCACGAACTCTCCTGATGGATTCCCTTGGCCCCCCACCAGAGGAGCAGGGGGAAGAGGAGCCATACCATTTTCTATTAATCTGTTATTGTATTTATTCATATTTATTATTTGTATTATTGTCACACCTAAGAAGCCCCGTCACGGACCAGAGTCTCACTATCCTAGGTGCTGTACAAACATGAAACAAAAAGATAGTCCCTGCCCCATCCAGCCAAGGTACTTACATAGCCCCCATTGCTGTAATAATTGAGCACCTCACCACCACCCCCTGGGGGAGTAGGGCAGTTCTATTATGCCCATTGTACAGATGGGGACACTGAGTCACAGAGCGGTTAAGTGATTTACCCAAGATCACACAGGGAGTCTGCAGCAGGCTAGTGCATTAACCACTGGGCTACCTTTTCTTTCTGTTCTGCCTTCTGCTTTGATCTGCTTAATAATAAACAAACGTCCGTTCGTGCTCCCAGTCCACGAGAATTGGCGTGGCCGTCAATGCTGTCCGGAAGCAGTGCTCGGATGAAGAGGTGGTGGCCCTGGCGAAAGTCCTCATCAAGAACTGGAAACGGCTGCTAGGTGAGAGATTCGGAGGCTGCTTCAGCCTCACGAGGAAAATGCCAGCTGGCCCCAAAACCTCCTTGGGCCCTTTGATTCTACACAATCCTTAGGGCCCCTTTACTCCCCTGGGATACAAGCCGCTAACGGGCCTGGTTGTTGGTTTTAATTTGGCAAAAGGATCATTTGGTGGCTTATTGGTGAGAAGAGCTGGACAGAGCCGTGTGCAGAGTGGGCAGGTTATGTTTAAGCGACACTCCCGTACCTGGTCCTGACTTTCAGGACAGCTCTGTCCCGTGCACCCACTAATCACAATAATGCCTAGATCCTATATAACACTTTTCATCAGTAGATCCCAAAGCACTTCCCATCTTTAATGTATTCATCCTCACACTCCACCTGTGTGCTATTAGCGAGGGGAAGCTGAGGCACAGAGAGGCTACATGACTGTCCACGATCACACAGGAAGTCCACGCCACAGCAGGAAATTGACCCCTGGGTCTCCCATGTCCGAAGACCACCGGCCCCTCCTCCTCACCGTGCGAACCCTCCATGCTGTTTCAAGTCGTAGGTCCACATGCGAGTTCAGCCAACTCAACCCTGACCCGCATCTCTCTTTGCGGGTCCAGTCCTGGTTCCCCATGCTCTGCATCTCAAGCCTGACCTGTTTGATATTCCAATCCTGGATCTCTACATAATCCCTGCCAGTGCAATCCTGACCAGAAACAAATGACCTCTTCTGTAGTTGAGTGGCCTGGACCCAGTGGTCATTGGGACCCAAGTCTCAAAAGATAACAGGCTAAAGCACTAATCTTCTGGGCCACCAAGTCCCCTGGTAGCAGAGGATTGGATTCTGTGGGCTGCATATGGGTCCGGAATCTGCTGTCATGCAGAACGATGTAAATCAGGAATGATGCCACTAAAGTCAGTGGAGCAATAAAGGTGGAAAATTGCTATAAGGGAGATCTGAACGTGGCCCTTTATACCACTGCTCTGAATGCCCAAGTGGGCCACTGATTGAATCTCCCCAAGCCAAGTGCTCGTGGTGGTTGTTTTTTTCTGGCCAGTATGACATTATTATCAGCTTGGTGAATAGAAGTGCCCTTCCCCCCCCCACTCGCATTTTCGTTTCAGTCAGTGTCTGAGTGACAACCCGATCTGTTCTCCTTAGAGTCCTCGGGGACCCCGAAGAGAGAGAAGGCCCTGGAAGGGCAAAAGGATAAAAAAGAAAAAAGTCTCGACTTTCCCAGCTGGCAGCCTGAAGGGGCGAATTCCCATCCAGTGAAACGCTGCAAAAGCCCAGCTGAGAAGCACAGGGAAAAGGACAAAGAAAGGTATGAGCTGGCCCCCGGGGTTCTTAGACCGTCGGGTTTTGGTAAGCGATAGCTGTGCCCTGGCGATAGGAAACCACAATAATACAGTAACTCCTCGCTTAACGGTGTAGTTCTGTTCTGGAAAAATGCGACTTTAAGTGAAATGATGTTAAGCGAATTCAATTTCCCCGTAAGAATTAATGTGAATGGGGGGGTTAGGTTCCAGGGACATTTTTTTCAGCAGACGAAAAACTATATATGATATAGATACACACACAGTATACGTTTTCAACAAACAATGTAATACCGTTCACAGCTGTGGTGATTGTGAAGCTTGAGGTGCTGAAGTTAGAGGGTGGAAGAGGGGGGGATATTTCCCAGGGAGCCTTGCTGCTAAATGATGAACTAGCACTCGGCTGAGCCCTCGAGGGTTAACACATTGTTGTTAATTAGCCTCTCACACAAGACAGCATGAACACAAGGGGTGGGAGACAGCATAGCAGACAGAGACAGACACACACCTTGTGTGTTGGAGAGAGCGAGAGATGCACACTGCTCCTTTAAGTAAGCCGATCCACTCTTAAGAGCACTGTCTTTTTAAGTGGATCAGGAAGTTGAGACAGCAGCTGCTGCCCCAAGCTCTCTCTGTCTCTCTCCCACCGTGTCCCGTCCCTGCTCTATATGGAGAAGGGGTAAGCGGGGTGCAGGAGCAGAGGGGAGAGGGATACCCTGACAGCCCCCCCTCTCTCCCTGCCCAGCAAGCAGGAGTGTCGGGGAGCAGCTCCAAGGCAGAGGGCAGGAGCAGCACATGGCAGTGGGGGGAGGGACAGCTGAACTGCCGGCAATTAATAGCCTGCTGTGCGGCTGCAGCACAGGGAACTTAGAGGAGCTGATAGTGGGAGCTGACGGGGGGGGGGGCTGCCGATCCATCCTGGTTACAAGCCCCCACCAGCTAGCTGCAACGGGCTGCTCTCCCTGCAAGCAGTGGACAAAGCGGGCAGCTGCCAAACGACGGTTCGGAGGGAGCATTTCACAACTTTAAACGAGCCTGTTCCCTAATTGATCAGCAACGTAACAGCGAAAACCAGGGTGACTTTAAGTGAGGAATTACTGTAATAAATCTGGCACTTAGCCAAGGCATGGGAGTAGTCACTGGTCAGACTGTTGAGGCAGAGAGAGGCAAAGGGCCGGATCCTCAAAGGTATTTAGGCGCCTAACTCCCACTGATCCTCTCTGGGCCTCAGTCCCCACCTATAAAACAGAGGAACCAGCACTGACCTGCCTCCCAGGGAAAGTGTGTAGAAAAATGCATTAGGATGGTGAGCGCTCCAGTACAACAGTGATAGATAGTAGTCCTGTGTCAGACTACATCTCCCATGATGCACCAGTTTCCCCTTTTAGAGAGGGCAGGTGGTGCATCATGGGAGTCCACTCAGCAGCCTAAGGCTCAGATCCTAAAAAGTATTGCAGCACTTAATGCCCACTGATTTCAGGGGAGTTCCTGGCTGCTGTGGTGCATCATGGGAGACGCAGTCTGGCCAGGTAGCCCAGCCCATGTCAATCAGAGCTTGGTGCCTCAATACCTTTGGGGAGGAGGGCATAAGTGACTGGCCCAAGGTCACCCAGGAAGTTTATGATAGTGTAAGGCATTGAACCCCCATCTCCCAAGTCGTGGGCTAGTACGCTAACCATTGGACCATCCTGCCTCTCCGCTCACCATGTGGCATCTACACGTCCATCCCTTTTCTCCAGCTAGGTGTAGCCGGCCTGCAGGTCATCCCTTTGGTCCCACTGAAGTCAGTGACAAAACTGAATGGAATTAGGATTTGGCCTCTAGCTTCTTAATGGCTCATCCCTTTATTCTTTAGGAGTTAGTAATTTGCTGCATCTTTTCCCCTTCTTTTAAAGGGACTTTCCCAATCATAAGGCAGTGGGCCCTCTTCCTGGCTCAAAGAAACATTCATCGGATCAGAAGCAGGACAGGTAAAACTCCCCGGCATCCTCCTTATTGCTTGGATCCGGGCGAGGGGAAGACATGGCGGTGTGCGATTTTTTTTTTTTTTGTTCCAGCCTGATGGGTGTGGACACCTATGGCACTACCCGCCGTTGTGTATTTCAGCTACAGCCGCCCAATTCCAATTCAGGCCACTGCAGCCGTTTCTACCCCCGAACATATCCATGGTGTAAAAATCCTCGTGAATACATGTGCCTTCCTCCAGCAAATCACGGTGGCACAAGCAGGAGAAGTGTGTGTTGAGGGAGGGGATGGGTGAGGGGCAGAAGTGCATGAAATCAGAGCTGGGATCTAGAGTTGGAGTTCATCAATGTGGCTGAACCAAAACCACCCACCTGAACAGCCCAGGATTTGGATGTGTTTGAAATCTAGGACCTTGACTCGTCTCTAGTTTGAATACAAGGGGGTTGGGTTTGGCCCATTGCCGCTGAAAAGGTTTTGTTTGCCCTTGGATTGGACGAAGGGCTTGTCTGCAGGGCTGTAGCCTGCTGTGCGGTGACTGGCTCCGTGGACTCGGCTGCAAAAAGTCCTGGAGTGCGCTTTGCCCAAGTGCTTTTCAAATGGGGCGCACCAGGGAGCATTTAGTGCACGGTGGCCAGCTGGTGTTGTAGATTCACACTCCAGCCTGCCACACGGGAGTCTCCATGTAGACAAGCCCTTCGTTGAAAGATAGGGGAGCTTTCAGGGGAAGGACTGTGGAGAAGACTGAGAAATGAAGGGGGTCGCTCGCTTCGTTTTTCATTCCTTTCCTCTTGTCTAGTGTGTGGGGTCGGTTTCTAAGACAAAAAGAAGGGGGCGGGGCGGAAATCTGATGTGCTAAAAATAGAACTGTGCTGAAGAGCAGAAACCCCTCTCCCTGAACCCCCTTTCTCCCCAGGAAATCCAGCAAGTCCGGCTCTCACGCGGCAGCCCCAAAGAGTCACTCTGCAGACTCCAAGCCAGACAGGTACTTGCTTATGTACCCGCAGATCCTTTATTTGGGGAGCAGCAGTTACAGGGCAGGGGCAATGCGAATGAAGTCACACAGGGCTTGAGGTGGACGGAAAAGACTCCTCTTGACTTCCAGGGTCTCAGATCAAACCTACAGCGAGTCAGTGGCAGAGTTGGGAATAGAACCCAGGAGTCCTCCAACAGCAGCGCTGAAATAACAACCTCCAGGCACAAAGCCTTTATACCCGTGTGAATGCATAACAATACCTGGCTCTGTTATCTAGCATCTTTCCTCAGTAGATCTCCAAGTGCTTTGCAAAGGAGGTCAGTATCACCATCTTAAAGATGGGGAAACTGAGGCACAGAGCAGTGCAGTGGCGGGGCCAGGAGTAGAACCCAGGTCTTCTGAGTCCCAGTCCAGTGCGCTGGCCACTAGGCGGCGGTGCCTAGCAGGCAGGCTGCATCACTGTACTGTTATCAGTGCGGTTACCCAGACCCATTCGCCACGTGTCAGTGATACGGTTTAGCCGTTTCCCAAGGGTTTATAATCAGTGTTTGGCGTGTAGCAGGGCTGTTGAGACAGCTCCGAGCTGTGCCTCCCGTAAAGCACAGTGGGGCCGGATAATCGCGCTGCCCATACCATGTCAAACGTGGCCTGGCCGCTCGCCTCCAGAACCGCCGTGAGTTTAGGACAGGATTACAAAAGGCTAAAGGCCTCCGCATCAGCAACTGAGGCTGTCAGGTATTTCTAGACCCACAAAGATTCAGAGCCAGGTTCCGATGGATGCAAAACTCTGAGGGGCTTCCAGAACGGGGCCTGTGGTGTGGCCGGTTATAGAAACACCAGCTAGTTGGGAAGCTCGGAGCTGGCTCCCAATTCAGAATTCTGCCCAAGTCAGGGTCGGACCCGGGGTTTGGGCTGGGTTCTGTACAGAGAGAGCAGCCAACTGCTGCGATCAGATCCCTGCTCCGGTGGGGGCTTCTCATTCTGTGCAATTGACCGTGATGCTTTTGTTGCTGGAAGGGTCTTCTAAGCTTAGGAGGGAAGAGGGCCGGGATTTGACTCGTTAATTACGCGGGAGATGGTGGATTTCTCCATCCCCTGCAGTCCCAAGGTCGAGACTTTCTAAAAGCTTTGCTGTAGCTTGTGCGGAAATGACAGAGTGAGGTTCTCTGGCCTATGTAACGCAGGAGGTCTGACGAGGTCCTTTCTGGCCTTCAAATCTATGAATTTGGATGTTTTGAGTTATTCTTATGCTTTACACGTCTCAATACAATAATTATACCTTCAGAAACACAGGCATTCAGTTTGCCAGGCCCCTGCTCTAACCATCACACCGTACTCCCTCTCCGAGCTGGGAACAGAACCCAGGAGTCCTGACTTACAGGCGTTTTGCTCTAACCACTAGGTGACACTAATGACTAGGGGGTCTGGCATAAGGGTTCCCTTTTATGCTTGAATTCTCCAGTTGCAAGAGGGGTGAATTGGGGGACATGAAGAACCTGCTGGGTTTGCAGGAGGCTGACTGGGTCTGGGAGGAGTCCCCAGACATACCAGTATCTGTGGATAACTGGTGAACAGTTCCACTGGGGAAGAAGCGCCACTGCGACTGGCACATGGCCCTGGGCAGCTGGTCACCCCCACAGATGTCAGCAGAGAGGGCTTGGGGGCCCGGTGCCGGGATCTCAGTTGAGCTAATCTCTCTCCTCTCTGTGTGTTTTCCCTACGAAGGGAGACCAGCGACTGCAGGGCTCTTCCCGCCACCTCTAAAAAGTCGCACTCGGACGGCAAGAAAGAGAGGTAGGTGTTTTGTGGCTGGATTGTGGCACAATTTGCTTCTCTGTCTTTGGACGAGTGGTATGCCCAGCTCAAAACAAGGTATCTTCCATCTGCCACCACCTCCTCCACATGGCAGTGACCTGCTTTCTCCTTGTGCTTTCTTGCAAGCCCCGGACAGGATGCCCCATTCAGCAGTAAATGCCCTCTTTAAGGATTACCGGGCCCCGTGTGCCCCTTGGTTTTCTGGGTGTTTCCCTCCTGAACCCCTGTTCTCTGCACTTTACGACATGGCCCTTCCACCCCCACTTCTCTTTCAGGAGAGATTCTGCAGACTCAAGATCTTCCACCGTCACCACTGCCTCCTCCTCTTCCTCTCCTCAGAAGAGACCATCGGTGGAAAGGTAAGGGGGAGGCTCATTCTTCCAGCCACCCCACTGATGGCTGGGATCTCACCCTGCTGAATCAGACAAAAGCAGGGCTGGAAGGGACCTCGAGAGGTCATCGAGTCCAGCATCCCGATGCAGAGGCAGGGCCAAGTAAACCTAGACCAGCCCTGATAGGGGTTTGTCTAACCTGTTCTTGAAAACCTCCAAGGACGGAGATTCCACAGCCTCCCCAGGAAGCCGGTTGCAAAGCTTAACTCCCCGTGCCGTTAGAAAGTTCTTCCTAGTATCCAAGCTAAATTTCCCTTGCTGCAGGTTACGCCCCTTACTTCTTATCCTACCTCCAGTACTTCTTGTCCTCCGGGGGATCTACTGCAGGAGAAGGAAGGTGGGATTCTGAGGTCCTATGTAGGGGATGCGTGTCCCCTGTGCGTTATGGAGCTCTGGGCGACGGCTGGTCACTCTGCCTTACCCGGGACGGCTCCAGAACTGGAGTAGGTAGGGTGAGTTAGAAGACATCTGGATGGAGGTTCCTTGTTAGAAGGCTCTTGGATACCATGTGGCTGGGCACCAGCCAGAAGTCTAGAAAGAACCGGAGGAGGCAGGGAAGCCGCGATGAAGGTCATGACTTGCTGATTCCCCCAGGGGGCTCCGTCTGTCATGGCAGAGCGGAGCTCTCAGCCAGCAGGAGGCCGTACACATCACATAGGCCTTGCAGAGTTGGGGCGTCCATGACCTGTACCCCTCTGTTTCAGCATTGTCTGAAACAGCCCTGGTCCTGGGCCTTATCCCCAGGGGTATGCCTCCACTGTGTCAATGGAAACACCTGCGGCTGGCCCATGTCAACTGGCTGGGGCAGCGGGGCTGTTGGATTGCGGTGCAGACGTTTGGACTCTGGCTGGAGCCCGGGTGTTGGGACCATCTGGGGGGATGTCCCAGAGCCTGGGCTCTAAGCCAAGCCCAGACATTTAGACTGCAATTGTATAGCCCCGCAGCCGAGCCTTGTCAGCTGACACGGGCCAGCCGCGGATGTTTATTTACAGTGCAGACCTGCCCCAGGAGACCCAACGCCCTTCGCTGAGGGCTTGGAAGGCATCGCGTGCTGGCCATAGAAGGCTGTCACCTCAGATCCCACAATGCACAGGGGCCTTTGCACACTGAGGGTCTGAGCCAACGCCAATGCAAGTCAATGGAAAGACGCCTGCTGTGTTCGGAGGAGGTTGGAGCAGGCCGTTAGCGCTGAGCGTTTGATATCCCACCAGATGATCTCATCCCTGACCACCTCTGTCCTGGGTGCTTAGACCATGCCCATCACCGGGGTGTCCAAGCATGTTACAGATCTATTGCTGGGGTCCCCAGAAGAACCTCAACCCTTGCTCCTCCCCTCTCTCTGCTGGCATCACACACACTGTTGCCTCTCCCTGTTTCGATTCCAGGAGACCCTCTACAGGCTCCAACCCCGCAGCCTCTCCCCCCGGCTCTCGGAAGAACTCCAGTGATGGCAAAGAGGAAAGGTAGGGGAGGGTGGGAAAGCCTCGTGGAGATGACGCTGGAGGCCAGCCACTATCAGTGGCCCAATGCTTAGAGCAGTAGCCTGGGACCCAGGATAGCTAGGATCCAAGTCCCTCTCTGCCACAGATTGCCCCTGTGACCTTGGGCAAGTCACTTAGGCCTGGATCCTCCAAAATATTTGGGCATCTAACGCCTATTGAAACCAGTGGGAGGTCGGTACCTAAACACTTCGAAGGATCTGAGTCTTAATCTCTCTGTGCCTCAGTTCCCCATCTGTACAATTGGGATAAAAGCCCTGGCTGACCTGAGAAAGGTGTAGGGAGGACAAACATATTCCAGATTCTCAGCTTGTAAAGGAGTGGGGGTAAATACCCACGGTGGATGGACCTTTCTAAGGTCCATGAGCAGGAGAATGGTCAGAAGATGTCCCCAGGCCACTGTGGGATGGATGGAGTTTGCAGGGGGGTTAGTGGTATGGGGACGGCCCCATGGCAGCATTGGATGGAGGGGCCGTGGGGCTTGGAGGTCTGAAGACGCTCCCTCTGCCTGTATGGGGGAGAGCAGCACCTGGGGGCTACAGGCAGCCAGTGGGGGAGGGGGGTGAGTAGAGAGGCTCCTAGGGAGTGGAGGTAAGTGTCACACAGAGGGACCCCTTGCAGGTGAAGATGCTTCAGGTAGTGCCGGGAGCCCCTCCTCTGGTTAGGGCTAGCAAGGAAGGTGCCTTTTCTTGTGGCTTCCCGGGGTGACTGCCTGTCTGTCCTCTCCAGGCCCAACAGCGCCAAATCCAAACCCGAGACCCCCAAGACTCCCAGCAGCCCCTCGAGTCCCACGTTCGCACCGACCATCTGCTTCCTGGCCTCCTGCTACCTCACGGGAGACTCGGTCCGGGACAAGTGCGTCGAGATGATCTCGGCCGCCCTGAAAATGGATGGTGAGAGGGGGCTGGGGCTGGGAGCGGCCCGGGAGGGGAAGGGGCCGTCACCTGGGGAGGCTTACAGGGAGGACTGATTCTGAGGCGTCCCTTTCGCTGGGTGGGGTCAGAGCGGGAACAAGGGCTGGGATTGTGACCCGAGTAGGAGCCAGTCACTACTGGGCGCTTTGGCGGTTTTGATGATTGGTTTAGCTGCTCATTGCAAAAAACCCACTGGGCCAAATTTCTCCCGGGTGTAACCCAATCGGCTTCCACCAGGTCATGCCTTGCCATGTGCCTACTGCTGGTAGGACCGAAATTTAATCTCCTGGCTCCTCTCTTACATCTCTGTGCAAACTGCAAACGCTGTGTGGTTTGCTTTATGTGTTTAAAACAACCCAGCGGGTCAGCCCTTCTCAGAGCAATAACAACCCAGTGAGCGTGGCCTGGAGTGCATAAGCAACCCTACAATAACGCACCTGCATGGTACTTGTGAATAAGCCTATGATAATCATTTATCGTTCGCTGCTCACGAGTGACCCTGCATGAACGACTGTGTATGGCCCAGGGGCACGCAGGCAACCCTACAGTAATCAACGGAAGGGATACAAATCATTGTGAAGGAATTCGGTTTCAGTGTCAAGCTTGTTATGTCGATAATTAGTGATTTCTTTGAATTCTGCTTTGATTTCGGCACGTTCTCTGGGTTCGGAAGTGTGCTCACCCTCCTCTCTCTCACTCTCCCCCGCTTTAGATGATTACAAACAGTTTGGAGTCAACTGTGACAAGATGGCCTCTGAAATCGAAGATCATATCCTTTGGCTGTCTGGGCTGCGGCTCGGTTCGCCTGCCTTGGTACTGGGGACCGAGCCGGAATCCAACGGCAGCCCGGCTCCTCTGGGCCTGTTGGCGGGGCTGCAACCCACGGTCTCCCCCACTGCATTTAGCTAGATATAAATGAACAAAGCCGATGCCTGTCCCAGGCTCCGGAGCGCCGAACGCACCACTCACAAAACAATAAACCCCAGCATCATTTAGACAGAGACGCAGCCGGCCAGACACCTCCGCAGGCACCTTCCCTCCCTTTCCTCGCGTACCCTCAGCCCTTTCCAACCGGGGAATCTTGCTGCGTGCCCAAAGTTAGGCTGTTTCAGACCAAGGTGGGGAGCAAAATCCAGAGTCTTGGAGCCCCCGCAGGGCTGGCCTCTCCCTTTTATAACGAGGGGAGCCAGCTCGGGAACCCCCGCTGATGGCAGCTGTGACTGCGTGACGCTCTAAGCAGGCACCGCGGCTAAAGTCGCCGGGTAGGTCTCCGCTGCACCCGGGAGGTGTGACTACAGCACCTGGAGACTCACCCAAGGCTTGAGTAACAACAGGAGGGAAGCCGTGGCAGTCTGGATGGTGGCAGGAGCTACCCCTGCCCACCCAGTCCCCTGGGTACATACCCAGGCAGCTGGGGCTTCGCTGCTATTGTTATTCTACTAACTTTGATCCAGGCTGGCTCGGGTCTGGGTACACGCGCTGCACTCACACCTCTGATTGCAGGGTAGCCAGACCCATACACCTGCAGGGGGGCGTGTAACACACAAGTGGGTTACTCCCGTGCCCTCAGAACTCTCACTGTGGTCAATGGGAGTTGTGGGTACTCAGTCCCTCCTAGAAGCTGCCCCCAGGGCGCTATCGGGCTGTGGATGCAACAGTTCGGCTGTGTTGGCAGCTTATCATATAAAGGCCCATTGCAAGCCGGCATGGAGGTAATCCCAAGAGCGCCTTCTGTCATGTATTTCTTGTCGCTGGCGGCATGCGTGAGTTTCCAGCGTGTGCTGTCCCAGCTCTGCGCAGAGACCCACCACAGCAGACCTCCAGCGAACTGCCCACAAAGACCACAAGACTGGATTTGTGAGTGAAGGTTTATTGTCAATGAAGCCCGGTCCTAGCTCCCCGGGTCAATGTCTACAGCAGGGGTAGGCAACCTATGGCACTCGTGCCAAAGGCAGCAAGCGAGCTGATTTACCGGCACGTGAAACCTTAAATTAGAGTGAATAAATGAAGACTCAGTACACCACTTCTGAAAGGTTGCCGACCCCTGGCCTACAGTGATGCTAGCACATGTATGCCCAATGCAATGGACTCAGGGAATGCTGGGACTTTCCGTTCCCCTCTCGGCTGGCCAAAGACGCACCCTCTGTGACCCTACTTTTATACACCGATAGAAACAAGTTACGGAGTGCCCCCTGACGTGGTTAGTTCCCACCCTTTGTCTTGTACACCTGGGTTCGATCAAAACATCTCTATCCATCACGCTGTCATCCTAGCCTTATCTTTAAGAGGGGGTCAGGGTGACCCTGTATCATCTTTGCGGAGTGTGTTTGCACCATAAACCTGTATCGGGGTGGTCTGGTACCACCCTTCCGGAATGTGTTTGGGTGAGTGTCTGTGCCTGGCACTTCCTAGGAATGTGTGTGTTTTTGCAATGCCAGCTCTGTTCTTGCCAGGTTCTGTGAGCTTGCAAGCAGGCATGTTTTGTAACAGCGCCTGACTTCTGCTCACAGCCCGACTTTTGTTTCTAACTTTGCTTTGTATCAGCAAGGCTTGACCACGACTTGAGTTCAGGCCTCGTGTTTCAGGCTCTCTCTTTCTGCTATACAAAGTCGGTTGCAGAGCTGTTATTAGCCGGTCAGGCTTCTGTACTGTCATAAGCTTCCTTCCCAGGGAGATCCACCACGTTCACTGTAACGTCCATTAAAACAGGGGTTCTCAACCTTTTTCTTTCTGAGGCCTCCCCAACATGCTATAAAAACTCCACGGCCCACCTGTGCCACAGTAACCGGTTTTCTGCAGAGAAAAGCCAGGGCCGGTGTTAGGGGGTAGCAAGCCTGGGGTCCCATTCCACAGGGGCTCCCACAAAGCTACATTGCTCAGGCTTCTTCAACCCCATGTGGCAGGGATCAGGGACCTGGACTTCAGCTCCATGTGATGAGGCTTTGGCTTTCAGCCCTGGGCCCCAGCTAGTCTAACACTGGACCTGCTTGGTGGACGCCCTGAAACCTGCTCGCGGCCCCGGACCCCTGCTTGAGAACCACTGCCTTAATGCACTCAATGAGCTCAGATGAGGTATGTTCCGCACATCGCCACCTCGTGGCTGAACGGTGCAATGCAGTTTAGCATTCCATTTCAGCGTCCGCAGGGTGAAGTGAAGTGGCTTGCCCTCTCCTGCACTTGCCGTGGAGGAGAGGTTGTACCTTACAGGGAAGCTACTGTGTAATAGATGAGAGATTAGTGAGAAGCGGGAGGACTGGATCCTGCTGGCAAAACATTCTTGATTTCAACAGGAGCAGGGCTGGTCCCAAAATCACTGGTCTCCAATACAAACTCAAATCTCAGTTGAGGTTTAATGAAGGCGACTCTGGGTCCATTTCCTAGGGTGCCTGGGGTCCAGCCGGGGCTTGGCATCAAAGCCACAGGAATATAAGGAGCTTTGCCTGAGTTCTAGGGGTTGTTTGAACCCAAACGTCCAAAGCAAAACCTAGGGAGGTAGAAACCCTGGAAGATGTTCCCACGAAACCCTAGAGCATGGCCTGGTTCTCTGGGTGTCCCAAAGCCCAGATGGGCCTCTCTAAGGGTATCCACTGATACCTGTACATTCATAACCCACCACTGCGGTGTCCTGTTACCCATGGGCTCTTATTCCTTGACGGTGCCACATATCTTCCAAGAGCTGAAGAGCACGGACATGAAGTACCGCAACCGCGTGAGGAGCAGGATCAGTAACCTGAAGGACCCCAAGAACCCCAACCTGCGGAGGAATGTGCTGAATGGAGCCATCTCCCCCAGCCTCATTGCTAGGATGACGGCAGAGGTGAGTAACGGGGTGGGAGGTGTGACGGGAGGGGAATGCCCGGTGACTGACTCAGAGAAGAATTGGGTCCATGAGAGATCGTTTCCGTCTGTGCTATCGCTGATGGGAATCGGGCAGAGCTTAGCAGTAGGGGAGGACGCTGCTGAGATAGGAGGCGGCAGGCCCGGGGGCACTGGGAGTGCTGTAGGCTAGTAGTAAGAGCAGGGAGGCCAGCGCAGTACACGTCACAGGTAGCATTGCTGAGTCTGGCGGAGGCAGCCTGCCAGAAGTGGTGAGAGGGAGTTGCCCATGTCGCTCAGCGGCATCCCCCATGCAGATCGAGGACAGTTGCGGCGGGGGCGGAGGGAGGGGGGAGATGAGCAGCACCCTCTCCCTTCTGGAGCTCAGGCTGGACATCCCACATTCGGTGGAAACAAGGCCGATTGTCATTGTACACACTGCGAAATCCAAGTGTAGTTTGCTTTCTCTGCCCAGGAGTGTCACAAGGCGGAATAGTGGGGGTTGGGGCTGCAAGGCAGGGTTCAGGGGCATTGGCAGAGTTGTGGGGGGAGCCCAGGGCTGGAATAGCAGGGGGGCTGCAGGTCAGAGTTGTGGGGCATCAGCAGAGCTCAGGACTGGACTAGCAAGGAGGCCGGAGGACAGGATTGAGGAGCGTCAGCAGAGCGGGGCGTGAGGCACCCCAAGCTGGAATAGCAGCACGTGGCTGCAGCTTGGGTTGGAGGCACGTGCGCAGAGTGGTGGGGAAGCTTGCAGGATTGGGACGGCCACGGGAGTGCGTTGGGAAGGGGACGTGGGGACCCAGGACTGGGATAGCAGGGAACGTCACGTGTCAGGAGTGAGAGGTCTCGGCCCAGCCAAGGCTCTCGGGCTCGCACTTACACAGGCCCTCAGCGAGGTCGTGCGGCTGGTGGATTGTAAGAAGATTCCCGTCTGATTTCAGATGCCAAGATGGTGTGTGTGTGTGTGTGTGTGTGCGCGCGCGGGCACGGGGAGTGGGAACCTCGGAGTAAGAAAATGATGGGAGTAGAAATACCTGTTGGCCTCTGTAGCTCTGACCTGGGTGCTGCGACCCATTGCAGGAGATGGCGAGCGACGAACTGAAGGAGCTGAGGAACGCCATGACCCTAGAAGCCATCCGGGAGCATCAGATGGCGAAGACCGGGGGCACCACCACGGACCTCTTCCAGTGCGGCAAGTGCAAGAAGAAGAATTGCACTTACAACCAGGTGGGCACCTTGGGCAGGGGGCCTCCAGCCCAGAGCGATGGCTTTGAGTGGCCGTCTCCAGGGGCAGTGCAGAGAACTTGGCTAGCCTACTCTGACTTGCAGCAAGTTCAGAAGATGCCAAGGGCCATCAATATGCAGCCATAGCTAAGGGCTCTTAGCCACCTGGAAATACAGTGGGGTCCTGCTTACCTGAACCCCCATTGACAGACCTCCCTGTCTAATGGTCTCCAAGCTGGTCTCCTTCCCCATCGACTTTCTGGCCTTCGAGTCTTGCTTGTCTGATAGTCCAGAGAAATTTGGGACCTTCCAACCAGGATTCTACTTTACTGTGACGAGTCATGTCCCTGCACCCATAGGAGGCTTAGCCCAGAGATCAGCAGAAGACCATTGCCCCTCATGTCACTCAACCCCTGGACTGCATCTGTTTCCTTGCGGGGAGGTGGCTCCTGGAGGTTCAGCTCGCTTTGCCGTACCGCCTCAAAGCGCAAGTCCTTATCCAGGCCTCTTGCGCCTGCAAGCCTGGGCTGGAAATTAGGGGAGGATTCCACTTTTCTGTGGGATTTCCACTACTTCCTGCATCTGCTTGGGGCCGAGACGCAGGGAGGAGCAGAGGCAGCATGTGCAGCATGATCAGAAATAACAGGGAGGGAGAAGAAGATGAAAGGAACTTTTCAGATATGACAGGTTTCAGAGTAGCAGTCGTGTTAGTCTGTATCCGCAAAAAGAAGAACAGGAGTACTTGTGGCACCTTAGAGACTAACAAATTTATTAGAGCATAAGCTTTCGTGGACTACAGCCCACTTCTTCGGATGCATATAGAATGGAACATATATTGAGGAGATATATATACACACATACAGAGAGCATAAACAGGTGGGAGTTGTCTTACCAACTCTGAGAGGCCAATTAATTAAGAGAAAAAAAACTTTTGAAGTGATAATCAAGCTAGCCCAGTACAGACAGTTTGATAAGAAGTGTGAGAATACTTACAAGGGGAGATAGATTCAATGTTTGTAATGGCTCAGCCATTCCCAGTCCTTATTCAAACCGGAGTTGATTGTGTCTAGTTTGTATATCAATTCTAGCTCAGCAGTCTCTCGTTGGAGTCTGTTTTTGAAGTTTTTCTGTTGTAATATAGCCACCCGCAGGTCTGTCACTGAATGACCAGACAGGTTAAAGTGTTCTCCCACCGGTTTTTGAGTATTTTGATTCCTGATGTCAGATTTGTGTCCATTAATTCTTTTGCGTAGAGACTGTCCGGTTTGGCCAATGTACATGGCAGAGGGGCATTGCTGGCACATGATGGCATATATCACATTGGTAGATGTGCAGGTGAACGAGCCCCTGATGGTATGGCTGATGTGATTAGGTCCTATGATGATGTCACTTGAATAGATATGTGGACAGAGTTGGCATCGGGGTTTGTTACAAGGATAGGTTCCTGGGTTAGTGGTTTTGTTCAGTGATGTGTGGTTGCTGGTGAGTATTTGCTTTAGGTTGGGGGGTTGTCTGTAAGCGAGGACAGGTCTGTCTCCCAAGATCTGTGAGAGTAAAGGATCATCTTTCAGGATAGGTTGTAGATCTCTGATGATGCGCTGGAGAGGTTTTAGTTGGGGGCTGAAGGTGACAGCTAGTGGTGTTCTGTTATTTTCTTTGTTGGGCCTGTCTTGTAGGAGGTGACTTCTGGGTACTCGTCTGGCTCTGTCAATCTGTTTTTTCACTTCAGCAGGTGGGTATTGTAGTTTTAAGAATGCTTGATAGAGATCTTGTAGGTGCTTGTCTCTATCCGAGTGATTGGAGCAAATGCAGTTATATCTTAGAGCTTGGCTGTAGACAATGGATCGTGTGGTGTGTCCTGGATGGAAGCTGGAGGCATGTAGGTAAGTGTAGCGGTCAGTAGGTTTCCGGTATAGGGTGGTATTTATGTGACCATCGCTTATTAGCACAGTAGTGTCCAGGAAATGGACCGCTTGTGTGGATTGATCTAGGCTGAGGTTGATGGTGGGATGGAAATTATTGAAATCATGGTGAAATTCCTCAAGGGCTTCTTTTCCATCGGTCCAGATGATGAAGATGTCATCAATGTAGCGCAAGTAGAGTAGGGGCGTTAGGGGACGAGAGCTAAGGAAGCGTTGTTCTAAGTCAGCCATAAAAATGTTGGCATATTGTGGGGCCATGCGGGTACCCATAGCAGTGCCGCTGACTTGAAGGTATATATTGTCCCCAAATGTGAAATAGTTGTGGGTGAGGACAAAATCACAAAGTTCAGCCACCAGGTTAGCTGTGACATTATCGGGGATACTGTTCCTGATAGCTTGTAGTCCATCTTTGTGTGGAATATTGGTGTAGAGGGCTTCTACGTCCATAGTGGCCAGGATGGTGTTTTCTGGAAGATCACCGATGGATTGTAGTTTCCTCAGGAAGTTAGTGGTGTCTCGAAGATAGCTGGGAGTGTTGGTAGCGTTGGGTCTGAGGAGAGAGTCTACATAACCAGACAAGCCTGATGTTAGGGTGCCAATGCCTGAGATGATGGGGCGTCCAGGATATCCAGGTTTATGGATCTTGGGTAGCAAATAGAATACCCCTGGTCGGGGTTCTAGGCATGTGTCTGTACAGATTTGTTCCTGTGCTTTGTCAGGGAGTTTTTTTAGCAGATGGTGTAGTTTCTTTAGGTAATCCTCAGTGGGATCAGAGGATAATGGCCTGTAGAATGTGGTGTTAGAGAGCTGTCTAGCAGCCTCCTGGTCATATTCCAATTTATTCATGATGACGACAGCACCTCCTTTGTCAGCCTTTTTGACAAACTGTACTGGGCTAGCTTGATTATCACTTCAAAAGTTTTTTTTCTCTTAATTAATTGGCCTCTCAGAGTTGGTAAGACAACTCCCACCTGTTTATGCTCTCTGCATGTGTGTATATATATCTCCTCAATATATGTTCCATTCTATATGCATCCGAAGAAGTGGGCTGTAGTCCACGAAAGCTTATGCTCTAATAAATTTGTTAGTCTCTAAGGTGCCACAAGTACTCCTGTTCTTCTTTTTTCAGATATGGGAACTGGTTTGTGGTTTGGTGGGGGACTGAGTTTTGGGGACGGTCCGGGGCGGTTCTCATTGCGTCTGCAAGGATTCCCTCCCCCTCTATTCCCAATGCCCATTCCCTCAGAGGACTGAGAAGGACTCAGTGCAGACACTTTCATGCTCCCTGTTGAGTCTGCGTGGCTGGTTTTCTCCGTAGGTCCAGACGCGTAGCGCCGATGAACCCATGACAACGTTCGTGCTGTGTAACGAGTGCGGGAACCGCTGGAAGGTCTGTACTCATGGCTCTCCCTCGCGGGGGAGACAGAGCAATTGCTCTAGAGCATAGTGTCCGTTTCACCCACGCCCACCACGGTGTTCTAGAATGTACATCTCCGCCCTATGAATTATGTGTTCTAGACCACAGCGCCCATTTCTCTGGTGCCGTGCTCTAGAACGTTGTCTCCACATCTCCTCCCTGTGTAGTATGTGCTCTAAAACACAGCACCCATTTCTCTGGTTCTGTGCTCTAGAATGCCACATCCACTTCTCCTTCTCATGCATCATGTGCTCTAGAACAGTGGTTCTCAACCAGGGGTCCGGGGCCCACTGGTGGGGCTGCGAACGGGTTTCAGGGGAGCCGCCAAACCGGGCCAATGTTAGACTCGCTGGGGCCCAGGGCAGAAAGCCAAAGCCTCGCCATGCGAGGCTGAAGCCCAGGGCCCTGAACCCCACCACCCGAGGCTGAAGTCAAAGCCTGAGCAACTTAGCTTTGCGGGGCCCCTTGTGGTGTGGGGCCCTTGGCAGTAGCCTTGCCTGCTGCTCCCTAACGCAGGCCCTGGCTTTTATATGCAGAAAAAAGTTGTTGTGGCCCAGGTGGGCCATGGAGCTTTTATAACCTGTTGGAGGGGGCCTCTGAAAGAAAAAGGTGGAGAACCCCTGTTCTAGAACACAGCACCAACACAGGCCTGTGCCTTGTGTACTCTAGAACCCAATGCCTGTTTTTCATCCCCCTCCAACCTAAAATACACCAACAAGTGTCCTCCTGGCTTTCTAAATTGCTCACTCTCTCTGCACCCTCCGTCAACGTGAGCCCACTCCTGAACCCACCCTGGTCTCTTCAGTGGCATCGTTGCTAGAAACTTAGATAGCCCCAGCAGGAGAGGAGTCACTAACTTGTTTCCTCCTGTGTTGACTTGCTTGTCTTCCAGTTCTGCTGAGGCCGCTCCGGTTTGCACCCGGCCACCCGCGGAGACGATGCAGCCTGACGGCAAAGGAGAAGCTCTGACCATCCAAATTTGAAACTGAGGGGTGGGAGGGGGGAGGGGAAGGGAAGAGAACTAACCTGTTGAGAGAGGAGCTGAAAGTCCCTCCCTATTGGCTCCCGCGAATGTAATGAGGGTTCACTCAGTGGCTAGAGGGAGGGATTGTTTGGCGTTAGGGGTACCCGAGCCTCAGGCCCAGAAGGTGCGATGCCAGGGTGGCAGCCACTAGGAGACTCCTCTGTTCTGATGTATATATTGTGACTGGAGTGATCATTGGAACCCTAGACCAGAAGGACCTGCTAGGTCGTTCTAGTCCATCTCCCTGGAGGAAGCAATGGGTGCTTGGAGCCTGACAGAGCCCAGGGGAAATCTGCCCTGCCAGAGGTTTTGGGGTGTTGTTCTTTGAGCTCCCAGGAAGTAACCTAGCAGCAGCCGAGGTGCCCAGCCCAGTCGCACGTGCTCGTCCCTTTCATTGGCCGGGTTAAGTGGACCCCGGTTTGTTTTCATGAGCGTCAGTCCAGGTGGATCTCCCTGTTACGCGCGGGGGCGTGGCTAAGACAATGAGGCTTTCCAAATCCCAGGCAGTGTTCGCTTTCGGAGCCAGAGGCTTCCCGCCGTCCCCTGCCCAGGGTAATCCAAAGGCTGGTGTGTCTCAAATCGTCATTCTCGGAGGGAAGACGCCCAACTACCCCCCTCTGCCCACTCCGATCTGGAAGGCAGTCTCAGCACTGCTCTCCGGGGCTGCGTCAGCCTCAGTCCTCACACAGGCCACCGAAAGCCCATTGCACTCTGCCCGTGACAGCACCCTGGAGATGCTCCGCTCTGGGGATGGAGCAGGTGCTGTCCTGCTGGCTGAGACCCGGGTCCCCGGGCTGCGACAGGGGCATGCTTGGCTTCTGTCGTTTGTTTCTCATGGACGTATTTGTAATGCTGCACGTACAGGGCCCGGCCGCTGGGAGGCTGGTCTCCTAACAGATGGAGTTTCAGCTCCAGGATGGGGGAAGTACCATGAGAAGAGACCAGCTCTCCCCTCATTTCAGCCCCATTATAAAGGGCTGCTGGGGGCAACAAGCGACACCCACGCAGGCAAAGGCCACGCTGTTTGGGCTCCCCTAGACCCTTAGGCAGAGCCTTATAGGCTGCTCTCTGGCTCCCCTGGGCAGTTTTCCATATAGGATCCACTAGGTATGTACACCCTGTATAGTTCGCACCCAGCTCCCCTTGTCTTCACCAGGCTCTCGGGCTGCTCTGCGGTGTGTGGATGAGGGGAATTGTAATGGGGTTGAAGGTGGCTGGGAATCCGGGTGCAGTTGTATGGCAAAGGAAGCAGCGGGAGCCTTCTCACAAAATCCGGGCAGATACTTCTCTTTACGTGTGGGTATTTTCCCTGAGTGTGGTCACAACACAAAACTCCCCTTGCAAAAACAGCTAACGGAGGGAGACGGGCTGCCTTTAACCCCTCCTCCACTGGCATTTCGGTGGTGGAGTCCTGGAGGATTACTCCTCCGTCCAGCCAGTGAGGGATTTCCTGCCCTTCAGTGGGAAGTCCATTGAACGACAGTGAGCTCCTGTTTTAAAACCAGTGACGCTCCTTTCCTGCCCGAGAAGATGGAAGCTGAAGCTGCACAGGGCTTTAGCTGCACTGGTTTGTGGGTGTCTCTCTTTCCCATTGGTGACTTGTTTTCTGCGAACTGGATATTACAAAGACTTGACCCCAATTCCCTGCTACACTTGGTCCTAGAACCTGATTTTAACCCATATCACGACCCCCCCCCCAAAAAGTTCAGTTACTCTTCGTTGTAAAGAATTGTGCCCTTTCTTGGCGACTGCCTGTGTGTATCCTGATTCCAGGTGGGACTGGCCATGGAAAATTCCATGCGCGGGAGGCTGTTCTTAACGGTATGCCTGACCCGACTGGAGCAGGGATCGCATGGGGGAAGCTGTTATTCAGTGCCACCTCCTAGCTTCAGCACCAAACTTTTGGGGGATTAACCACTCTGAACTGGGGAGACTTTTGAGCGTCACCTAGCGAGAGTGGAAAGCACGGGGGCCCATGCTTACAGGCTGAAGGAGCAGTTAGAAATGGGTAGAGGAGCGGCAGGATGGAGAAGAGAAAGCACGGGGCGGGGGAGGGGATGGGACAGAGGGTCAGAGCTCCTGCCACCTCACTTCTGCTCTATGAGCCACTTCAGGCTCGGTGCAGGCAGGTTGGGTGCCTGCCTGCTCTCATCCTTTTATCTCCATCAGACAGGGCCCCATGGTGCTAGTCCCCTGCCATATGCAGCGTGTGGATCAGCCAGCTTCGTTTGCTCTCTAGGATAGAACGTGTCCCCGCTCCCCCCCAAAAAGGGGTGAAAGGGAGAGAAAATCTGCAGCTAGAGCAATAAAGGTGTACAAAGCGTGGCTGGGTATCCTTGCTTTCTAACGCCAGCATGCTGGGGACTTAGCTGTTCTTACTGTAATGTTATACCTCTCTCTAGTGCCTTTCTGCCCAAATGCCTTCACCAACTGCAGACAGGCAGCTAGCTCTGGGGTGGAGGGTAGCAGCCAAGTGCACACAGCATTGGGAGTAGGGGTCATTTAGGCCAAGGTCTTCAGAGCAAAGTCTACTCCACTGTGCAGCAAAGTGCCCTGGGATCTTGACTGTTCACGCCGAGCAAACAGGTCCTAGGGTTGCCATTTTTGTAAGTGACTGGGGGCGCCTCGCTTGATGGTGTCTGCTATGGGGCACCCATATTTTCAGAGGTGGGTGCCGAGTGCTTTCTGAAGGGTTCTCAAGCTGAGCACCCCAAAAATGGAGGCATCTGAAACCACAAGCCATTTGTGTCTTCATCTCTGTACTTAGGGGATAGTGCACTGGACTGGGGCTAATGGGTCCTGCGTGCTATTCCTGGCTTTGCCACTGGCCTGCTGGGTCACCTTGGGAAGGCACATCCTTGCTCTGTGCCTCAGTTTCCCTGCTGGCAAAATAGGGATCATGCTACTGACCTATTTTTGTAAAGTGCTTTGAGATCTACTGATGGGAAGAGCTGGGTATTACTAGTGTTAAGGTCTCATCTGGCAGAGACCTCATGTAGCCCAGCAGGACCCCGGGGACACCACTGGAATTATGCTGATATAAGTGAAAGGGGAATGCTGGACCAAAGGTGTCAATGAACGGAGGCAGCATGGTCCCATGGCCAGGGCACCAGCGCGGGAGTTAGGAAACCTGGGTTCTAGTCCTGGCTCTGCTCTGCAACCTTGAGCAAGTCATTTCTCTGCTCTGTGCCTCGGTTTCCCCCCATCTTCCAAAGCAAGGCTAATGGTTCTGTTCTTCCTCTGTCAAGCACTTGGAGCTCTATGGATGAAAGTGAGAGATCGTTATTAATGGCACCTGTTTCCTGAGGGAAAAAGATAGATTTGCTGACTCATTTGATACATAAGCAGCTTTCTTTATGTATAGATTTATTTATAAATATATCTATATACACAGATTGTGGAGACAGTCACTGTCCTGTCCGCTAACAAGGGCCTGGACATGTAGAAGTTGCAGTCTCTTAGAATGAGGTAGATAGGACTGGCCACAAATCATAAAACACAAGAGATACCTTGGGTGATCTTGTAGAGCCAATGAGAGGAGCTGTTAAAATAGCCAACATTTTCAGGCAGGATTTTTTGGAGGGGGCAGCTTCATTTTGGGGCACCTAATGCAAGATGCCTCTGAGACGCTTTTCTGGGTGCATGTGACTCCCATTAGATTTCTGGGGGCTCGCTGCCTCTGAAAGTCATGCCCAAGGTGGCTAAAGGCGGACACCCAAAACAAGTAGCCACCTTTGCATATGTGGTCCTAAAAACTAACAAGTGGCTAGTAATGTCTGGTATGTACCAGCCAAATCATTGCCCAGTAATTTTTTTTAATTAATCCCCGGTGGATTTTTTTATTTTTTATTTTTTTGCATTCACTGGACAAAATGTTTGCAGCTCCAACTGATAAATAGAATAATGTTAGTCTCTTCTCTAGTGACCATCTAGAGCTGGGCCTGTGAGCTACTTGGCCAGATTTTAAATGTGCTGGCTAGCTGGGACCTGCTCCAGTACTGACTAGCTGAGCTGTGTTGACTCAGCTCAGAGAAGTGGGAAAAATGCTTACAAAACTCTTAGAAATTCTGAAATACAATTAATTTTGGGTGGAGAATTTTTCTCGTCCCTAAAACAAAAACACAGAGCTTCAAGCTCTAGAAGATTCACGATCCTAAAAGCCCCCACAGTTCTAGAAGGCTCCACAGTCTAGAACCCATCACAGATCAGATGTGATCTTTGTTCTAGAAGCCCAGACTCATGTACAAGGCATGTGGTAGAACTCCTAGATCAGACACAAGCCACACTGTAGATCCCACTCCAGCTTGTGACCATCCACATTCTAGGACCATGGTCCAGGCCACACATACCACCTGTGCTCTAGAACCACACCAGCTCAGATACCATCCAAGTTCTAGGACAAGCAATGCTTTGAAAGGCTCTGAATTCTAGGACCCCGGGCTCTCCCATCTCTACAGGCCATAGTGAAATCCTCCCCAAACCCAGCATGAGTTACATCTTGTTTGGTTCAGACAGACTAGAATAAGTTCTAGATCAGCATCGCTATCAAAACACCAGTGGCTTCACCCACGGAGAGAGAGAGAACTGAGGCTCTGTCCCGTCTACCCCGGTGCCTTGACGAGCTGGCATGAAGCTGAAGGAGCTGGCCGTATCCTGAAATGTGCGTGCGTGCGTGCGTGCAAGGGGCTTTGCTATGTGTCACAAGTCAGGGCGGACAGTCTCTGCTCCAGCGACTTGTACAGGGGTGAGCTCAGGAACCTGGGGTAGGAGTCTCGGTGCATGAGGGCATAGACTTGTGCCTGGGCCTCGTTGAATATGTGCGCGCTGGGCCTCTCCAGGGAACTGTTGATTGACTCGCGCACGGTAGCATCGATGCTGACCTGCAGAGGGCGATGAACAACGTTCTTGACGCAAGGGGCCAGGACTCCTCACGCAGCGGCGCTGCTGGGATGCCCTGGCTTTCCAGGCCCCCGCCAAGAGCCCTTTGGAGAGACCCCAGCCTGTCTCGGGCACTGGTGCAGATGGTTCCAATGTGCCCAGCAGCTAGCTGCGAGGCTGGGAGACCATGACAGTTAACTCAAGGACCTGCCCATTCCAAATAAAGTAGGGGCTAACTCTGCAGCCAGGAGCAACTGCTGCAGGGAAGCTCAGACGGCTGATGTCAGAGGACCACTTGCTGTGGGGATGGTCCCATTGCTGGGGCGTCAGGTGCGTGGCTGCAAGGAGACACCCTATGCTGCCCTCCCCCAATATTCAAGGCAGTGCCCTGCATTTAGGGCCTTGTTTCCCTGGCTGTTGCATTACGTTGCGAGGTGACCACAACGGGAGGGCATCAGCTTGGAGCGATGTCCCCTGAGCTGCCTCCCAGCAGGGCTGTGGCAGACCTACCTCCTTTGGGGACAGGATGGAGATGTAATCCAGGTAGATCTTCTTGGCTTTCTCACAGACCTGCTCCTGGCTCTGCTCCCTCTTGAGCTCCTCGCAGGCCAGCCAGAAGGCCATGTTCTCGTCGCTGTGCTCTGTCCGCAGGAACTCTACGAAGACGCTCCGGCCAGCCGGGCTCGCCAGCACGCAATCAAACGAGCGCTTCCAGGAGGACGCTTCTTCCAGCGTGAGCCTAGGAGACGAGGAGAGAGCGAGAGAGAGACGTGACCTCTAGACAGAGTCCTGGCAACTGCACAACACGTTCCCTTTTCAGCACCCCACCCCTCCATCCCCCGGCCGCCATCCATCCCTGACTTATCTCTGTCTGAGCAGAACCTGCCCCAACTCCCTGTCTAAGCCACCTGCTCAGATGCCTATCCCAACTCCTGGGCTGACCATGTGGTACTCCCTGGCCCTGCTGCCCCAGATCATCTCCAACTCTTTCCCATGGCAGCGCCAGAACTAAGGAGGTGCACGGGACAGTGCTTCTGGGAGATCAACTTGACCTCAACCTTTGGACTCGATCTGAATGTTCCCAACATCCCACATGTTCCGGAACCCAGGGGCTCGGCTCAGCCCCAACCCCGGTGACTTTAATTTTTTAAAAAGAGCCATTTATTGTTCTTCCTTGTGCTGCAGCTTTTGGCCATCCCGTCTTCCTGCGTGGTGCATTTTGGGTGGCGCTCAGACACACCTTTCCTCGATGGGCGGGGGGATCTCCAGCTGGGAGACGCTGGATGTCTTGTGCCTGAACCCCTCTCTTCGTCTCCTTCTTTCCGTCCGACTCCTGAAACAGATGGACATAGAATTTGTGGTGAAGAGCGGCGGGGGCATTTTATCTGTGTGAACAAGGAGGATCCAAGCCCTAACCATGGTTCCCAAGTGGACCAGGAGCCATGCAGATTTCTATGGGTTGGAGTAACAAAACGGTGAGAATCACTCTGTTGATAAGGGAAGTGGCCTGGCTTGGGGGTGGAGTCCTGGACGGGAGTGGGGAGGCGCAGGAAACCTGGGTTCTACTCTTGTCTCAGCTAGGTCACCTTGGGCAGGTCACTTCCCTTCTCTGTGCCTCAGTTTCCCCATCTGTTAAATGGGGTAATGATATTGATTCCCTTGGTAAAGCACTTGCAGATCTGAGGAAAAGCACTGTATAAGAGATAGGTATTATTGCAATTTGGGAGCTCCATCAGAGCCAGCTCCATCTATTTTCTGTATCCCTCCTTTCCCTGCTGTGTCTGCTCAGCCATACTGAGAGAAAGCCCCATTTCATAGAATCATAGAATATCAGGGTCGGAAGGGACCTCAGGAGGTCATCTAGTCAGGGCCAGCTCTGGCTTTTTTGCCGCCCCAGGCAAAAAAGCCTCCTGCCACCCCGCCACCCCCCCCAAGCGCGGCAGGGGAGGGCACCGAGCTTGGCCGCGGGCTGCTCTCCCCGACCGGCCGGAGCACCGGGGGGAGGGCGCCGAGCCCGCCACGGCTCCTCTGGTGGCCGGAGCCCCGGGAGGAGGGCGGAGAGCCCGGCCAGGGCTCCGCTCTCCCTGGCGGCCAGAGCGCCGGGAGGAGGGCGGAGAGCCCGGCCGGGGCTCCGCTCTCCCCAGCGGCCAGAGCCGGAGCACCGCGCCGCGCCGCCCCCCTCCAGGTGCCGCCCCAAGCACAAGCTTGGTGGGCTGGTGCCTGGAGCTGCCCCTGCATCTAGTCCAACCCCCTGCTCAAAGCAGGACCAATCCCCAACTAAATCATCCCAGCCAGAGCTTTGTCAAGCCGGGCCTTAAAAATCTCTAAGGAAGGAGGTCTACCACCTCCCTAGGTAACCCATTCCAGTGCTTCACCACCCTCCTAGTGAAAAAGTTTTTCCTAATATCCAACCTAAACCTCCCACACCACAACTTGAGACCATTACTCCTTGTTCTGTCATCTGCTACCACTGAGAACAGTCTAGATCCATCTTCTTTGGAACCCCCTTTCAGGTAGTTGAAAGCAGCTATCAAATCTCCCCTCATTCTTCTCTTCTGCAGACTAAATAATCCCAGTTCCCTCAGCCTCTCCTCATAAGTCATGTGCTCCAGACCCCTAATCATTTTTCTTGCCCTCTGCTGGACTCTTCAATTTTTCCACATGCTTCTTGTAGTGTGGGGCCCAAAACTGGACACAGTACTCCAGATGAGGCCTCACCAATGCCGAATAGAGGGGAAGGATAACGTCTCTCGATCTGCTGGCAATGCCCCTAATTATACAGCCCAAAATGCCATTAGCCTTCTTGGCAACAAGGGCACGCTGCTGACTCATATCCAGCTTCTCATTCACTGTAACCCCTAGGTCCTTTTCTGCTGCTGCCTAGCCGCTCGGTCCCTAGTCTGGGATTCTTCCGTCCTAAGTGCAGGACTCTGCACTTTGTCCTTGTTGAACCTCATCAGATTTCTTTTGGCCCAATCATCTAATTTGTCTAGGTCCCTCTGTATCCTATCCCTACCCTCCAACATATCTACCTCTCCCCCCAGTTTAGTGTCATCTGCAAACTTGCTGAGGGTGCAATCCACGCCATCCTCCAGATCATTAATGAAGGTATTGAACAAAAGTGACCCAGGACCGACCCTTGGGGCACTCCGCTTGATACCGGCTGCCAACTAGACATGGAGCCCTTGATCGCTACCTGTTGAGCCTGACAATCTAGCCAGCTTTCTATCCACCTTATAGTCCATTCATCCAGCCCATACTTCTTTAACTTGCTGGCAAGAATACAGTGGGAGACCATATCAAAAGCTTTGCAAAAGTCAAGGAATAACATGTCCACTACTTTCCCCTCATCCACAGAGCCAGTTATCTCATCCTAGAAGGCAATTAGGTTAGTCAGGCATGACTTGCCCTTGGTGAATCCATGCTGACTGTTTCTGATCACTTTCCTCTCCTCTAAGTGCATCAAAATTGATTCCTTGAGCACCTGCTCCATGATTTTTTCAAGGACTGAGGTGAGGCTGACTGGCCTGTAGTTCCCCGGATCCTCCTCCTTCCCTTTTTTAAAGACGGGCACTACATTAGCCTTTTTCCAGTCAGCCAGGATCTCCCCCAGTCACCATGAGTTTTCAAAGATAACGGCCAATGGCTCTGCAATCACATCCGCCAACTCCTTTAGCACCTTCGGATGCAGCGCATCCGGCCCCATGGACTTGTGCTCGTCCAGCTTTTCTAAATAGTCCCGAACCACTTCTTTCCACGGAGGGCTGGTCACCTCCTCTCCATACTGTGCTGCCCAGTCCAGCAGTCTGGGAGCTGCCCTTGTTCGTGAAGACAGAGGCAAAAAAGCTCTGGGGAGAGGGGGCACAGACAGGGGCGCGAGGTAAAAAGTTTGGTGACCACTGGCTTTCAGCCCCCCCACTGTAAAACTTATTCCAGCGCCACTCCCCCCCCCCCCACCCCCAGCAGTCACCTTGAGCAGCTGCTGCAGCAGCACCAGCAGAAGCAGCAGGGTTTGGGGCCACAGCGGCAGCACGGCGGGGGCCAGGTCTCGGAGAGCCGCCTGCCTTTTTCCGATGGGCTGGACTCCGTTCCCTGGCGCGAGGGGGAGAAAGCAAGGCCGGGAGGATCGCCCGAGCACAGCTCGTCCATGTTCTCCTGACGGACGGACGGACGCCCTGGCCCTGACGAAGAGCAACAGCGCAGAAGGCTAAAGAGCCTGGAAGAAGGAATCTAGGATGACAATCTAGGGTGGTGACCTAGAACAAGGATGGTGACCTAGAACAAGGGTCTAGAACGACAAGTGGGAAGAAAGCCGAGACGAGGGGACCACCCCAGCCCATTCGGAAGGGAGGGAGCCATCACTGCCCCCAGATCATCCCCTACACGGCAGAACATGCTCCCCCACTGGTCCCCTCTGGGCTGCATCCCCACCCCAGGGCACAGGTGAACGGGGAACCTATTTAGATGTGTGGATCCCATTCCGCATAAGGTCCCCCGACTCTCCAACCAGCCCCCTCCCTCCACACCCCTCTCAAAGGGCCCTTCCGCAGCACGGAGGGGTCGGGCGCAGTGGCTCTGCTGTGTAGCTTCCCCCTGGGTTGGGGGAGCAGAGGGGATGCTTGCACCCTGTCCCACACCCCTCCGCAAACAGGTGACGCTGTAAGGCCTCCGCGCTGCCGCCGGGGGGCGCTGTAGTCTCTCGGCAGCAGGCGCGCTAGGGGGAAGCGGCCGGGCCTTCGCTTGCCTGCAGGGGGCGCTGCCGTGTCCCGACGATGCCGCAGGGGGCGCTGCCGTGTCCCGACGCGGCAGCAGGGGGCGCTGGGTCTCCGGCCCCAGCTGGGCTGCCCGAGCGCTGCAGGGGGGAGCGGGCGCCCCGGCTCCCCTCGCTCCTTCCCCGGGGAACGGCTCGGGGCAGCCGCCCGAGCCCCTCCGTCGCTGGGCAGCGCCTCCCTGGTTGCAAAGCCCCGGGGCAGGGCCTAGCCCAGGAGCCTGCCCTCCCCCGCCCCGCTTCTCCAGCCCCCCCGGGCCCGCGTGCGGCGGGGCGAGCCCCTGGGGCGGGCGGCACCTACCTGAGCCCTTGCAGGGAAGGAGCCTGTTTGCTGGGGCTGCCTGCGGAGAGCTCCTGGGGCCGGAGTGCGGCGGGGGGCCCGGGGCTCCTTCCCCGCTCGGGCCGGCAGGGGGCGGCCTAACCCCGCTCACCGAGGCGGCGAGCTCGGGGCAGCCCGCAGAGCCCGCTGGCTAGTGGCTTCCCGGGCCGGAATGGGGAGGGGGGCAGGGGCCTCTGCTCCCCCCAGCACGACCCCCTCCGCCCAGACAGGGAGCAGGGCTGCAGCGATTGATGTGATTGGCTGAGTTGCTTTCCGCTAGCAGCCTGCCTGTCTCTCGGCTGAGGTCCCCATGTACCCAGACAGCTCGCCATATGCTGCTGTGGTCCCCATGAACCTAGCCATATGCGGTGCTAGCTAGCCCTCCCCGGTGCACACAGCTAGGTAGCTATCCTCGTGCACACCCACTTATCCCAATCCACACAGTATCTATCTATCTATCTATCTATCCTCTTACACACCCTCTATCTATCTATCTATCTATCCCCATCCACCCCCTCTCTCTCTCTATCTATCTATCCATCCCCATTCACCCCATCTATCTATCTATCTATCTATCTATCTATCTATCCCCACACAGCCCCTCTATCTATCTATCTATCTATCTATCTATCTATCTATCTATCTATCTATCTATCTATCCCCATCCACCCCCTCTATCTATCTATCTATCTATCTATCTATCTATCTATCTATCTATCTATCTATCTATCCCCACACAGCCCCTCTATCTATCCCCATCCACCCCATCTATCTATCCCCACACAGCCCCTCTATCTATCTATCTCCATCCACCCTATCTATCTATCTATCTATCTATCTATCTATCTATCTATTAATTCATACACACCGAGCTATCTATCTGTCTCCCTCCATGCACACCCACCTATCTATCCCCATCCACACAAATCTCTCTCTATCTATTCCCAGGTGCACACATCTAGCTAGCTATCCTCATGCACACACGGCTAGCTATCCTTGTGCACACACATCTAGCTAGCTAGCCGTTCCCAGGCACACCCATCTATCTGTCCCCACCTACACCCCGTATCTAATCTATCGATCTGTGCATTTCCGTCCCTCTCTCTTTCAGCTGCATTAGTATTACTACAGTAGAATCCCTATTTTACAAACCAGTTGGGGACTGAGGAGTTCAGAAAAACAAAAGGTTCGTGAAACGGAAGGTCTTGAAACGTACAGTGGGTCCAATGCAGCATTGCAGGACGGGGCACCGGCCTCGCTTTCTTCTTGCCCTTCAAACTGCTGCAAAGCGATTTCCAATGCACTGGAGGTTTCGACTTTTTCTTCACCAGCATCGCTTTGGTCAGGTGATTTTTTTCGCTATCAGGAAAATTGGTTTGTGTAACTGGTTGTTTGTAAGCTTGGTGTTCAGGCAATCGAGGTTCTACTGTATTTATTATGTGTATTGCACGGAAGCCTCAGCCACAGACCAGGACCCCGCTGTGCAAGGCGCTGTACAGACACAACTAGTTCTTCTTCCTGACACTTATTTCGGCATCTATGGGGCCAGCCCCAAACATTACAAAATTATGAGTCAGGCACATGAGATTGGCTGGAAAATGATGTGAATCTTAACACAATAATTGTTGGGCTTTTTTTTTTTTTTTTTTTTTGCTTTGCCTTCTGCTTTCAGATGGATGCATTCAGGTCTTTTTCTCCAGCTATTCTCTGCAACCACAATGGCTAGAACCTTGCTTTTTAAAATACAAAAACTGAGAAATCACAGGGCTCCAGGAGCTGGCGCTTTAAGACAAACATCCCGTATTGCAAGAGTTGGCAGTAGTGAAGTGGTCGTCAAGGGGTTAACTGGGTAACTCAGAGTATTATGGGTTGAAGCCATCCTCCACCCCTCCCTTTCTTCCTATTTAGTTAGTGGGTGTCTTCCCACACTTTGTTAAGGTGTCCATAAGGCAGCCAATTCCCAGCCTGCAGTAAGGTAAGTAGTGTGCGTCTTGTGTTCTGCCTGGTTCCTTTACAAAAGCTCCTAGCTGCATTCCTGCCCTGTTTAGTGTTGGCTCCAACTTAGGTATTTATCCATCCCCCATCACCACAGTATCTGAGAGCCTCACAGTCTTTAATGTCTTCACCCACACTAGCCCCATGCGAGGCAGGGCAGTGCTGTTATCCCCATTGCATAGATGGGGAAACCAAGGCACAGAGAGCCTGGATGACTTGCCCAAGGTCACCCGAGAAGTGATGGAGCAGGAAGTGGAACCCAGTCCTAAGGTAGTGCCCTAACCACTAGACCATCCTTCCTTTCCCTGGACAGTCCTATGTGATAACAGATTTCAAGTACATAAACGGTTGTTACAAGGAGGAGGGAGAAAAATTGTTCTTCTTAATCTCTGAGGGCAGGACAAGAAGTAATGGGCTTAAATTGCAGCAACGGCAGTTTAGGTTGGACATTCCTGTCAGGGTGGTTAAGCACTGGAATAAATTGCCTAGGGAGGTTGTGGAATCTCCATCATTGGGGATTTTTAAGAGCAGGTTAGACAAACACCTGTCAGGGATGGTCTAGATCAGGGTCCCCAAGGTGGGGTCCATTGGGGCGTCTAAGTGCGCCCACGTACTGGCTGGCCCACAAGCATCCGCCGAAATGCCGCCGAGAAGCAGCGTCATCCAGAAGCGTCGCCGCCGATTTTTGGCGGCATTTTGGCGGCGACACCTATTGACGTTGCCCCTTGTCGGCGGCATTTCGGCGGATGCTCGTCCACCGCCACGGTCCTCCGTGGCTCGTCGTCTGGCGCCCGCCAGATGAAAAAGGTTGCGGACCACTGGTCTAGACAGGGCCGGCGCTTCCACTAGGCGACCCTAGGTGGTCGCCTAGGGCGGCAGGATGTGGGGGGGCAGCATTTCGCCGCCCTCGGCGGGATTTCAGTGGCGATTCCTCTGGGCGGGAAGAAAAGCGGCCGCAGAAACGCCGGCAAGAACCAGGGCCGCCCAGAGGGGCTTTTTCCGCTCCGGGTCTTCGGCGGAAATTCGGCGGCGGGTCCTTCACTCGCTCCGGGACCCGCCGCCAAAGTGCCTCGAAGACCCAGAGCGGAAGGACCCCCGCCGCCGAGAACGCAGCTTCAGAGGAGGAGCTGCCGCTGATTACTGAGGAGGAGCGCTGCCACCTAGGGCGGCAAAAACCCTGGCGCCGCTCCTGGGTCTAGATAATACTTAGCCCTGCCTTGTCACCCCACCTCCTGTATTGGCTGAAGCACCATGCGCCGCTTGGCCCTCAGGTAAGTGATAACGATCAGTAATAACCCTTCCCCAGTGTGGCCTGTTGTTATGATTCATTGATGTCTCTGTCTCCAGGAGATCCTTTCGATGGATGTATCTGTCAGCCTTTAGCCACCTTGCTTAGCTAGCAATCAATGAGCTTGAGATGCAAAACTCGAGTCTAGGTGACCCCGGAGACAGGGCAGGCGCCGTCTGTAACGTGCCCTGGATAACAACCCACTGTTGAGCCATTGCGGGGCTGGTGGTTACCCAACGAGCAGGTCAGACCAGAGTGGGGGTGGGGGAGAGAATATGGCTGATGAATAGATTATTATTTATTATGTGCAGCGTGGTCACCCTAGCCCTGGGCCTGGGCTCCGTGCCTTAGGTGCTGAACAAGCCCTGGAAAGAAGATGGGCTCTGCCCCACGGAGCTGCCGATGTAGGTAAAAGCTATGAAAACAATCGCTGGGCTGGGTGTATCGAGCCCCCGCTGGGTTCAGCCGAGCATCCCCGTTCCCCGTACAGAGCTCAGGCTGCCCTGTAGCTGCAAAACCAACTTTTTCAAAACCATGTTCACCCTTGCCGGGGGGAAAGTCATTGAGTCCGCTTGCTCCTTGGTGTAACGGCACTGGCTGCAGCAGGGCTGGGCCAAGGAGGCGTTTGGCCCCTGGGCTGGCGGTTACGGATCGGAGCTCCAGCAAGTGCTGTGACCCCAAAGGGGAGTTTGGAGGATTCAGGACCTGAATGCTGGGGGGTGGGGGCGGAGAGGTTGCAAGTGTTGCCCTGAATTGGGGCTCTTAGCTCTATGCTGGGACCTGGGCCCACGGGAGACAGCACAGGCGTGATAGAGACCCCCAGCTAGACTCCCCCATGATGCTACTCTCTCTCCCTCTCTGATTCTGCCCCATCTCTCCTGCCCCTTCTCCTCCCCTCCCTCTATCCTGCTCCTTCTCTCGCTTTCTCTTCCTTTAGCTTCCCTTCTCCTTTCTCCCTTTCCCTCTTTTTCAGCCCGCTCTTGTCCTCTCTTGGTTCCTGATGTTGTTATTCCCCCCGGCTCGTGCACCATCTCCTGGTCCTGGACCCTGTTCTCCCGGCCCTGGCAGGATACAGCGAACCCTCGCTGAGTTGGTGTGACATGCTCATATCCATCAGGCCGGGGGCGGGGCAGGAAGGAGAACAAGGCCCCCTCCCGGTTGCATCTGGTTGCATTTAATCTGTTTACCGAGAACTCCTCTGGGGCTGAGCCGTCTGACCCCTCCTGATCCCCCTCTCCAGACGGCTTTGAAGCTCTACCAAGTGGGAGCCCTGGCTCGGGATCTGAGCACACCGGCCCTCGCTGCTCTGCCGCGATTGTTTTCTGCAGCGTCCCGGGGGTGGAATCCTGGCGCCGCTGAAGTCCCGGGCAAAACTCCCATTCGCTTCAATGGACGCAGGTGCTCGGGGCTAGCGCCAGGGGTCAGCTGAGAGGCAGCAGGAGGATGGGGTGAACAGACTCAGTCCAGCCCCAAGGCCCCCACACTGGGGAGTGGGTGCCCGTGACTCCTGCTCTGCTGGTGATGTGGATGGGGCGAGGCCAAAGCGACCATCTCCTCCAGGGCCTCCTCTGCGAGTGGGGCTGCTATAAAGCTCCCGACCGCAATGTAAAGCTGCCTTTCCCAAAGGCAGTGCAAAGACACCCTGCCCTCCCCCGGGGGAGAAATCCCCCGGGGACGCAGCAGCCCCCCAAGCAGGGCAAGTTGAGCAGAGAAACAGAGGCAGCGGACGGCTGCTTAGGGATGGGAGTGGGTGCTCAGCGGTGTTTGGATGGGGGGGGGATGTTATAAGGAGAGGGGTCGTTTCTGATCCAGTTAAGGGTCAGTTCTGGGCGGGGCTGGAATTTTGTTCAGATCTGTCTCTAGCTCTGCTGGGACGCAGAAAGGGGCAGATTAACGGAGCTGTCCCGCGGTGAGGACTAGGCAGCAGCGCGGGCTTCCTATCCTTGGCCACTCCCTTCAGGTATAGGATATAGGGCAAGGAGACCTTAGGCAGAATTGGACAAGGTGGCTGCCTCAGGTGCAGAGCAGGGGGCACCGTCCCCACTGGGGCTTTCGTGGGGCATCCGAATAGGCCTAGGACTGTAGCTGGCAACAAGACCAGGCTTGCTGTGGTCACTTTCCAGGAGAATCGTTGCTCTCCCCTTGGTGACTGCAGGCTTTGCCAGCTAGCCCAGCGCCCAGGAGAGAGCCAGGGACTTGCCTTTTGGGGCCCACAGCATAGCAACGCCTTTGACGGCCCGAGTGGGCCGTGGGATACAGGGTGACGTGGATGCAGGCTGCAGGGTAACTCAGACTCGAAGGGCAGAAGGGACCATCGTGATCATCTAGTCTGACCTCCTGCACATTGCAGCCTACAGAACCTCGCCCACCCACTCCAACAGACCCCCAGCCTCTGGCTGAGTCGCTGAGGTCCTCAAATCATGATTTAAAGACTTCACGTTGCTGAGAATCTGCCATTTACACATGGGAACAGGGTGGAAGCGCTCTTGGCTAGCTCCCACAAGCCTGGGGGCCCTAGTGCCCTGCTCTGCTCCATACGCTGCACTTAGGGGAAGCAGTGAATCCTGGAAATGAATGGTCATGAGTAGACTGTCCACTGAAGACAGCCAGATTTACGCCGGCTGAGGATCCAGCCCTCTGGGTATGCTCCCTACCCCCCTTGGTAACAGACAAGTGAACAACAATCCTCGTTAACTCTGGGCCTCAGCTTCACTAGGAGAACAGATGGGGGAAGGTCAAGCTAGCAGGAGGCGTGCCAGCCAGTCTGCTCTCTGGAGCCCTACTGTCTCCTCTGATTTGACGAGCTAAGCAGGGCTGGGGCTGGTCTGCCATTAGGCAGGAAAAGTCAAGTTGAGAAGTGATGTTGCTGGGACTCTCCCATCTGCGTCACTACTCGCCCAACGCTGCGAAGGAGGCTGGGCCATTGGAAGGGCCCACTTTCGCCGCCGAGTTTGATGACTTGTGACTACTGTAAGAGCAGAGGGGCCACCCAGATTAAGCAGGGCACCAGGGATAAGTGCGCCCTGCAGCTGCAGTTCGATATGTTGTTTCCTTCATTTCCTCAACTGCTGTAGTGTTGCTGTGGGCTGTCAAACAGAGGCTGTGTTCCACCCCAGAGGTGGGTGGTGCATGAAGTGATTTGTGCATCTAGTGCACAGTACTGTTATATACGGGTGCTAGGCACGTTCAGTAGCCTGGCATATCCCAGTGCTAGCTATGGGAACTACCTACACATTTCTGCCTTGCCATCTTCTTTGTTTGCAATTCTCAAAGCAGCTACCGCCCGCTGGCTCTAAGGCCTAGTGCAAGAGTTAACCATTGCTTTTTGCAGATGCCTGACACGGATCTATGTTTAATTGCACCCTGAAAAGCATCCGTCACACGCACTGAGATAAAATACTTCTAATTAAAATTGGAAGGGCTCCATGGCTGGCTCTGCATTATGAAGCCCATATTTCAGGGCAGGCTGTCAGCATATGTCAGATGGCATGGCCTGGCTATACATCCCGGAGAACGTCCTTTTTATTCTCCCCCTCTCGGGCCCTTCCCGACTGCCTTGGCTTTGAACTCCCGGCTTTCTAGATCCCTCTTTTATCTTGCCTCCTATTTCAAATGTCCCTTCTTCCCCTCCTGAGTTTGCAGAAGAGCTGAAGGCAATTGCTCTGAGCCCTGCTCAGGGAGTCAGAGATTGCTTAGTGGCTGCTCGGATGTTTCCTCACGCCCTCCTTCTCCCACGGCTGCTTGATCTCTAATTGATGAAGCAGGAGAAGCACGTGCTGAGGGGTTGCTTGTTTTGAGGGCTGCAATTTATTGCTCAGGAGAGTCGGACAGTGCCAGGAGGTTCCAGGCGGGCCACATGCAAGTCCCCGTCCCCCGATGCCACTAAGCTCTTTGAAGCCTGACCTGGATCACTGCCCCAGCTCTGCCCATGTCCCACCCCTGCTCTTCCAGCCCCATGTGTCCCTGCAGAAGTCCTGACTAATGCAGGGCTAGCCTATGCCACGGGCATCTCAGGTCTGACTTGCAGCATCTACTGCTATTCCTCTCCTGTAAACCTCCCCTCCAGCCCCTCTAATGTCCCTCAGCATTGATGCTACAATGACTCCTGCTGTTCTAACCCCCTGCCAGGCCCATGCTGCTAGTTGTGTTCAAAATGGTGCTGGGATTTTGACACATCCTGAAAAGACTCCGCTGAGCACTCCAAATTCATTCCACCCATGAGCTCTGCTAGCTTGGATCCCAGCTCACCAGTGTGGGTTTTTTTTCACTCCGTTGTCCCAACGCTCCCCTCGTTGAGAGCAGACTTCCAGACCTCAGCCTAAACTCTGGCTACTTCCCTGCGGGTCCTCCCTGGCTCTGACCCTAATCCACCCTAACCATAGGGTCATCATGCCCCCCTCGCTCAGACCCTGGTGGAGAGATCAAGCCACACCTGCCACTGAATCGGCAGAATCTCCTCAGCAGCCACCTCTGGGGTTGGAGGTAGCAGCTGTTTCTAGGTGACCTATAATGTCAAAAGGCCTGGGGAAAAAAAAATTTTTTTTGAAAAACCCAGATTTTTTTCCAGCATAATGAATTCAGGGCTTGTCTACCCTGTGTTTTCTGGAAGATTCTAGAGCAGATTAATCAAGAGAAGAAAGACTGTCAAACTCTTGGCATCTGCTTTGTTTTTGTTAACTCAACCTCCCGAGAAACAGTTGGGTGAAAAAACTCTTTTTGTTCAGGATTAAACCCCCTCATTCTTTTTGAAAAAGACAGAGAAAGATTCCAGCCCATGTCTCTGGGCCCTCCCAGGCAGGAAGATGGACAGCGGGTTTTATCTGGAGGAGGTGGTAGAATACAAAAACTATAAAATAATAGCTGGTGAAGATCACTTTAATGAGGCGTTTTGTACCAGAAGTAAATTCTTCCACTTGTAATAAAGTGAGATAAACGAGCTTCCATTCAAGACTCTGTTTCCTTTATTAATTAATGCAATCTCTCCATTTTTGGAGGGGGGGGGGAGAAGGGGCTTAAACCTCCCCACCCCCAAGCCCTCAGTTATCTACCTCCATGCAATGAAAGCTCCAGAGAAAACAGGGAAGGCAGAATATTAATAGCTGAAAAAGAAAGAAAAAAATCCCAACCTTTCCAGGCTCCCTTATCCAAGGCAATGATTTAGGCGAGGTCTGGAGTAGAGAATGCCACAGCTAACTGCCAAGTGCCTGCTCTCAAATCTGCTGAAGTCAGTTGGAGTCTTTCCACTTCCTTCAGTGGGCTCTGGACCAGGGCTGGAATCTGCAGGGTGCGTGAGAGAGAGACCTGTGAGAATTAGGGCTTGGCATGTATTTCAGGCCATCCAGAATGCACCCAAACCTCCTTATGCAGCCCGAGCTCAGCATCCTCCCAGTGCCCTCAAAGACAATTAGCTGAGAGGAACACAGGAGCTTTTCGGGTTACAGCAGATCAAAGCCATCCCCCAGTTAGTCAAGCAAGATGGGGGAAGAAGCCCCTCGTGCAACAACGGGCGAGACTGTTACTGCCTGGGAGGTATAAATAGTGTGACAAAGTACCTCCTCTATCTTGGTGGGTCCTGCGCTTATTGGCAGATTTTCTTGCCTCAGAGATTCACCATGTGGGTTGGGGAACAGCTCAGAGACCTTCCCCTCTGGAAGAACCCACTGTCCAGGTCAATTGGGAGGTTTGGGGGGAACCCGGGCCCACCCTCTACTACGGGTTCCAGCCCAGGGCCCTGTGGACTGCAGCTGTCTATAGTGCCTCCTGTAACAGCTGCATGACAGCTACAACTCCCTGGGCTACTTCCCCATGGCCTCCTCCAAACACCTTCCTTATTCTCACCACAGAACCTTCCTCCTGGTGTCAGATAACACTTGTGCTCCTCAGTTCTCCAGCAGCAAACCCTCTCAGCTCCTTGCGCCTCTTGCTCCCAGCTCCTCACACCACACACTGAAGTGAGCTCCTTTTAAAACCCAGGTGCCCTGATTAGCCTGCCTAATTGATTCTAGCAGCTTCTTCTTAGTTGGCTCCAGGTGTCCTAATTAGCCAGCCTGCCTTAACTGGTTCTAGCAGGTTCCTGATTACTCCAGTGCAGCCCCTTCTCTGGTCACTCAGGGAACAGAAAACTACTCATCCAGTGACCAGTATATTTGCGCTCTACCAGACTCCTGTACCCCCCTGGTCTGGGGCTGTCACAATAGCTTCAGTGATGGAGAAACAGGGTGAGAGGGAGGGTGTTAAAAACAACCCAACATGAATTCAACGGGCCGGTAGAGAAGAGGTTGGATCTTTGTGGACCGCAGGGGCCTGTCCTCCGCCATTGTACATCACAGAGCAACGCGCATCGACCCCCGCTGAGGATCTGCTCACTAGCCTCTGCCAGGAAGCAGGGCTTGCCGCCCGGTTCCCTAGCCCAGCTGGCCTGTGGCAGGCTGCTGGATTGGCTATGCCGCCAGCTTGTTTGGAAGAGTCGGTAGACTGGCTCTCAAGCCCAGCAGCAGCAGTTCAGAGGCGGCTCACGGCCTTTGCCCACAGCCAGGGCCGGCTCTGGCTTTTTGGCCGCCCCAAGCAAAAAAAAAAAAAAAAAAAAAAACGGGGTGGCCAGAACGGCAAAGCAAACAAAACCCTGCGGGTGCAGGAGGATCGGCTGGGGGCGGGAGCGGGCGGGAGAGAGAGAGAGAGAGAAGGGGGCGGCCAGGGCTACAGCAGGGGCGCTGCCACGCGGCCCCTACCGCTGCGCCGTCTCCTGCCGCGAGGGCTCCGCTCCAGCTGGCGGGGAGGGAAGGAAGAGGACTGCCCTGCAGGGCACTCTGGTTCTCCGCGCCACCGCCCCCTACAGGGCGGCCGGAGCGGAACAAAAAAAAAAAAGAAAAAAGTGTCCATGCCGCCCTAGTATTGGGCAGAACGTCGCCTCCAACAATCTGCCGCCCCAAGCACCAGCTTGCTCAGAGTGCCTGGAGCCGGCCCTGCCCACAGCTGCAAGAGCCCCCTGGGCCCAGCCTTGCTCCTGGCTTTCCTCACTGCTGCTCACCCGGCTCTGACTCCTCACTTCGGCTCTGACCCTCAGCTCTGGCCTCTGGCCTCTGACTCTGGTTCTGACCCTTGGCTCCAATTTCTAACCTCCGATTCCTAGTGAGCAGGCTCTGACCTCGGGCTCCTACTCCTGGCTCCTGCTCCAACCACTGGGTCTGACTTCTGCTCCAACCACTGAGCACAACCACCCCCATCCTGGTCTCTGACACAGCCAGGTTCCATCTCTGCTCCTCTCTCCTCTTCCGGCCTTTTGGGCATCTTACCGGGGCTCACTGGGAAAGGACTCGAACTGCCATGGTTTCAGTTTCTCACCTTACCCCTTGTCTGTGCTAGGAGAATTATCTGATGCTAACAACAGGTGCAGTTCAACAAGTGTTGGGCATCTTTTCACTCCAGACGTACCCAAGGATAAAACCCTCTTCAGAAGCAGCAGCTCATGCCAGCTCTGAACATGCTTTGTCCTTGTCTACCTTGGAATCAGAGGTGGTCAACAATTTTAGCCTGAAACGTTTTTTTCCGGTGAAAAATGTTTTCGCTGTCAAAACAGACATTTCCCAAGGACAAAGTTTGGGGTGTGGGATTGCCAAAAAAAAAAACCCAAATCCCCCAACTGATTGGGGTTTTATTGTTTGTGTGTGTTTTTGGCAACTGAAAACTTTTGGCCCAAACCCATGCATCTGAATTGAGCATCAGAGCCGGACGTGGACAAGAATAAGTGTCTAAGCTAAGGGGTGAGCCATGATCCCTGGCTGCCAAAATGTGAGGGCCTGAGACATTGGGGCTAACTCTGCTGTCCTGCAGGGGAAACGCCCAAAGGGCCAGTTGACCCTAGAAGGTTGCTATGACTACTAGGAATGGCTGTGACGACGTTTCCACTCGCTCAGCTCATGTGGGTCCATACAGCAAAACCAAGCCAAGGCTACAAGCCAAAGCATGACCCATGCCAGAGAAACAAACGATGTGCCTATTGAAAACACACAATAACAGGCCGCTGCCTGTCGGGATCAGCGCGTGGGTCACTTTGAAGAGGTGAAGAGGCAACGGGCTCACAGCGTTACTGGAAGAATGGTGTGGGTGAGCTCTGGAGAACACTGCAAGCTCATTAAAGGAGCTCAAACGATGTAGCGTATTCAAGAGGTAGCTTGATCGCAGTCTAGAAATAGCTACCCAGCAAGGAGATATCTGCTACTAGAGGGATCTTGAAGCCAGCGGGCAAAGATATAGCCAGAACCAGTGGCTGGGAGGTGAAGTTGGAGAGATTCCAACTGGAAATAAGACCTATGTTTTTAAGGGCAAGGGTGATTAACCGCTGGAACAGCTTGCCGGGGGATGTGGTGGATTCTCCATCAGCTGATGTCTTTAAATCAAGGCAGGATGTCCTGCTGTCTTTCCCTAAATGATATGCTGTAAAAAGCAACAGAGGGTCCTGTGGCACCTTTGAGACTAACAGAAGTATTGGGAGCATAAGCTTTCATGGGTAAGAACCTCACTTGCATCTGAAGAAGTGAGGTTCTTACCCATGAAAGCTTATGCTCCCAATACTTCTGTTAGTCTCAAAGGTGCCACAGGACCCTCTGTTGCTTTTTACAGATTCAGACTAACACGGCTACCCCTCTGATACTTGATATGCTGTAATTCAACCAGACGTTATTCAGCTTGATGGAAGAATCACTGCGTAAGATTCTCTCACTGGTGTTATACGCAAGAGCAGACAAGAAGAGCATAGTGTCCCTTCCGGCCTTAATAGAGATGAATTTAGGATCGACCAGTGGTTTGGGCATTAGCTGGCCAGGGTTCAAGTCCTTGCTTTGCCACAGTTCCCTGTGTGACATTGGGCATATCACCTAGCCTCTTTGTGCCTCGGTTCCCCATCCGTACAATGGGGACAGTAGCGCTGCCCTGCCTTGCAGGGGTGTCATGAAGATAGATAGCACTAAAGAATGGGAGCTGCTCAGATACTGTGGTGATGTTGGCATTATAAGTCTTCTGCCTAGGTAGGCTGCAGCACAGGCCAAGCTTAGGGGCTGCCACTGGAGAAGAGAAGAGCCAGGAGTATTCTCAGTCCCTAGCTGATCTCCTAGAGGTCCGGATGGTGCTTGCTGGGTGGAGGCCGTCATCTACGGCACAGAGCCATGTCCTTCTGGCTTGGATTACAAAGGTCAGTGGGACGATGTAGGCATGGTCAGTGTCTGTTTGCAGCAGATAACATCCTGCCTGGGTGTAATGGGGGGAAGGATAGCTCAGTGGTTTGAGCATTGGCTTGCTAAACCCAGGGTTATGAGTTCAATCCTTAGGGATCTGGGGCAAAATCAGTACTTGGTCCTGCTCGGGAAGGCAGGGGGCTGGACTCAATGACCTTTCAAGGTCCGTTCTAGGAGATAGGATATCTCCGTTAATTAAAAAAAATAATAAGTGGCGTAGGGGGAAAGATCAGGACCCAAGGGGTCACTTCATGTGTTCAGTTAAAATAGTGGAGAGACAAGGTGGGTGAGGTCCTAGCTTGGTGAGAGAGATAAACTTTCGTGCTTCTTCAGAGCTCTGTGCAAGTGCGGAAGCTCATCTCTCTCACCAACAGAAGTTGGTCGAGGAAAGATATTCCCTTCCCCACCTTGTCTCGCTGATGTCCTAGGACCAACACGACGGCAAACAGTTAAAATATTGCTCTTGCTGATCATTTCCCAGCAGCCTGGCGGGATGAGATATTTGCGTTGATGGAGCTCGTCTGTTGTGGTTTTACTGGTCTAATTAGGATAAATGGCCTTGGATTTGTGCAGGCTGGCCTCTAATTATTGCATGGCTGTGGTGCCATTTGCCTCTAATGAGCCCTGACCCCAGCCTGCTATTATCACTAAGTGGTACGACACGTGTTTTTCAGCATCTCCAAACCCCATTTCAAATCCCCAGCTGAAGTTCCTTAGACCTCAGGGCCGAGTCTCCAGCCGACGTGAGCTGACTTCAGTGGAAGGACGCTGGTTTACACCGGCTGAGGCTGTGACCAAAATGAGGAAGGAGACCAATGGTGTCAGACGGCCAGGGCCGGCTCCAGGCACCAGCGCAGGAAGCAGGTGCTTGGGGCGGCCAATGGGAAGGGGCGGCGTGTCCGGGTCTTCGGCGGCGGGTCCCTCAGTCCCTCTGAGGGAAGGACCAGCCGCCGAATTGCTGCCGAAGAATGAAGTGGTGCGGTAGAGCTCCCGCCGAAAGGCCGCCGATCGCGGCTTTTTTTTTTTTCTCCTTTGCTGCTTGGGGCGGCAAAAATGCTGGAGCCGGCCCTGCAGGCGGCATTGCAGGCTGAGGGAAAATGTGGGTGGTGGAGATGAGGAAACAGTCTCTGTTCCTGAAGGGAGCAGAGAACAGCAGCAGTTCTGCTTTCCCTTAGCCCATGCGCCTGCGCCCCATAGCCCCTCCAATGCTGGCTCAGCATGGCCCCGGCCTATCCAGAATGCATGTTCCTCCTCAGAGTGGGTTGACGGTGCGTGGGCTCATTCGTTGTGAACCACAGTGCACTCAGGTCCCCCGGGATCCCGGTCGCACCGGATACCCCGACTCTTTAAGAGCTTGAGCCCCTCCCATTGCAGTCAAGGGCAAAAGTCTCGCTGACTCGCACGATCAAGGTACTCAGTTCAGATGCCTTCAGTACAGACGCAGGTCCTGGATTTGCAGAGCCACTTCCCCTGGCTGCTCCAGGCCTTCTTGAAATCAGTTGAGAGACTCCCCTTGAATTGGATGGGCTTTGGCTGAGGCTCAAAGGGTGCTGAGCCCCCCCCCCCCGACCCCCCCCGGCTTCCCAATGAAATCAGTGGGAGCTGAGGTTGCGTGGCACCTCACAGGATTGGCCCCGAGGCCCTGAAATGGAGCCACAGATGAAGCTGGCCAGGTACGGTGACCAGACAGCAAATGTGAAAAATCAGGACGGGGGGTGGGGGGTAGTAGGAGCCTATATGAGAAAAAGACCCCAAAATCGGGACTGTCCCTATAAAATCGGGACATCTGGTCACCCTGTGGCCAGGTATTTATATCTTGAGTTCAATCCTGCTGCCGTTGCTATGGGATGGCAAAACTCCCAGCGGCCACAGCAAAAGTGGGACTGGGCTTCTTGTTATCCCCGCGGAATGCAACGCTTCCTGCTGACATGATCCGTCCTCCCTTTTCCTGCCAGAGCAGAGGGCTGCCAGAGCCCTCCCTGGCAACAACACACAAAACAATGGGAATAATGAGCTCCGTGTTTGTTGCTTAACTATCTTCTGTACCCGCTGAACTCCCTGCAGTGGCTTTACTTAAAGAGCGGCGAGATCTGAGCGTCCGTGAGAACCACACAGGGAAGGACGCTGTGCCCTTGACTTTGCACGGAAAGGCGTGTTTAGGCCGCAGAGTACAGCTGGGTTCTTCTCTTCCGTTGCTGAGTGGGAGTAACCAGCAACGCAATAGTGCATCTGCCACACACGTTCATACCCCTGTGTCTCCAGTCTGACTGCACCAGGGCGAGAGAGCTCCTCACTGCATGCAGGGATGGGCCTGGAGCGAGGAGGTCGCAGGTTTATTAATGGATCGGTTGGGCCTATCACACCAACATGCCAGAGAGTCAGATGAAAGGGCTTAATAAGCACAGGTGAAAGTTGTGAGTTGTTTTGCTAAGAGAATGATTGGACCCTTCTTGGGCAGTGGAAAAAAGTAATCACTGATGGTTCAGATCTCCTGGCAGTAAATGAAAGAAACAGAGAAATAAAGTTGCATTGGGAGGAATTTAAGCCTGATCATTTTGCAAAATCCCTGTTGTGCTTTCCACAAGGTACTACTGTGATCTGGATGTGTCAGTCTAGAAGTAGCTACAGGGGAACAAACAGTGAAAACATCTCTTAAAAAGTATCTCTCTATATATTCCCTTGCAGGCGCAGGGCTAGCAACCTCAAGACAGCAACTTTGTGTGAGTGCCTGAGAACTGGGACATGAAACTAACTATACATAGAAATGGAAACAGACCAGGCTAACTTCGCTGTCCAGTGGGATGGAAGTGCAAAAAATAAACAGTTTAAGTGATAAAAAATAGTTAGGGTTTTAAAATCCTTTTGTGTTGTTTAAACTGTGAGATTGGCAGCGATGCAGGTTGCGTTTAAAAACGGATCATAGAATCACAGACTATCAGGGTTGGAAGGGACCTCAGGAGGTATCTAGTCCAACCCCCTGCTCAAAGCAGAACCAATCCCCAACTAAATTATCCCAGCCAGGGCTTTGTCAAGCCGGGCCTTAAAAACCTCTAAGGAAGGAGATTCCACCACCTCCCTAGGGAACCCATTCCAGTGCTTCACCACCCTCCTAGTGAAGAAGCTTTTCCTAATATCCAACCTAAACCTCCCCCACCGCAACTTGAGACCATTACTCCTTGTTCTGTCATCTGATATCACTGAGAACAGTCTAACTCCTCCTCTTTGGAAACCCCTTTCAGCTAGTTGAAAGCAGCTATCAAATCCCCCTTCATTCTTCTCTTCTGCAGACTAAACAATCCCAGTTCCCTCAGCCTCTCCTCATAAGTCATGTGCTCCAGCCCCCTAATCATTTTTGTTGCCCTCCGCTGGACTCTTTCCAATGTTTCCACATCCTTCTTATAGTGTGGGGCCCAAAACTGGACCCAGTACTCCAGATGAGGCCTCACCAATGCCGAATAGAGGGGAATGATCACATCCCTCGATCTGCTGGCAGGGCCCCTACTTATACAGCCCCATATGCTGTTGGCTTCTTGGCAACAAGGGAACACTGTTGACTCATATCCAGCTTCTTGTCCACTGTAACCCCTAGGTCCTTTTCTGCAAATTGGGCTTGAGCTGCCTCTCAATTAGAGGCAGGCTGTTTTGCTGTGACCGTGGAAGGATGGTCTTGCTCTTAAGACACTGAACTGGTAATCAGGAGATTGGGATTCAATTCCTGACTCTGTTACAGATTTCCTGGGTGATGTTGGTTAAATCACTGAACTGCTCCATTTCCCCTCTGGAAAATGGGACTAATAATCTGTCTGGTTTGTTTGGACTGTAAATTCTTTGGGCTAGGGAATGTCTTTGACTACGTGTCTGTGCACTATTCCCTATAACTGGGTGCTTCACTGACACCCAGTGACCGAGATCAGGGACTCGTTGTGCTGAAGGCTGCACAGACACGTAGTCAAAGACATTCCCTATCCCAAAGAATTTACAGTCCAAACAAACCAGACAGATTATTAGTCCCATTTTCCAGAGGGGAAATGGAGCGGTTCAGTGATCTATCATTGTCTTTCTGTTGCTAATCTGTCATTTCCTCTCTCTAGCACCATGTGCTATTTAGGTACCAAAGAGGTGGACTTTTCTTTTTTTCTTTTTCAAAATTCAGATCTGGATCTGGGTTCAGATTTCAACTTTGCACAAAGTTCAGGGCTGTGGGGTTTTAGTTCTGACCCGTCTCAGTCAGGGAGAAAGCTCCCTTCTGCCTCAAGTGGCCCTCCCTTCTTCCCTGCTGAAGTGGGCCTTGGATTTTTCACTCATTAGCATGCTGCTGTCATTAATAAGCCTCCGAGGCAATTATTTATATTTGTAAAATGTGTGTGGCTTGATAATCTGCAATTAAGGAATACAGTGGATTGTTGCAAATGAATAAAACATTGAAATGACTTTGTGCAGAGAACAATACGGGAAGAGTTTAATTACACGTAACTCAGTTCCAGCCGAGTATTCCACTTGGACGTGAATTTCTGCTGAGAGCGATAGCAAAGGGCAGGATCAGATTTCAAATGGGGGTGGGTGGGAGGTGTCCTCATAGCTCAGCTCATTTCCCATCCACTCCCGCCCTTTGAGCTATTGCTTCACTCCTGGATAGAGGAATCTCAGAAGAGTCTGCAGTTGAGATAAACATCCAGGTATTTGCATTGTTCTTATTACAATAGTGTAAAAAGTGGGGGTGCCCATTGCACCAGACACTGTACATGCACATAGTGAGAGACACTCCCAGCCCCACGGAGCTCACTGTTTAAATAGACAAGGCAGTATAAGGCCCAGGGGGGCCTCAAACCTGGCCCTACAGGGGTACCAAATAGCAAACAACACCACAGTGTTATCCTGCTGTAGCTAGAACTAGCTTGTATGCCACTACCCATGACTTGCTGTGGACACAGCCCACAGGAAGTCCCACCTCAAGGGGTCTGACAGGCAGCAGCCTCCTGGCGCCTGATTGGCTCTCTGCCCTATATAAACCCAAAGGGCATTCTAGGAAGTGTCTAGCCATTGCCATGTCTGTCCTTCAACTTTGCCTCTTGACCTGAAATCTGACTTGGATTCTGACCCTTGGCATGGACCTCGGCCTGGAACTTGACTACCAACTCCTCTGCTGCTCCCAGCCTCAGGTTTGATCCTGCTCTGACCCTTGGTGCTGACTGCCCTTGTTGGGGCCCTGACAGGATTATTGTTTGGGGGTGCTGGCACCCTTAATCCAAGGGATGTCAATAGGTGCTGCAGTTGCTCATGCATTCTATCAGGCTCTAAGCCCCAGGTCTTCAAAGGTACTTAGGTGCCCAATTCCCGTTGAGTTAGGGGCCTAAATGCCTGTGAGGAGCTGAACTTAAGTGACTTGCCCAAGGTCACCCAGAAGCCTGTGGCAGAAGTGGGAACTCAATGTAGCTCTTTTTAATCTCAGGCCTGTAGGACTTGCAATCACAGGACAAGATTCTCTGGAGATTTGGCTCCTTATTGGGAGTGTGGAACTCTCCTGAGAAGACTTTTGTGGGTGATGGCTGCAATTTTCTGCCCCATGTGTCTTGATAACAGCCCCCCTCGCTGCTTTTTGGGGCTTCCAGCAAGAATCTGGAAAAGCAGAGACCTGGGGTAGGAAAACAAGAAATTCACAGGAAGAAAAATCAAACCAAACTTGGCTGACTTCCAGCACAGAGTTAGCTTGAATGTTGGGTGGAGCAAGTCTTGGTGGAAGGTCTCCATTCAGTTCTGCCACTAGTCTGCTGCTTCACCCTGGCCGAGTCACTGTGAAGTGTCACACACCAGCTGCCCTCCAGCAGATTCCTTGTGACTTACGGTGGGATTTGGGACCATGTCCGGAGTTGCCAGGTAACCACACTAAGACATGGCACCACTGCAGCCTACACATGCAGCACTACTGTTTTCCCACCTTTGGCCCTGGGATTAGGGATAGCTCAGTGATTCGCGCATTGGCCTGCTAAACCCAGGATTGTGAGTTCAATCCTTGAGGGGGGGCCACTTAGGGATCTGGGGCAAAAATCAGTACTTGGTCCTACTAGTAAAGGCAGGCAGAGGGCTGGACTTGATGACCTTTTGAGGTCCCTTCCAGCTCTGAGATAGGTATATCTCCATAGTTTAAAAAAAAAAAAATGTAGATGGGCCTGGGATCTGAACAGCCCCAGCCCAGAACTTTGGAGGTGCTTGAAACCCCAACCTGGCTCTGGGACCCAGTTGTGTAAAGGGCCCTTCTTTCTAGATTGAGCTGAATCTGGAATGTTTGAAATCTGGATCCAAATGAGAGAGCTTGCATCCATCTCTCCCTGTCGGGACCGATGCAACGCGGCTGGTCTGAGTCTTCCCTCAAGTGCAGTTGCTGCTCTCTCTGGAGGCAACAGGCCTAGAACCCAGGTCCGTGAGAGCAGAACTGAGCCTGATGATGTATTTCTAAGTGGAGATGGGGCCTTTGAAGGCTTAAGAAGCCTTTACCTGGCTAAGCCTCAGTGAAGGATTTATTGCGAAGGCGTCACTTGAAATTCCGGGGGGGGGGGGGATTATCATAAACAAGGCCATAACTGAGGCACGCAACAGCTGCTCGGCTCTAGAGATGCCACAGATCTTGCAAACAAAGGAGCTGACAGCTGAGGGAATATAAGGAACAGCTGTGGAGATAAAGCAATAAGCAGAGAGTGATGAGTGTGAAAACACAGGGAGGGATGTCTTGGAAAGACAGGTTATAAATACACGCCAGTGAGCAGGCAAAGTATGCTCTTTGATGCCATGAGACTATGCAGAATCCTGGGACGAGTTAGTGAGTGTGTGTGTGTGTGATCCAAGGGCTGGACTATACGAGGCGGTGTCAGGGAGACAAGACAGTCCCCCAGCAAATCCAGGGGAATGAAATGCTGTGCCGATCAATTCCCCAGGGTAGAATGACGGTGGGAGCTGCCTGTCTGAGGAATGGGTGTGGTTGCAGGCACTCATCTTAGAGGTGTGAGTTGCTATTCTGCTGAGCGCCAAATCCTGCCATCACTGACACCACCTGTACTCTCTCTGGCTTCCAGGATGCAGAGGGGTGAGGACCTGGGCAGAATGTATCGCTGAGATGGCCTGCTCCAGGGGTAGGGATCTGCTCTGCTAAGCAGCAAAGGGCTAGGCTCTTTAGAAAGAGAAGAGGTTGACAGGTATGCATGGGGGATAGCCAGCCAGCATCTGGCCTATAATGCTGTCTGCCCCTCCAGTGGTCTGGGAATTCCTCTTGTTTAGGGGGTATTTCCCCAGTAGGCATAGGGCTGGGGCCAAATTCTCCCCTGTTTTATACTCTATGCAACCTCACTGACCATGGCACGTACCTGAGTTCAGTAGCTCTGTATCCCCTTCCTCCTGTGGCCGGGGGAAGGGGGCACGGCCAGGGTGCGTTTGCATTCTGGCTAGTCTTAGCTGTTGGGAACTGCCCCTTGGGCTTCTCTCACCAAGTTCCCAGCAGGCTCCAGGCTGGATCAGGGAAGTTCAAAGGACTGCATGTGTGTGTTCCCTCTGTGTGCTGCCCCGGCTCTGCACAGATCGCTGGCGCAGCAGACCCCAAGAGAACCCCCAATGACCACAGACTCTGATAAGGTACGAAGGCACCCGGCCAGGTTTATTGTCAAACGAAGCACAGTAATAGCTTCCCACAGACTCTACAGGACATACTACGAATATGTGCCCCTGACAATGGACCGGCTCAGTCAGTGGCGGGACTCTCCACTGCCCCCTAGGCCAGACAAAGACATCCACTCAGGGATGCATTCTTATACACTAGGACAAACAGGTTATGCATCATTGAATGCATTGAGGTACAGCCCCTCTACGCATTGGGGTGCTGCCTTTCTCCTGGTACAGGTTGGTTCGAACAAACCAGTCTATCCATCATATTGTCCTTTTGACCCTGTCTTTAGGCTGGGTCTGCCTGTTCCTGGTTATCTCTGGGGGATGTGTTCATACCAGGCTGTTCTGGTGCCGTCCTGGTACACGTTCTTTTAGCAGCCTTCCTCTTGCCTCTGGCTCACAGCTTTAACTTTGTTTTATGTTAGCAATGTCTTGACCATTACTTCAGTTCAGGCCTCATACAGGGCCTCTGATACCAAGGTTTTATGTCTCCGGGCCTCATCATACTACACCACACACTTTAAGTGGCCATGTAACAGACTAGCATCCTCTGTGGCTAGGGCACGGAATTGGACCTGACTCCCGCTCCCCAGTGGGATACATGGCACTTCATGAATGGGAAATAACACTAATGTTAGTAGCTTGGACAGGGCAACGGCTCTTGTTTTCTGAGTCTAGCACCTCCTCCTTGCTAAGAACTCTTCTCCCCTGGTTGCAGCGCTCAGCTCTCACTCAGAGCTGCTGCAGTGTGTCGCAAAGGAGACGCACACACTGTGCTCTCTCTCAGAGCAGCTTTCCTTTCCCTTCCCCATTCCGTGCCCCGCCCCCATTCTTGTTGCTGTTTCCCTTAACTTTAATTCAGAATGGGGTTTGCCTTTTGTGCATGGACACGGAAGCAATAATGATTGGCTTAGGTTCTGCCTGGAGTAGATAGAGTTTGAACGTACCTGAAACGCCAAGTGACATTCAAGGGAAGAGAGGGAGTGGATGTGGGTGACATTGCAACTGACACAGAAGCAAGTAGAAATCCCAGATGGGAACTATCAATCTGTGTCCCATCAGGACTTGGGTTCAGATTCACCGCTGGCAGAAACTTGTGCGGTGGCCTCATTTCGACCCCAGGCGATCCCAGCTGTTCCAGACAGATTGGGTCCATCTTGGGCTGCATCTGGGCAAGAAAATAGGTCCCTTCTGGTCTGAGATCTGACCTGGAACTAAAAATAATCAGAGCTGGGCTCTGCCCTAAGAATTTGAATCTGGGAAATCTCACAGCTTGAGGTTCCAATTTTATGGGGAGGGGGGTGGGTTGAGAGATCACAACAAGAGGCGATGCGGAGCTTTTTGTGAGCAGTATTAACTACATGTCAGGGAGCTTGAGTAATAGTCTGAAAAGAGACTCAACACTTGAAAGATCCCAAACTCCCTCTGCCAGCTATTAAAATCGTCATAGACTCTGACTTTAAGGTCAGAAGGGACCATCATGATGTCGAGTCTGATCTGCACATCACAGGCCACAGCACCTCGCCCACCCACTCCTGTCATAGACCCCCCAACCTCTGGCTGACTGAAGCCCTCAAATCATGGTTTAAAGACTTCAAGTTACAAGGGGTGTGAGATAAATCTCCCTTTGGCTTCCCCCTTCCTCCTGTGCAGGCGCCTTCTAAAACATTAACAGGAGATGAGATCTGTCTGGTGAAATATGTTAATTCACTCCTAATGGAAGATGCCTAAACTGCATTGGCTGCTGGGATTCTTGGAAACAAACACCGCATAACTGAAAGCAGGGGTATGTGAATTATCCTCGTTGTTACTATTTACTGATTTACGGAGTGCCTTTCACCCGTTCTGAGAGCCTTCCAGAAGGGCAAGCTGTCGTACTGAGGACAGTTCTTGATTGCATTGCTTTGTCTGCCATTTGATGCAGCCACCTCTGGGGTAGGGAGTAGCCGGTATTATACCAGTGCAACAATACCTACATCCACCCTGATTGAATTGGCCCTGTCAACACTGGTTCTCCACTTGCAAGGTACTCCCTCCTCTTCATGTATCCATATATAATGCCTGCATCTGTAACTTTCACACCATGCATCTGAAGAAGTGAGGTTTTTCTACCCACGAAAGCTTATGCCCAAATAAATCTGTTAGTCTTTAAGGTGCCACCGGACTCCTGGTTGTTTCTGTGGATACAGACTAACCCGACTACTCCCTGATACAATACCTAGCAGTTTGGGATAGGAAGTAAATGGGATGCGCCCCACTGAAGCAGCACAGAGAATGTAGAGAGGTAGTGTGGATGGTAAGTATTTAAGATTCATCCTTCGTATTATGGCAGTCTAGAGATCCCAACCGAGATGGTCTCACTGTGCTAGGCATATACACCTAGTAGACCATCCCTGCCTGCAGAGTAAACCCTGGGTGGGAGGGGAAACAGAGGCACAGAGAGAAGTGAGTTGATCAAGTCTCACAGTGGGTCAGGAGCAGAGTCAGGATTCAGCATGAAAAGAGACATTGAAATAGCAGATCAGCGCCACTTGACCAGCTGTGAAGCGTGGCAGTGGTGGCGTTTTTATCTCCTCGAGAGGCTCCTCATTTGCAAGTACAGTGTGTGATGGATACTGCACCGCATGCCGTAATCTTTGGGGGGAACAGATATTAAGTTGATTAATGGCTTGGGTATCCTTGTGGACCAGGAATTATATGCAACTCAGGGGCTAGGGCGTCCCAGATCCACAGGATCGGAGCCCTGCCAGAGCTGCCACCCGACCCCTGGCCAGGGGAGCTGCCAGCAGCAGCCCGGATGTGTGGCAAGGTGGCCAGACAGGTAAGGCACATCTGGCTCTGCCTCTCCTTGGGCACTGGTAGGAACAGGCACTGCACAGGCATTGCAGAGCCAAGCTTGCCGGGTACTCAGGAAAATGTCCCGTTTTCAGTTTAGGGCAATAGGGTGACCATGTATTTGGGGCCCTACAGGAAGGGCCCCAAATCTCACTGTCTCCATGCTGCAAAGATCTCCTTTGCCTCTGTTTTGCGCCTTGTCCCAATATGTGCAGATGTTCTTATTGATCATCCCCCTTCAAATCTTCGGTCTCCTCAGCATCTTCTCCC
>NC_048317.1:11723184-11737730 GCF_013100865.1 Trachemys scripta elegans | reverse complement strand
GTGGGGGGGCCGGGCTCCCCGCCCGACCCCCCCCCCCCCCCCCCCCCCCCCCCCGGCTTGTGCGTGACACCAACCCCGGAGGCACTGCTCCTTTTGTCTACACTACCACTGGGAGGTGTGAATCCCAGCCCGGGTAGACCGACTTCTGCTAGAAATAGCAGTGTGGACACTGCTTGGATGCCCCACCTGCGCCCCGACACAACGGGTCAGGTAGGCTTGGATGCGGTTGGTTAGCCTGAGCTGCACAATGGCCCCTCCTACCTTTTTTTCTTTTTTTTTCTTTTTGCACGCTAGCCCCAGCTGAGCAGCTGCAGATACAAGAGCGCTCTTGGCTTCAGAGGTGACATTCGGCTCTTCCCATGTTTGCAGACTCCCAGTCTGAGAACAGAGGCTCTGCCTTACCCAGCTGCAGGCTTGATTAAGCCAGAGAGGGGAAACGCTGCACTTGTCCTTTAGTCCCACTAATCAGCGCGCGAGTGCTCTCTTGAACTTTGAGGGAAGCGAGCACTTGAGTTATAATTTTTCATACGTGCTCCAGGAATGCAGCCCTCAGCTAAAACCACTCTGGCTAATGCTGCCCCTGTCTACGCTTAATTAGCTCGAGTGAACCATCTCCATGGAGTAGCAAATAGACCCGAGGAGCCCGTATGCTCTGCAACGAGCTCCACCTAAAATCTTTGGCAGCGAGTCCTGCTGTCTTCAGAGGTGATGCATCCGAATCAGTTGGGGGAGGGCATGTTTCACTGGGAACACACCTGGGTCGGCCCTTGTGTCATAGCTGTATTCTGGCAGCAGCTAGAGGCACCAACCAAGATCAGGCCCCGCATTGTGCTAGGTGCTGTACAGACACGTAGTAAGAGACAGTTCCTGCCCCAAAGAGCTCAGCCTAGCTACCGGGAAGGTTCTTGTGACTCACAATTGGACAAGGTAATTTATCCAGGGAAGCTCCACCCACTAACCTCTCTCTCAGGTAGACTGACACAACACTCAACCAATGACATGCTAGGTTGGAAGCCTTAGATCATCTCAGTTTATGCAGGCATCCCTGGACATAGCCAATGGCCACCCCCAGGTTATCCGTTGATACGGCACAGCTCTGTCTCTAGAACTTCAGCCTGTGGATTTTTCTATTCCTGGACTGATGTAGGGTGCCTCAATTTAAGGGGTCTCAGATTGGGCACCCATAAAAGGATTTGCTTTTCAGGGAGCACCGAGCACTGTCTGAAAACTAGGCCTCTTCAAGGTGTCTCCACTCAGGCCCCCAAAAGGGAGGCAGCCAAAGTCCCTGGTCCCTCCTGAATAATCTTGGACCAAATTTTCAATTCTAACCTCAATGCTGCCATGGGCTCCTGGGGCAAGTTGCTGAATTTCCCTGCCTCAGTTTCCCCTTCTGTAAAATAGGGGTCTGCTTGGGCCTAGTTACTATTCCTATCTTTTAACCCTGATCCAGACCCAAGTCTGAGACCCTCCCCCACCCTGAGTCAGTGCCACCCACCACCCCCTGCATATTGGGTTGCCATGCCAACCTGTGTGCCCCCCTCCTGCTGGCTGCTGTCCCCACTGCAGTGTGTGTGCTGCAGAGTGAGGGGCTGGGCACTGCAGCATGTGCAGTGGCTGGCATGAGCAGACCACACAGCCACTCCTGTGCCAACCTCCCAGGCAGGAGGAGCCGACCCAAACCCAAAAGGGTCCAGGTGTTTTCCGACAAGACCCGAACCCAACCCTAGTGGCTGGGTTGTGGGGCTTGAATAGCAACACCGCCTCTCTGGGGAGCTGGGAGACTTAATTCTCATTTGTACAATACTTTGAGAGGCTGTGAGGAAAGATGCTTATGGCCTCTACCAGGATGGCGAACTCCCAGCGAGGGGCTGTAATGACTTTTGCAGGAGGAGGCAGCCAATGGAAGGATGAGTTGCCATCCAAAAAGGGCCCAGTGGCCTTGCAGGATGCCTGCTCTGTACATCATAATCCAGTGCTCCCTGCAGGATTGTAAATGCAAGGCGGTCGGCAGGACAGGCAAGCAACCCTCTGGGACAGCCCATCCCTCGCCCACGGCCCAGCATGTCACAGCTCAGTCATGCAACCCATCCTGGGATGAAAAATGAGCAGGCGTGTGTCCTGAACCAGACTCTGAGTAGCAGGAAGAAGAGCCTCACAGTTCATTTATACATCAGTAGGCCTCATTTGCTCCTGACGGGGGTTGGCTGTGCCGTCTACGGCCTGTGGAGCTGGGCTGTGGAGCTGCTGATCGGTGTGTATCCTTCCTCCTGACTTCGGTGTCGGAGAACTCTCCAACCCTCTGCTGTTCATCTCCTGTATGTCATAAGGCTCCTTTGGTCTGGCTTTCCTCCCTGGTGCCTAAAGTGATGCTCTGTCAAAGAGACAGAGCTGCGTTCTCTACCCTTCCTCTGCCTCTCCTCTCTGCCTGGAGGCCGTTGCCCTCCAGCAGGGTTAACACTGACCACCTGGGGTTAGTGGCCAATTGACTACATCCATGGACCAGGACCCGCTTGTGTGCCAGGTGCTGTATTGGTCTGTGGGGTCCCCTCCTCCTGGGTGGGCTGTTGTCCCCTGTTGGCAGTGTTTTAGAGAACCAGGCATGGGGACGCAGGAGACCTGGGGTCTATTCCCAGCTCTGCCACTTGTGTTGTATGAGCTGGGGAAGGTCACTGGTTTATTGGGACTGTGAGCACTTTGGGGCAGGAACTGGCCTTTCCTAGGCATATGTACAGCGCCTAGCACTCTCTCAGCCGTGGCCTTGAGGTGCACCTGTGATGCAAATAATAAAGGGTCTCGGTCAGACCCAACTTCCTAGTGGGACAGATGTGAGGAGCACAAAATCCACCTCAACAATTAGCAACTTCAGCTGAGTGGCCAAGGATTAAATGGGACCGAACTTCCCCTCACAAGAGGCTCTGGGGCATGTTGGCACGGCATTGCAGGGGGAGCTGGCACAGGCGCTGCCCAGGCTGTGCAAATGGAGGCTCAGACCAGTTGAAAAGCACAGCTCTATCGGCTGTACAGACACACAACAAAGGGATGGTCCCTTCCCCAATGAACTTCCAATCCAAGTAGATGGAGATATGTGAAGACTTTACTTTCAGTGGAAGGCTTGCACCTAACCTCCCCCCACAACCACTTATTGTCTGGCAGCACTGTAGCAGCACCACCGTGCAGATTGCATTACACAGCATCCCAAACAGATGCTGTATTTCCTGGGTGTCTCCCGGCTGGAGTTTGCCTGTCCAGTTGCAGATGGGGCCTGAGAAGTGGCTGGACTGTGTGTTTTATGCGTGTGAGATCTTCCCACAGTTGAACCTATCCTGCTTTTTTCTGAGATTGGTGTTTGTGGCTTGTGAATCTCCCTATTCTGGAAGGGGACAGGCTGTGCAATGACCTTCACTTCACCTTCACCAAGGTTTTGGGGAGAGAATACAAAGGTGGTCCTTGAACTAGATGGAAGTCGTTCTGCCTAAGTAAGGGCTGTAGGCTCTGGCCTTGGAAATACCACATAGATGACAATATAATCCTCTAAGGACCAGCTGGGATAAGGCCGTGGGGCCGGATGCGCTGCATCAGAGGGTGCTAAAGGAGTTGGCAGATGTGATTGCAGAGCCATTGGCCATTATCTTTGAAAACTCATGGCGATCGGGGGAGGTCCCAGATGACTGGAAAAAAGGCTAATGTAGTGCCCATCTTTAAAAAAGGTAAGAAGGAGGATCTGGGGAACTACAGGCCAGTCAGCCTCACCTCAGTCCCTAGACAAATCATGGAGCAGGTCCTCAAGGAATCTATTCTGAAGCATGTAGAGGAGAGGAAAGTGATCAGGAACAGTCAACATGGATTCACCAAGGGCAAGTCATGCCTGACCAACCTGATTGCCTTCTATGACGAGAACTGGCTCTGTGGATGAGGGGAAAGCAGTGGATGTGTTATTCCTTGACTTTAGCAAACCTTTTGATATGGTCTCCCACAGTATTCTTGCCAGCAAGTTAAAGAAGTATGGGTTGGATGAATGGACTGTAAGGTGGATAGAAAGCTGGCTAGATCATCAGGCTCAATGGGTAGTGATCAATGGCTCCATGTCTAGTTGGCAGCCGGTATCAAGTGCCCCAAGGGTCAGTCCTGGGGCCAGTTTTGTTCAATATCTTCATTAATGATCTGGAGGATGGCGTGGATTGCACCCTCAGCAAGTTTGCAGATTACACTAAACTGGGAGGAGTGGTAGATACGCTGGAGGGTAGGGATAGGATACAGAGGGACCTAGACAAATTAGAGGATTGGGCCAAAAAAGACCTGAGGAGGTTCAACAACGACAAGTGAAGAGTCCTGCACTTAAGATGGAAGAATCCCATGCACTGTTCCAGACTAGGGACCGAAAGGCTAGTCAGCAGTTCTGCAGAAAAGGACCTAGGGGTTACAGTGGACAAGAAGCTGGATATGAGTCAACAGTGTGCCCTTCTTGCCAAGAAGGATAATGGCATTTTGGTCTGTATAAGTAGGGGCATTGCCAGCAGATCGAGGGACGTGATCATTCCCCGCTATTCGACATTGGTGAGGCCTCACCTGGAGTACTGTGTCCAGTTTTGGGCCCCACATTACAAGAAGGATATGAAAAAATTGGAAAGAGTCCAGCGGAGGGCAACAAATGATTAGGAGGCTTGAGCACATGACTTATGAGGAGAGGCTGAGGGAACTGGGATTGTTTAGTCTACAGAAGAGAAGAATGAGGGGGGATTTGATAGCAGCCTTCAACTACCTGAAGGGGGGTTCCAAAGAGGATGGATCTAGACTGTTCTCAGTGGCACCAGATGCCAGAACAAGGAATAATGGTCTCAAGTTGCAGTGGGGGAGGTTTAGGTTGGATATCAGGAAACACTATTTCACTAGGAGGGTGGTGAAGCACTGGAACGGGTTACCTAGGGAGGTGATAGAATCTCCGTCCTTAGAGGTTTTTAAGGCCTGGCTTGACAAAGCCCTGGCTGGGATGAGTGAGTTGGTGTTGGCCCTGCTTTGAGCAGGGGGTTGGACTAGATGACTCTTGAGGTCCCTTCCAATCCTGATATTCTATGAAGGCACCTCTCACCGGGGTTGCTGGTTCTAATCCTCCCTAGGCCTGTAATGCTGGGAAGCCTTTGCCTTGTGGAACGAAAGCTCCATCGTAACTGTCATTAGCTGCTCCTCCTCTTGGAGACGTCTCGGCAGAGAAACCCTGGTTTTACTGGTTATGGAGAGAGCCCTTTCAAGGGGATCAGTGTTGAGGCAGGGCCATGTGGGAAAAAGCTTGCCCCCTGCTGCCTCCTGGTCTGTGGATAATCAGAGGCACCTGGTCTTCGGGGCTGTCAGCCTGGCATCTCCCAGCAGCTCTGAATGTTAAAATAAGAAGCGTTATCTCATTGGCAGAAGGTGAGAGGGCACAAAGCCAGGCTGAGCCGTGTTGCCCATAACACCTCTCATGAGACCAGTCTCTTACAACTGTTGCCACTTGTGCTCTATCTCTCAGCCTGAGGGAAGCTGGTATAATTAGAGAATGAGCCTTAATTAATGCACTGAATTCTTTGGCGGGGGGCGGGGGGGAGGAGGAGATATGCTTTAATTTCACTGTGCATTTCAGCAAAAGCATGGCTCCTTTTCAATCTGCTGAGGCAAGAATCGGGAAAGGGAGGTTGGGACACTACACCCCATATTCTCTCAAGCCTGGGAGGGAGGGCGAGCAGCGGCGCACGAGCGGCAGCAGCGGAGGTGAGCTAGGGCGGCCGGGGCACATTTTTAGGGGTGGCATTCTGGCGCCGGCCATGCCGCCCCTAAAAATGTGCCACCCCAAGCACCAGCTTGTTTTGCTGGTGCCTAGAGCCAGCCCTGTCTGTGTCTTTCTGCAGCGGGGTCTGGCCCTTGCTGGGTGTGCTGGAGGCAGCTTGAGGGCCTGGTTCAGCAGGTCAGTGTAAGGGACGGCGCCCAGGCTGGTGGAACAGGTGGGCTCAGTGGTACCCCTAGTACATCAGGTGAGATGCCCATCAGCGGTGAGATGCACATAGAAAGGCAAGATGCTTACAACAGTATAGTGTTTTCACCACGTATAACGAAAGCTGCGTCAGCTAGAGGAAAGCTGCGTCAAGTGGCTGAGGCTGTGGACTAAAACTCAAGTGAAAAGGATTTGATTCTCAGCACCTGCAAAACAGGGCATCATGCGACTTATTCTCCTTGTCTTGCCTTTCCAGGGCTGTCTTGATGAACAGGTAACGCGTGACTTCAAGCCCGGTTGTAAATCTCCAGTGCACTAAGTATCCATATGGACCCTGCTCCTAAATGCCTAGTGTGCATGGAGCTACTCCCATTTCAAATGGAATCCGTACCCAAGGGAGCTTTTAATGTGCACTGCAGGGTCTGTGCAGCCAGTTAGTGCGTGGCAGGCTAGTGCGAGATAGATTTACACCCTGGCTTGCCATGCATCCGCTGTTTGTCTAGACATGCCCTCTGCCTTAAAGCTCTTTAAGACAGGGACAGTCTCTTATGTACAGCGCCTAGCACAATGAGCTCAGTCGGGGCCCCTAGTTCTGACCGAGGGTAATGCAGCTGGGTTCTCCCCTGCAGTTCCACAGTCCCTGACTCACCAGTCAATCCCAGCAGGACTTTGCGGTACAGAGATGATGTTGGGTTCAAGACCGTTTCAGCAGCTCGCTGGCTCCAGCGATTGGGGAAGTTCCTGCTGACAGACCCCTATCCAGAGTCACACTGGCTTTGCTTTAGTGGGTCTCCTTTTCCCATTTGGCTCTTCCTGCAGCCATCACGCCTTGGGCAAGTTAAGCAGGGCTAAGCCTACTCAGTACATGGCCGGGACCCCCTTGGGACCTGCAAGACTCAGCATGGTAGCTGGTGCTGATGACTCAATACATGACGTTCTTCCCTAGAAGTGTGTAAGCTTCCCATCCTTACACAGCTCGAACTAGCGGTTTAATGGCCGCTGAGTGGTACAAAGAAGCAACGATCGGGACAGAGTCTGGCCTTGGGGACTCTGACTTGTGCTGGTCACATCAGCCAGACGAGAGAGTGCGTTTCCTTTCCTGGTACATGGCCCATTCTCACGCTGACTTTCTTTGGAGGGGGGGAAATATTAGATTTTGCGCACACAGCACAGTTAGCCTGTGGAACTCCTTGACAAAAGATACTGTCAAAGAGCCAAAAACCATGGGCCCCTCACAGGGATGAGGAGACTCTGTGGAATTGTTGCAGCAAGGTTTAAAAACTCTCCAAAAGTTTTAGAAGGGCTCTAAACCCTCCTGCTTCCAGGCAGAAGTTGAATTCCAACTATCATCACTCGGAGGGATCTTTCTCGGTGGGTAGGTGGTTATTCCATAGCTACCAAATATTGTGCACCTTCCTTGGAAGCAGCTGGGGCTGGCCACTGTTGGAGATGAGCTACTGCCCTAGATGGCCAGAACGGGCACAGACTGACTTTAGGAGGGTTGGGTTTCATTCATGGCTTTGCCACTGAGCTGCTGTGGGACCTCAGCTGTGTCCCCTCGCTCCCTTTGTCAGCCTCTTCTGTGCCAACAGTGAGCTCTTCGGGGCAGCCACTGAGTCTGGCCATATGTTGGTTCAGCATCTTCCTTAAAGAGGCTCAGATCTTTTGATGGCACCTCTGTTACCAGAACACACGTAATACTTGCCCTAGTCATCCCCGATGGCCTAGAGCAGGGATCGGCAACCTTTCAGAAGGGGTGTGCTGAGCCTTTGTTTATTCACTCTGATTTAAGGTTTCGCGTGCCAGTCATATATGTTAACGTTTTTAGAAGGTCTTTCTATAGTGTATAACTAAATTATTGTATGTAAAGTAAATAAGGTTTTTAAAATGTTTAAGAAGCTTCATTTAAAATTAAATTAAAATGCAGAGCCCCCCGGACCGGTGGCAAGGACCACTGAGTGCCACTGAAAATCAGCTCGAGTGCCGCCTTCGGCACATGTGCCATAGGTTGCCTACCCCTGGCCTAGAGGAATATTCCCACCTTTAGATGTTGGCGGTCAGAGTTTCAAAGCCGGCAGCAGTTTTAGGAGCCAGAGCATGGGACCGTTAACTGCTGTGTTCTCCATCACTGGCATTTTGTAAATCAAGAATGATTGAACTAGACCAGATTTTAGGAAAACAAACTGGAATTAATTCTGGGCAGTCCTGTGGCCTGAGTTGTACAGGAAGTCAGACCAGATGTTCAGAATCGTCCTTTCTGGTCTTGCGATCTATGAATCCCCTGCTCAGACCCAGCATGGCCACTTCTAGATTTATATATAGCTATGTAAATGATGCGATCACACAAACAAACATGTATGCGGAATGGCTGGATCGCTCTTCAAAGCCACAAGCATTGCAGAATCCGTAAACAAAAATGCACCAGCACAAAAAACCTTCCTAGACATCTTTGATCACAGCTACCATAAAAAAAATCCGCCTGCAGCACTGGGATTCCCCCCCAGTTAAAAATTGATCATTGGCTCCACTCCATCCTTCTGGCATTTAAATCGAAAAGGATACATGCTTCGCAGGCTGATTGCTTGGAAACCTTTATGTGGAGCCCCATTAACGACTTTTGGAGCCAAAATGGAGGTGAATCTGTGTTTCATCATGACAAGTGTGCGTGCTTGAATCGAAGTCTGGGACGTTCCGTCTTTTCGAAATATGTCTGTTAGGTGCATCTTTCTTTTTCTTTCTTCCCACTCCCAAAAAATATGGCCAGCCTGTATAGCCAGTACTGAGCAATGGAAGGATGGGTCTGTTGCTGCAGATGCCGTCTTTTGGATAGGATACGAAGGTTTGGTCTCAGGGCAATTCCTACAAGTGTCAGCCCAGAGGTGCTGCTGACCTTCTCGGCCAGTTGAACTCAGTGGGAGCTGTGGGCACTCGGCACTTCTGAAAATCAGGCTCCCAGTGTCTAAGCCAAAGCCTAGGGATATTCTGCCTGCCCTAAGTATAGTGACTGGTTTCAGCGTAGCAGCCGTGTTAATCTGTATCCGCGAAAAGAACAGGAGTATTTGTGGCACCTTAGAGACTAACACATTTATTTGAGCATAAGCTTTCGTGGGCTACAGCCCACTTCATCGGATGCATAGAATGGAACATATAGTAAGGCTAGCATGCATGCATACAAAGAACATGAAAAGGTGGAAGTTGCCCTACGAACTCTAAGAGGCTAATTTAATTAAGATGAGCTATTATCAGCAGGAGAAAAAAACTTTTGTAGTGATAATCAGGATGGCCCATTCCTATAGATCCTGACACCACCTTGTCAACTGTCTGGCACGGGCCATCTTTTCATGTTCTGTGTGTGTGTGTGTGTGTGTGTGTGTGTGTGTGTGTGTGTGTCTTCTTACTATATGTTCCAGTCTATGCATCTGATGAAGTGGGCTGTAGCCCATGAAAGCTTACGCTCAAATAAATGTTAGTCTCTAAGGTGCCACAAGTGCTCCTGTTCTTTTTGCCCGTCCTAAGTATTCTCTGCTTCTTGCCTTAAGCTCTTGTGTGGGGTGGCTGCATGTTAAACATCCATCCCGCTCTGCCCCAGGTGTGGCTGCATTTCAGTGGCAGGTGGGTGAAGCAATTCCGGTGAAAAGTTAGTATGTAAAATACTTTGGGATCCTTCCGGATGAGAGGAATGTAGGATAGTGCCATTCAGCCTGCTTCCATAGGGAGAACACAGCACTTGAGCTTGACCGTTAAGGGGGATGGGTGCGATTTCGGGAAGTGGTGGGAATGGATTCTCAGTGGTACCCAGGTGCTTTTGATGATTCTGGTAGCATTAAAGTGCCTTAGAAGGGGTAGAAATGACCTTCTGAGGTTACCTCCTGCTGGCTGTACACTGGACCTGCTCCCATTCCCCAGCATGGAGGGTGTGGCTGGAGTGTGCACGGTATGTTGGCTATTCTCCACTTCCAGCAGGGTCCTGGAAAGCAAAACAAAGTTAGAGCAGCAACAAGGTTGCTCTAACTTACCCCAACGATCAGGAAGGCTCATACATGGCCCCATAATACAGGATGTGCCAAAAAGGCTTAGAACCATCTTAATCCCTTTCTTCCATTCCTGCCGGAAGCACGGGAACAGTGGACGTGGGAGTCGGCCCTTGAATTAATGCACCAGTTCACTCCGCTCTTAGGCGAGTCCCTGAATTCTTCAGCTCTAAGCTGCACAGGGGAAGGAGGCCAGACCTTAAAAGCGAAACATCCAAAATGCACAAAAGCAAAAGGTCGCCGAGATACAAAACTCCCATTAGGAAGAAGACGTGAGGTGCAGGATCGATTTGCCGCGAGTAATTAACCAGCTCCAAACTGTCTCCTTGCTGTAATTAGGTGTGACTGTTACGGAAAGTCCCACAGCCTCAGCAGAGCTGCTCACTGAATTCACGGTACAGGTGCATAGCGATGGGCTCAGAGCGTCCCATTCCCAGCCTGCTTCCCCCAAACTTTAGCTAAGCTGAGAGTGAAACCCAACACTCCTCCCCCCGCCCCAGAGCTGTGTCGCTCCATTAGAAGATCCACAGCCACCTCTGCTTTTTGCCCATCTCCAGCTATCTAGCTGGCCCTGGGTCCTCGCCGGATGAAAAGCACAGAGCCTGGTAAGGGGCAATTGCAGAGCAAATGTGGGGGCTCTCTCTCTTGCAGGGGGCACTTTCAGGTCCCCTCTTTCTCCCCAGCTCTGCTTCACTAAGGGTAATGTGCTCGTGATATGTGTAACTCATCCCCCTTTGCAGACCGAGAAGAGCCACCCGGTACTGCTAAGAGGGCATAGGCCCTGCTCCTCAATGCTATTAAGGTGCCTAACTCCCACTACTCACAATGGGAGTTAGGTGCCTAAATACCTTTGGAGGACGTGGGCCTTAATCCCGCAGCAGGAAAGGTCTGTGATTTGGGGCTGATGGGCGAGTTCAAGGGTTGTTAGCGAACACCAGGTAGCTCAGTATAGGGTGTGCATGGTCATCCAGGTATCCATCGGTCCTTTGCCAGCATCTCTCAACGGGCTTCAAAGTGCTCCCGGCCTCTCTGCTTCGACATCGGGCTGCCCTTCTCCCCCGCCTCGGCAAAATTCCTCTCCAGCTTCAGCAGTTTCCGTGGCAACTCAATTCCCCTTGCCCACTCAGTTGCTGCCTCTTGTCTTTCCGATGGTCTTGGGGAAGGAAAGCCAGGGGAAATAAGCATCAACCGACAGGCCAGGCCTGGGAGGACAGTAGGGGGGATTTATTTGCTTGCCTGCCTCTCACTTCCTCCTGTAAGGCAGAGAGGATGAGCCAGCCCTGAGGCTTGGTTCCTGGGCCTGTTGAAACAATCCCATGTCTATTGCAAAGCAAGTGAATTCCTGGGGAACAGTGACTGGCTGCATGGTTTGGGTCACCCTGTGCAACTAGCTGAACTTTCTGTACCTTTCAATTGTGTCCCCCAGTCCCCTAAAAACTGAGCAAATTGAATTCTGGTGAAAGGTACCGAACTAGCAGCGCTGGAGAATCTACCAACGACCAAACTGGACCTCCCTGGACCGCACCAACCAATATCCCTTAGCCTTGAGCCAGAAAACAGCTCCTAAAGCCGATGTCTACACTTACACTGGTGCAGCTGTTCTGCTGGAGTGCTTCAGTGTAGAGCAGCGGTTCTCAAACTGGGGGTTGGGGCCCTATTTTAATGGGGTCGCCAGGCCTGGCTTAGACTTGCTGGGGTCCAGGGATGACGCCTGAGCCCCATGGCCAAACCTGAAGCCTGAGGGCTTCAGCACTGGGCATCAGGGGTTAGGTTGCAGGCAGTGGTGGCTCCAGGCACCAGCGCTCCAAGCACATGTGGGGGCGGCAAGCCGCGAGGGGTGGCTTGCCGGTCCCTGTGAGGGCGGCAGTCAGGCAGCCTTCGGCAGCATGCCTGTGGGAGGTCCGCCAGTCCCACGGATTTGGTGGCGGGTACGCCGAAGCTGAGGGACCGGGGACCTCCTGCAGGCGAGACACCGAAGGCCGCCTGCCTGCCGTGCTTGGGGTAGCAAAAAAAGCTAGTTGCCCCTGGTTGCAGGCCCCCTGGCTGGGGCTTAAGCCCTCAGGCTTTGGCTTTGGGCTCCCCACCCGGCGCAGTGGGGCTTGGGCAGGCTCAGGCTTGGGTCCCCCCTCCTGGGGTCGTGTTGTAATTTTTTTGTTGTTGCGGTGCAATAAAGTTTGAGATCCCCTGGTGTAGAGGCTGACTGCCGTGACGAGAGGTGTCCAAATCTGCAGCATTCCCAGCTGTTCCAGTCCTGGTTGTGTTCAAAGCAAAGATCAGCGCACTGATTAGGGGTGTGGTGGAAATGACAGAAAACATCAGCCACGTTGGACGTTCCAGGCATGTATTTTTTTCAGTTCGGTTTTAAACAAAAGCCAAAAAGTTTTTTTGCGGCAAATAAATGTTCAAGCTGGATGCTTTATTGTTACATTAGTTTAACCCCTTTATGCTTCCAAAACACCCCATGGCCTACACGTGACATTCTCACACACACACGCTGAGTCTTTGCAAATGTGACACACTTTCTGTTACTTCGACAGTACTAAACAGAACAGTACTTCGACTGTTCATTTCCTTGGGGGGGAGGGATAGCTCAGTGGTTTGAGCATTGGCCTGCTAAACCCAGGGTTGTGAGTTCAATCCTTGAGGGGGCCACTTGGGGATCTGGGGCAAAATCAGTACTTGGTCCTGCTAGTGAAGGCAGGGGGCTGGACTCGATGACCTTTCAAGGTCCCTTCCAGTTCTAGGAGATGGGATATCTCCATTAATTTAATTTAATTTAAAAACGGCACCTGGTGTTAAAAACTGAATCTGCACCTGAGAGTATCAGAGTAGCAGCCGTGTTAGTCTGTATCCGCAAAAAGAACAGGCGTACTTGTGGCACCTTGGAGACGAACACATTTATTAGAGCATAAGCTTTCGTGGGCTACGAAGAAGTGGGCTGTAGAGTTTATGCTCTAACAAATTTGTTAGTCTCTAAGGTGCCACAAGTCCTCCTGTTTTCACCTGAGTATTGTTTCCTTGTGTGACACTCTCTGCAGCTGTTTGAGCCCCTCCTTGCATCTAGTGCAGAGAAGAATAGACAGTTTGCGTTAAATACTCATTAACTGTGCTACTGGCTGGGTGATTTGGAGAAATCCAAGGCCATCGCCTACACGGTGCTGTTTTTCAAAGCATAAAGAGGCCAGGAGCCGGGCTATACAGCCCTTTATTATCATACTGTACCTTACTCACCAAGCTGCAGTCATTCTAAATTTGACTGGAGCCTTGCCATGTGGATGAAATACCCAGGTATAAATTTCATCATCTGGTATTCATAGCCTGATGATGATGATGGTGGGTTTTTTTTTTTTTTTTTTTTAAATCCTCCCTAAATTGACCATTACATTTTATCATGGTCCTTAACTCAGACGCTGAAATAACACATTCATGGAAATCATTATCCTCTGTGGGAGAGTTGTTTTAGGGACTTGTCAGGTATGGTTGGTAAACTTCAATTCAGGGTGTTTCAGGATTTTGGCCTCAAGTTTCATCCCATAGATTCACTTTCCAGAAGCTTATTATCTTGCCATACCCAAGCTGGGATTTATTTAATAGAGAACTGAAGCTTCAGCCACTGCTCTGGGAAGAAGGGTGCTCAGACACCGTGGTGATGGATGCTTTAGAGGAACCGATGTGGTGTTTATATTGCAGGAGTGCTTAGAGGCCCATGTGACAAAGTGGGAATGTTCTTTAATGTTTTGTCTGAATAGTGTGTGTGTGTGCCTCAGTTTCCCCTCAGTGTCTACTGACGTATCTAGATGGTGGGACAAGGGTGTGAGATCATTGCTGAGTCCCCTAGAGGGCAGGTGTGACTGCCAGCTGGCCGCCTGGGCACAGACAATGGCTGACACTCTGTATCCTGGCAATTGATGGCCGGAGTCCATTCTCTCCAAGAGCCAGCTGGAGGTGTTGGAGAACAAAGCGAGAGCTGGAGGCCAGTTGATCTCTTTGCCCAGGAAAGAGACAAAGGACGGATGAGGGGCGACTGGGCATGAGTGAGGGTGGGCAACGCAGAAAGCGAGTCAGTCTCCTGTTTTGGGACTCGGGGGGGAGAGCCCAGGACTCTGGATGCCCCCAAGACGGACTTTGAGTGTCCCTACTTTCTGAGCTAGCAAGATCTGTCCTACACGGTGTCGCTGACGATTAATAAGCCCTTCTGTTCTACGTTGCTGGCTGAGAGTCACTGCTGACTGCAAAGTTGGGGTGTAGGGCCCTTTGGGGACAGCACAGGTGCTGGAATTAGAGGCACAGGGCGTGCTGCAGCACCCCCTGGCTTGAAGTGGTTTCCATGATATACAGGGGTTACAGCTTGGTTCAATGGCTCTCGGCACCCCCACTATACAAATTGTTCCAGTGCCCCTGCCCCAGGGGTCCCATTCAGGCAGACTTACTGCGGGGAGCTAGGGTGACCAGATGTCCCGATTTTTATAGGGATAGTCCCAATAGTTGGGGCTTTTTTTAATATGGGCTCCTATTACCCCCCCCCCCCCCCCCTTGTCCCGATTTTTCACACA
>NC_048317.1:11683990-11722972 GCF_013100865.1 Trachemys scripta elegans | reverse complement strand
GGGGTTACAGCTTGGTTCAATGGCTCTCGGCACCCCCACTATACAAATTGTTCCAGTGCCCCTGCCCCAGGGGTCCCATTCAGGCAGACTTACTGCGGGGAGCTAGGGTGACCAGATGTCCCGATTTTTATAGGGATAGTCCCAATAGTTGGGGCTTTTTTTAATATGGGCTCCTATTACCCCCCCCCCCACCCCTTGTCCCGATTTTTCACACTTGCTGTCTGGTCACCATATGGGGAGCTCACTGTGTAAACAGGTGTTGAACGCTCCAAGGAGGCTTGCCCTAAGGAGAGTGTGCCCTGAGGGGTTGTCACACTGCAAGAGGGTCCTGTCTGAACTCCATTCCAGTGGGGCACTGAGCCTGTGTGCTCCATGACAGCTGCAACCAGGATCAGGACCCTGTTGTGGCAGGAGAGGGACAGCTGTTGCAGTGTAGACACACCCAAGCTAGCTTTAATTTAGCTAGCTGGAGTACCAACTGCAGTGAAGCTGCAGGAGCATGGACTCCAGGTGGGGTTTAGCCACCCAAGTAAGTAGCGGGTGGGCTTGTATCGCCTGCACTGCTGAGCTGTCGATGCCTGGGTTAGCTAGATTAAAGTAGGTGTACCTGAGCAATCTCACACCCAGCACAACTGCAATGTAGACATGGACCGTGCCTGCTCTGAAGAGCTGACCAGCTAAATAGAGAAGACAGGTAGGAGGTTAAACAGAGGCTCACAGAAGGAAAGTGACATACCCAAGGCTGCACAGCAGGTCAGTGGCAGAGCCAGGAGTAGAACACCACTCATCCAGTCCAGTGCATTAGGCACTAGACTGATTCTAGAATGGAAAGATTCATGCTTGATGTGATAGTGCACGAGGGGCTCTGTCCCATGCTGATGGCAGTCAATGGGAATCTCTGCTGACTTCAGTGAGTCTTGGATCGGGCACTAAATGTTGTGTGCATGTGCACAGGAGAACTGCCTACATTGGCTGGTTATAGCATGGTGTGTGAAAGGCAGGGGCAGCCAGAGAGATGGGAACTGAAATCTGAGGGGAAGGGGGTGGTCAGGAGGGTCAGGTGGCCTTAGAGGTGAGAACATCCCTTGGATGAGTCTTGGGAGTGTGAAGGTGCCCATCATCCCAAAGACAAAAGGCTGACCCCAGCTCCCAAATCTGAGTGGATGATGGACACTGGAAACAGGTGGGTTCAAAATGCCAAAGAACGCTGGGATCTATTTCCGGGAGGAAAGGCGGTAGATAAATGCAAGGCAATGTTAACTGTAGGCCAGATACAGCAATCAGAACTCCTGCCAACCACTTCTCAAGAGGGAGATCCTCTCCAGGTCTGGACCCACCCCCAACTTCCCTCCCCACTGTTTGGTTTTCCGAGTATTTCATTCAGTGCTGTACCCTGAAGGACTCAGTGGGTCAGAGCTTGAGAACCTCTACATGCTTACTCAACATTGTAAGCCCTTTGGGGCAGGGGCCATCTTTTTGTTCTGTGCTGCCTGAACAGGCCAGTGGGCTCCTGGCCCATGACGCGTTCCTAGGCTCTACTACAATAATTTTGTCCTAATTATTAGTCTTTTTCATCCCCTGAGGAAGCCGACCCTTTCCTGTGACTGTGGGAGAAATGTTCAGCAAATTAGAGAGGGTAATAAATTCAACGGAGAAGGGTGGAGTTCAAACAAAGGTCCGTATCCACAAAGGGACTTGAGCTCCTCATGCCCATTGATTTCAGTGGCAGTTAGGAGCCTAAATACTTTGATTTGGGGGGAGGGATAACTCAATGGTTTGAGCATTGGCCTGCTAAACCCAGGGTTGTGAGTTCAATCCTTGAGGGGGCCACTTGGGGATCTGGGGCAAAATCAGTACTTGCCCCTGCTAGTGAAGGCAGGGGCTGGACTCGATGACCTTTCGGGGTCCCTTCCAGTTCTAGGAGATAGGTATATCTCTATATATTAAAAGTGTGTGTGTGTGTATATATATATTGTGCCAAAGTGCGTTTCCCAGATCTTACTGGGTGACACGTATTCCTGTGCAGAGGGCCAGCAAAAGACCAAGGGACCATTTAGGGGAGCTCTCAAAAATAATCCTGGAGTGAGATTTAAGTGATGCATAGAACTGGTGATGAGTTGGGGTAAAAGCACAGAGTAAATTTCACCTACTCTGTATGGATTCAACTACAGCTGAATTTAATGGGTCAGATTCTTCTGTTACTTCAAATGCATCAGTATATCTCCTCTGAAGTCCGAGGAGTCACTCTGGATTTAAATCCACCTCATTGGGAGCAGAAGTTTGTCCCATGCGTTGTATGAAAGCAAAAGTGTAACGATTACCAAGGCTGATGTATATTTCGCTGAGCACCTGTTTAAACGAATGTCTGGTGTGTGATGCTAGAGCACATAAACACCACACACCTGATCCTGACACGGTGTAAGTCAGCGAAGTACCATTGACGCCAAGGGAGATGTGTTGATTTACACCAGCTGAAGATCTGGCTTGTAAGGTAGTTGTCACCCGTGGCGGTGGCTTGTTTAACATTCACCCTTTGCTCTGCTTTGACAGTGAAACTAGGCCGGTCAGTTTCACCTTTTCATCCTGATTCCCTGTTCACTGACACCAGTGTAAATCCCAAATGATCCCATTGAAGTCAATGGGCCCAATTCTAATGTCACACTATTTTTGACACCGGTGTAACGCCATTGACTTCAGTGACTCCTGACTTACATTTCTAGAAGAGCCTAACCCTGCTCCCATCGAAGTTAGTCGCAAAACTCCGATGGTGCAGCCCCAAGAGAGGAAAAATCAGACAATTATGGAGTTAAAACCTCGTTTAAAGAAAGAGGAGAATTGGGCTCACTGGGCCAGCTCCTCAGCTGATATAAAGCAGTGTACAGCATGGGTTTCAGTGGGGCTATCCTAACTTACACCAACCGAGGATCTGGCCCCACAAGAATTGCTTGGGACAGTTGGTCTCTGAGAGTTTGGTCCTCGTAGGCAGTAAGGGTAAGTGCTTTTGCTAGCTTGGCTCAGCATCGCTTCGGTAGCTGCTGGCGCACCTCTCGCTGCTGAGTTTTGCAAGGCTGGCAAATCGGCTAGACCCACGTGGGTTCGCTGCAGTGGGCATCTCTGAAGCTCTGGTGCATTCAGTGGAACGGTTTGCACATAGGACAAACTAATGGCTGTAATGAGATGGAGACTTTCCAGAGAGAGGAGGGGGAAGGATAATGAGAGCATTCACCGTTACCTTAGGGAGGGTCAGATGTATGATCCTCTCTAACGTACATGCCCTGCCGCTGTCAGGGTACTCGCTCAGTTTCTCTGACCAGTGTGGCTAGGGACCCCTGATATTTATCTAGATAATATAATCAGTTGCTGTAAATCCGTGTAGCTGCCTTGGCTTCAGTGGAGCGATGTCCATCTACACCAGCTGAGGATTCGGCTTAAAAAATATGATTGTGCCCTGAAACAGCCACTGGGAGCTGTGGGGGGACGTGCCTGCAGATGGTCAAGGTAAACAAAACATCTCGCAGCCCGCCAGCGGATTACCCTGATGGGCCGCGTGCCGAAGGTTGCCGACTCCGGCTCTAGTGGCTGGGCGTGAGCGAAGATAGGCGCCTACTACTGTTACTAGCTAATGGAGTTACTCCTTTAGCACGAATTATAGAGGGCTGAGTTGTGGGGCTGAAGTTCCTGAGGTTCAATCCCTGCTGACACCCCATAGTGGTGGTTGTTACACTACCAAGCACCATGTTTAAGCCCGTGAGTGTGCAAGGATGCTGATGTCATGTCTTCACACTCCTGTGGGCCAGGATCCTACAGCCAGGGGTCCAGGCTCAGAGCGGAGTTCTGGTACAATCTCAGCTCAGAGGCCTGACAAAGTGCTTGCTGGAGCCATTCAATAGAGATCTGTCCCTTTGTACCTCCCACTCTTTCAGCAACTCTGCTCCCTCTAATGAGCACTAATAAGTATGCAAAGGCCTTTTCCACTCTGCGAATAACTAATACATTTCCCTTGAAGTACTCATTAAAGTGCAGATGAATGTACAGAGAGAGGTCAGGAAAGGTCCCAGTCACCCACTCTGGTGACTAACAGCCACATTAGCTAAATGCAGTGCATGGAGCTTGCAGCGGTTATGTCTTCTGTGCTCCATCTTTCAACGTGGACATAGGCGCCGACTCCGTGGGGGATCAGGGACTCGAGCACCCACCGGGTGCTTAGTACCCATGGGGCTGGCTGGGGCGGCTGCTGTGACAGCCATGGGGCTGGCCCTCAATCAGCTGTTGAGTGGGGCTGCCCTGCCACTCACTCCTCTCTGCCCCCTCCTCCGCTCACTGCTCTTAAGGCAGGAGGGGGCAGAAAGGAGTGAGCAACAGCGGGTGTGGGGTGCTCAGGGGAGGGCAGGGCCAGCACCAGCAAAACAAGCAGGTGCTTGGGGCGGCACATTTCTAGGGGCAGCATTCTGGCGCCGGCCATCAGAGGCGCCGACTCCGGGGCATGGGAAAAAAGTGCCCCTAATGCCCCAGCTCGCCTCCGCCTACTCCCCTGGGCGTGCCGCCGCTCCGCTTCTCCCCCCTCCCTCCCAGGCTTGCCACACATGAAACAGCTGTTTCGCGCAGCAAGGCTGGGAGGGAGAAGCCGAGCGGCGGGGCGCTCGGGGGAGGCGGTGGTGGTGGAGCAGAGGTGAGCTGGACCGGGGAGCGTTTCCTCTACCTCCCCTGTTACTTCCTACGCCCCCCCCACCGTAGCTCACCTCCGCTCCGCCTGCTCCCTGAACGTGCTACTTCTCCGCCCTCCCTTGCCTGAGAGCGGGGGGGTGGGGGAAGTGGAGCAGCAATGTGCCTGGGGGAGCAGGTGGAGCAGAGGTGAGCTAGGGCAGGAGGTTGCGGGAGGCCCGTAGGAAGCAATAGGGGTGGGGAATGCGGCACGCCCGGGGGAGGAGGCGGGGCTGGGGATTTGGGGGAAGGGGTTCAGAAGGGGTGGAGTTGGGGCAGGGCCTGGGGGCACAAAAAAAGGGGGGGGGGGGGGCAAATTTTTTTTTGCTTGGGGGGGCAAAGATCCTAGAGCCGGCCCTGGGGGGGGGTGTCTCGGGAGAGGGGGCGGAGCTGTATCTGGGAGAAATGGAGTTGGGAGGGGCCTCAGGGGAGGGGTGGAGCCAGAGTGGGGCACCCACCGGCAAAACCAAAAGTCAGCACCTCTGGATGTAGAGAAGTGTCCCCTCCTCGCTGCACGGACAGTTGCCGTATTGTGGATGCAGCCTGATGCAGACAAAGACACCCGCCCACCGTGTGCACGCTGTCTTTATTTCGGCTTGCTCTCATTTGATCGTTCGCAGACCATGAAATAGATCTCCTGCAGACCCTGATCTCTGCATAACCATGACAGACACTCGGACAAAGCCAGCGTTGAGCTGAAGGCTGCAAATTCAGATCCCGTGTAGTCTTGCGAAGAAACCATACGCAGTAATTGTGTGTGTGTACAGGGGGTATAGACTTTTTCTACGTGATGGTGGTGGTGTACTATACCTTGCAATGTCTATGGCTAGGGTGTGTGTGTGGGGAGGACAAGTGTGGGTCTAGACAGGACTGTGTGCATGTGTGTATAGCTAGCCGGGGTACACACCTGGTCATCAAGCTCATGGTGAATTGACGCATTCCATCCTGGCTATTTCAGTGTCTCTGTAGTGTAGCCTATTTAGCTGAAAGAAGCACATGTGGGAGGCAGCTGTGGGTGTCTCTTTGGTACTCGGTTCTGCAGGCAGGTGTCACCCTCGCACACGGCATCTCTAACACCGAAGCAGAAGGTTACATTTGAGTTCGTAACGGGGGGGGGGAAGAAGATTAAGCCCCCTCTCAGCTTGAGCTGCTCTGTTCGTTAACTCAATAACTGTGTCTCTGAGTCTGCTGGTACTTCACACGAGCAGGTTTAAGAGGAAAGCCTGACCCTGTTGAAGCGAATGGGAGTTTTGGCTTCAATGGAGCCAGGCTTTTATGCTTAGCTTTTTAACTCTGTCAGTAGAGGCCTGTGCTTTTTAGATGTAAGGGTTCTGGGTTCAAATCCTGAGTCTGACCCAGCACCTGGGGGTCTCCACAATAGGCATAAAAGGTACACGAAAGTAGAAGCCAGCAAAAGAACTTCACCAACTCTACTGAACAAACCCGTGTTCTCTTTTCTGAATCTTGGAGGTCGCCGACCCAGCCCCGAGCGATCTCCTGAGTGCTGATGTTAGCACATAACAGCCACTGTTTAGTGATGGTCATAAAATCACCCAGTCGTTTCAAAGGCCGACTGTGCTATTTATTTGCTTGGGAAGCTCTTGGCTGGCGCTTGCCTGGGAGCTGTTCCATCGCCGAGTTGGCTGCTGACTTTCCCCTCGGCAGGCATGTCTGTCAGCAGTTCGACACCTGTGTTTGTGACTGCCTTGCAGTTCCCCAAAGCAGAGGGGGTGTGGGAGGGCTCCCAGGTGCCCTGTCTTCTGCAGAACGTGGAGGCTTTGTCATGTCCCATGAGCCGCTTGTTTCTCTTGCAGTGGGTAAACGCCGGCTCCTCTTGACAAACAAGAACATGAGGAAGGACGTGGCCGGTCCCCTTAGGATCAACTCCACTGGGAGACGGGCTGGTTTCAGTGAAGATCTGCAGGAAGCCAGTGGTGTTTAGACTCCAAGAACCTTACACTGATGTAAATCAGACCATTTCCCTAGACGCTAAGGAGAGTCATGCAAGTGGGAAGCTGACACGAAAGTGGCATCTAGCATGACCAGATGTTCTGATTTTATAGGGACAGTCCCGATATTCAAGGCTTTGTCTTATATACCCTGTTTCCCCGAAAATAAGACAGTGTCTTATATTAATTTTTGCTCCCAAAGATGCGCTAGGTCTTATTTTCAGGGGATGTCTTATTTTTCAATGAAGAAGAATACGGTACACATTTTTTTGCCTTATTATCGGGGAGGTCTTATTATCGGGGGGATGCCTTATATTACAACGAGAGGCAAAACTGTAAGTAGGCCTTATTTTCGGAGGATGTCTTATTTTCGGGGAAACAGGGTAGGCACCTATTACACCCCCCCCCCCCATCCCGATTTTTCACACTTGCTGTCTGGTCACCCTAGTGGCATCACCTTTTAGGCTGTCAAGTATCAGGGGGTAGCCGTGTTAGTCTATATCCGCAAAAACAACAAGGAGCCTGGTGGCACCTTAAAGACTAAGGGATTTATTTGGGCATAAGCTTTCGTGGGTAAAACCCCTCACTTCTTCAGATGCACACATACAAAATGGGAAATGACTGCCTAGGAAGGAGTACTGCAGAAAGGGATCTGGGGGTCATAGTGGATCACAAGCGAAATATGAGTCAACAGTGTAACGCTGTTGCAAAAAACCCAAACATCATTCTGGGATGTATTAGCAGGAGTGTTGTAAGCAAGACAGGAGAAGTAGTAATTCTACTCTTCTTGTCAGGGTGGTTAAGCACTGGAATAAATTGCTTAGGCAGGTTGTAGAATCTCCATCATTTGAGATTTATAAGAGCAGCTTAGACAAACACCTGTCAGGGATGGTCTAGAATAGATAATACTTAGTCCTGCCATGAGTGCAGGGGACTGGACTAGATGACCTTTCGAGGTTCTCTCCCAGTCCTACGATTCTATGAAAATGGGGAATAACTGGCTAGGTGGGAGTACTGCTGACAAGGATCAGAGGGTTAAAGTGAATCACAAATTGAATGATTTAGCAATGTGAGGCCATGCAAAAAAAGGCTAATTTCATTCTGGGGTCTATTAACAGGAGTGTTGTATGCAATGCAAGACACAGGACAGTGGTGAGGCCTCGCCTGGATTACCGTGTCCAATCTGGGGTGCCGCGCTTTAGGAAAGAGAATTGGAGAGAATCCAGAGGAGAGAAACAAAAATGATAAAAGATCTAGAAAACCTGACCGCAAGGAAAGGTTAAATAACTGGGCATGTTTTAGCCTTAAAAGAAGGGGGATCTGATAAGTCTTCGCATATGACACAGGCGCCGACTTTCCAAAGTGCCAGGGGGTGCTCGGCCACCAGCTTGGTCCCACCCCCGCTCTGCCTCTTCCTACCCCCCCCACCCCGTCTCCGCCTCTTCCTGCCCAGTTCCCGTCCCCTCCCCTTGCATGCCGCAAAATAGCTGATTGGGGCGGGCAGGCGGCGCGGGGAGGAAGAGGGAGATGCTGATGTGTGGGGTCTGCCAGTGCTGGGGGGCGAGCTGTTAGGGGGCTACCGGTGGAGCACGCATGGAGTTGGCGCCTGTGCCATATGATAAGGGCTGTTATAAAGAGGACCGTCATCAATTGTTCTCGGGTAGGAGAAGCAGAAATGGGCTTAATCCACAGCCAGGGAGATTTAGTTTAGCTAGGAGGAAAACTTGCTAACTAGAAGGGGAGTTAAGCGCTGGAGTCAGCTTTCAAGGGAGGCTGTGGGATCCCTGTCGTTGGAGGTTTTTAAGACCAGGCTGGACAAACACCTGTCAGGGCTGGTCTAGGTTTACATGGTCCTGCCTCATGGCAGGCAGCTGGATGTGGTCCCCATGTGAAACGAGCAGGGGAGGGTGTCAGCGTGGAGGCGGGGGTGGGGGGAGGGAGAGAAGTAGTCAGGGGGACTGTCTATCATTTATATGGTAGCAGCACTCGGGGAGGGGGCCTCTGACGGGGGGGGGGGGCGTACAAATCCCCACAGTGGACAGGAAGGGGGTAAAGAACTGTTAGGGGCTTAAGCAGCCCCACCTTGCCACACCTGCAAGGCACCTTGGGCCGGAAAGAAGGGCCTTAAAAGAGAAAAGCCCTGTTCAGCGGGTGGCTGGCGGCTCTGGGAGGAGAACACCATCGGCTTTGCAATGATGCAGCTTGCAAGACCATAGCCTGGCCGAGTCCCTGGAGGGGAAGGGTTAGATGCTGCTCTGTTCGTGCAGAACTCTTACCAGCACCATGCCTGTGAGTGCTTAACTCGCCTCGGGCCTGCAGAGGGAAAGAGAGGTTCACAGTGGACTGGTGGTGGCTGCGGTGTTCTTTCCATGTTGTTTATTCCTTGGATAACCCTGGGAGGAGTTGACTCTGGCAGGATGCAGCTGGAGGGCTGAGTCTCCCACCCGTGAGCTGGGCTGACGCTGAAGAACTGGAGTCTGGGTGGTGGTAAAGCTATTGTACAAATGTATTAAATGATGGTCCCTGCCCCATAGGTGCCTCTAGTCTTTTAGACAGGAAGCTCTTGAGTTGATGGGGGCGGAGATGTCGCATTAGCTAGTCAGAAATCGAGGAGATGGAAAACTGGAGCGGATGAAATTGCAATGGAGGAGGCCAGCACGTTCCTGTGACTCCCTCCAAAGCCCCGAGCAGGGTGAAAGCAGGGCCAGAGATAATGAAGGTGGGGAGAGGTTACTCCGAGACGGACGTTACTTGTAGACCGGGCCGGATCCGGGCACCAGCAAAGGAAGCAGGTGCCTGGGCGGCCAATAGAAAGGGGCGGCACTCCGTCCGTGATTGGGGCGGCACGTCCGGGTCTTCAGCGGTGGGTCCTTCACTCCCCTTCTTCTTCTTCGGTGGCACTTGGGTGGCAGCTCAACCGTTTTTTGTTGTTGTTTTTTTTCTTTGCCGCTTGGGGCGGCAAAAAAGCTGGAGCCGGCCCTGCTTGTAGATTGAATGGGATTCAATATAACTAGCGGCCAGATGCACCAACCCGTAAGTGAGACCAAGTACCAGCCAGCCAAACTGCACTGAGCAGGGGTTTGGACATGCGATGAACAACGGCTTCCGGCTGAACATCCTTCATGGCTCCTCCATTGCCCAGAGGGCTGCAGGGAATGATGTTCCCTGTGGATCGTTCCAGACAGCCTGCCTGCCACTCAGCAATAGGAAACAACAGGGGGGCCTGCTGAGGTGCCAGCAGATGGCTTGCATGGCATGTGGCCCCTACGGCCCTAAAAATCATCCCAAACTCGAGCCGGGAAGGAATTAGTAAAGGAGCCTCGTGCCAATGGAGCAGGGATATAAAGGGACGTCCCTCCCGGGTATAACAATGACCTTCGCCCCTCCCTTCAAACAGGAGTTGAGATTCTTGATTGCACCCCCACTCCGGAGCTTTTCAATAACCCAGTTACTGAGCTGCCAAGTAGCCCCCACAAATAGGAGATTTGCTGTTCACAGGGATTAAACCTGCAACCTATTAAACAAGTCCCAGCTGGGATAATCACTGGGCTCCGTTACCTGGGCAGGCCAGTAACTCTTGCTTACCCATCTGCCCTACTTCTCTCCGGTGGCCTCATCCTATTAAGTGCCGGAGCATCCTCCATGCTCCTTGAAGACAATGGGAGTTGAGTGCTCAGCGCCTTGCCAGGTGCCAGCAACGTGTAGAGCTGGGCCCTAGATATCAATAGAGACCCCTTAGCTCAGTCCCGTGACTGCAGGTATGGAAGCCTCTCCCCTCTGCACCTAGGCTGGACACAGCACTAGTAAAGAGACCTGTGGGGCTGGCCTACAGGACCCAATCTGAGGCCTTCAGTGCTTCAGATCTCTGAGACACAGGCTTAGGAAATTGTTAGCTGGAGCGTCTTTGATTTCTCCTTGCAACTTGCTGCACCCTGGTTGTCTCAAGACGTGGGACCAGATGCCTACTGGGCGTAACTCCATCCGTGAGGTTAAGCTAGGGATGGATTTAAAGGAGAAAATCCTGCCTCTTCCCGGCAGCCATGGAGCCCTCGATGCTGCAGACCCAGGTCATTTCCACTGCCATGGAGCAGGAGGGGACCCAGCTCGGGAAGGCCCACACAAGGTCTGAAACTCCTATGGAGCACAGAGCCCAAACCTGAGTCCCGGTGGGTACGTCTTCACGGCAGAGTTAACTTGGACTTTTATCTGGTTGTTGCCCCTACTCCCCCTCCTGTCCACGCACAAAACCCTCTCTCCCGAGTGCGGTGATGCTTTTGCTCGGGCATTGAGGGCACAATCGAAACCACTGCCAGTCCTCCAGTGCTTCCCTAGCCCTTCCCCCTCCCAGCGGTGTGTGGCCAGAAGGACAAAGGAGTTCTCCCACAATCCATTGGGAAAGAGCCCTAAGAACCATGGGAGGTGCTCTCAGAAGTCCTAGCGACACACATGGGAGAACATAGTCCCCATGAGGAACTGGTCACTCGGGTAAGGCTTTACCATATGGCAACTCACAGCTGAGCTGGGGCAACCTGGCTGCTCGGACCCAGGTGCTAATCTAATTAACTCTGCAATGAAGACATACCCTGTGTTTCCCTGGGCAACTGAATTTTGGAGGGTGGGGGAAGCCAATGGGACCCCCATGCAGCAGATCTACCAGCCGTTGACAGGGTGTAGCAGAGGCTGTTGCAGTAGCAACTGCATAGTGTGACAATAGAACAACTATGACCTTGTGTAATCGGGTCTCTTTGCCCGTGCCCCTGTGGAGCGCCCCATGAATTAAGCTCTGCTGTGTGGCTCTCACTCCTCTCTTGATAAGATTGACCATATCTGCTCTCTCTGGATTTTCATACTACACTCATCCCCCTGGTATCTGTGTGTGGTGGGGGGAGGATGTAACCCTTTGTAGTTTGGCCGCCTCTCTCTTTATTACCATTCTGCTGCAGTACGTGGTGTCTGCTTGCCAGCATGGTCCATGTATGGACCAGAGAGACTCCTGTGTTCCCTCTACCAACCCAGAAGACTCCATGGGTGCAGAGAAAGCAGGGTTATGGGGCCAAAAGAATGGCACTCTACCCTTCCATGCCCCTTGCTTCCCCAGGTTTCCATCCCTTCCCTCTGCAGAGGAGACCATTCATATTTGCCCATCAATGCTAGATCAGGACATGGGAATGTCATCCCTGTACTAACTTGGGCTTCCCCTGGTCCTGCAGCAGCACAAAGCGGGGTAGGTCCTACATAAACGGCGGCGATTGTTTCTTCGTTCCTGGCTGGACTGACCATGAAAGACCTTTAGAAACCAAAGAACTTTTCCTACCAGACTGGAACCATTTGACAGTGGTTGGGCCTCTGGCATCGCAACTGTTTTCCGTGCAAGTCTCGTTAGCTTATTCATGCATCCGCTTCCTCTGAGAGATCGGGTTCAGTAATGGAAGGATGTACTGTCCTATTGTGTAAAACCTGCTTTGGCTAATAACATAGTGATCCGCTCTCTTGCTCGGCCAGGTCTATTTCTGTTACTGCAATGGGGTTATATGACAACTATCAAAAACCCAACTTCAATGTACTCCTAAGGGTCTCTCATAGTCCCACAAAAAGCCAGTCAAATCAGAGGTGTCTCCCCAGCTCATCCGGTTCGGTGCATGCAGAAACCACGCTGGCTTAGTGAATGTGATTATAACAGACCCCACTTGGGCTGACAGCGAGGTTTGGATCCCAGATCTGCGGTGCTCACAGCACAAGTCTCTCTTGCTTGTGCTGAAGGGTTAACTCTGTAAACTGGCACCTGCGGACGTATCAGGGATCCACATTGGAGGAGGTTGTCCACTCGATGTGGAGAAAGACCCAATCTGCTAGCAATATGGTTGCACAATCCTATTTCCTAGTAGCTGGATCTAATGACTCTCCCAGGCACCTGCCTGCTCCCACCTGAAAAAGGTGTTAAGCTCAAGTTGTGCTCCTGATGCTACCTGACCTGTGTTCAGCCCCCTCTGTGGACCATGGTGTCACGCTGGCCGGAATGGCTCACGACTGCGAATGCCGACCTCGAGGCAGACTGTCAAAAGCAGGGCAGACACCCCAACCTGGGGGTGTGTTCTACAATCAGATTTCACCAGAGTGAGCTCCTGGCTCACTAGAACAGTCTTGCCATGGGGTCACAAACAGTCGCCTTGGGCTCTCCAGCCTGTCTTGCCACCCAGACAAAACTGGACTGAGGCTGTGTCTACACTACACAGCTTTTAGCAACACAGCTGCGTCACTACAGCCATGCCGCTAAAAGGCACGCAGTGTAGCCGCTGTTTGTCGGCTCTCCTGCCGACAAAAAACTTCCAGCCCTAGGGTGAGCAGACAGCAAGCGTGAAAAATCGGGACAGGGTGGGGGGGTAATAAGAGCCTATATTTGAAAAAAAAAAAAAAAAAAAAGACCCAAAAATCGGGACTATCCCTATAAAACTGGGATATCCACCCCCAATGAGCGGCGTTAGCTTTGTCGGCAGGAGAGCGCTCCTGCTGACAAAGTGCTGTTCACACCGGTGCTTGTATTCTGGCAAAACTGTGTGTGTGTGTGTGTGTGTGTGTGTGTGTGTGTGTGTGTGTGTATATATAAAACACCTCTGAACTACAAAAGTTTTGCAGTTCAGTTGCCAGTGTAGACATAGCCTTAGTGATAATGGTCCCTTACACCAAAAATCACACCACATTTAGGTTACTTCCAGTCCTAAGAGACCAGTCACTTACCCCAGATCAATTGGTACTCCAGATCCTACATCAAAGACAACGCATGTAGCCAATCCTGTAATAAACTACCTAAAGGTTTCAAGTATTAGAGGGGTCGCTGTGTTACCTGTTTCCACAAAAACAACGAGGAGTCTGGTGGCTGCATGCATCTGAAGAAGTGAGGGTTTTTTACCCACAAAAGCTTATGCCCAAATAAATCTGTTAGTCTTTAAGGTCCCACCAGACTCCTTGTTGTTTTTACCTAAAGGTTTATTAACTAAGAAAAAGAAATAAGAGTTATTTACCAGTTAAAGCAAGCAAACATACACACCAATGAATTGCCAGCTAAATCAGTGACAGAGTTGTAGGGAGCTGTCTATTCAAAGTGTCTTTCAGGGCAGCCCCTGGGGATCTCTGGCCTCAGTTTAGAGTCTCTGGCCCTTCAGAGTTCAAACGGCCAAAAAGGTGGAAAAATTCCCTGTGATGCCTTATTTCCTTCATTCAGCTTCCAAGCCCACAGCTTCCTTGTAGCATTTCCCAGGTGCAATAGGGCCATTAACCAGTCCTTTGTATTGCCATGATTCTTGATGGCTCATCTGATTTTGATAGTCCTTCTGGATGGGCAGGGGTGTGGTGGGGGGGATGAGTCCCGAGCCTGAGTTCACTAGTTCAGAGCAAACATTTTCAGAGCTATCAAGCAAAACTTACATATTTTCTTAGAGCCTGGAATACCGACATTGCAGGTGAGATGAATGCCCGCAGCAATTTACAAGCCATTTCATGGAGTCTAAACATTACATAGTCTTATAAGGCTAATACCTATTTTGAGCAAATCTAACATATAGGTGACCTGGTCTGGGCTCCATCAATGAGTTTGTCAGTTCCTAGCTAATGCTTGCAGCCTGGGTAAGAGATGGCCTCTGGCCTGCCAGCGACACTTGGTGAGTCTGTATGTCGGTTGTCCGTGGTTCGTTATACAGAGCGGCTGATCTCATTTGGGCACAACCAGTCAAATTAGAGACAAAGAAGAAAAACTTCCCTGGGCTTATGTGTCTCTTCTCATTTGGTGTTTAACTTGTACATTTCCGTAATATGAAGCTTCTTTGGGGCGGCAGCTGGAGAGGGGGTTTCCACCCCAAATGCCATTCTCAGCAGGGTTCAGTTCATTCATTGTTGTTTTCTGCCATTCAGAGCCCCGAGGAGCCCTTCCCCCCACCCCCCAGGTGGTGACCATCCATCCAGCTAGGAGGTGACTACTCATGTGAGTAAAGGCCCTAAAAATGTGTAAGAGAGAGCAGTGTCTTTCCCAACTGATTTTAAAACAAAAACCATGTGCTGCGTTGAGTAAAAACTCACCACCTCGATAGGGTTTGGCTCTATCCGCAATATGATCAAGTTCAAATGAGCTCTTCTCCACAGGCTGGACTGCTCCAAGTGCTCTTCCCTCAGGACTACTCAGCCCACACTCTAGATCCTCTCTCTGCAGAGAGTCCATCACATGTCTCTTGGTACACACATCTACCTGTTCAATCAGCAGGGTTAATGCCTGCCAATCGGATTGTGGGTTTCAGGCAGACACTTCCAGCCTGTTACAATCACAAATTATGCCAGCTCCCCCATCCTGTTCATAGACAAATACACAACCGATCATCGGCCCAGATGAGCTCAGAGTTATATCCCCTGCCTGCTGAAATGCACCTTCCTTCATGTACTGATTCCCTGCTCCTTTGGGCCATCCTGCCAGCAAACCCCAAGGGATGCACAGTCAAGTGACCCCAATATGCATTTAGATGTAGGCAGGCATTAGATGGCAATGCAGTGCCCATTGCTCCATCATTCTGCAGGTAGGGACAGGCCCAGGCTCCATTTCAGCAGTAAAGGTGGCTCTGCCAGTCAGTGGGGCTCAAGGGAGGTGGGTGGATTTTTTTTTGGGGGGGGGGGTTGGAGGGTGACACCTTCTGTGTTGTGCAGAGAGCAGCTCCACAGAGGCGTTCCTGCATAGCAGCATTTTGGGGGTGAAGGGGGGTCTCCTTCCCCCTGAGCAATAGAGCCATATCGTTGGGGTACATGGTTACAATCCTGGAATGATTTCCTGTCTTTCAGGGTGAATGCCATTGAATCACATTGAGTCCCTGTAAAAAGACTCCTTTCCTGGAAAAAGAAGAAGAGGAGTACTTGTGGCACCTTAGAGACTAACAAATTTATTAGAGCATAAGCTTTCGTGGACTACAGCCCACTTCTTCGGATGCACTCTTCTTCTTTTTGCGGATACAGACTAACACGGCTGTTACTCTGAAACTTATCCTTTCCTGGAAGACTTTCAAGGCTGTAGTTCAGGACTGTGGTTATGGGGCTGTCGCTTCCATGGAGTATCTCCCCATCTGCTGTGTGGGGTTGGGGCAGGACGCTTCGCAGTCCCCGGTCCTCTGTCCAGCCCCTAGCCTTAAGGAGAACTGAGCAGCTCCCATTCATTGCCATGGCAGTAACAGGTGCTCAGCACCTCTTAGGACCAGTCTCTTAAACATATAACAGGTATAATCTGACACTGCTGTTAACCCTTTGACTGCTGCTGTATCCTCTTGGAGACTCTTCCCCAGAGAGACTCTTGCATTGATGATGAAGTGGCAAGAAGAGGATGCCAGGGTCATAGGGGGGACTTACCGCAGGGTATAATACTGACAGCCAGGGATCGAATGCATACGTCCCCGTCCCTTTACTCTAAGGCAAAGCAGCTAGGCAGAAACTCCTGCAAAGTACTTTCATCCACTGCAAATTTGAATTGCCCCAAAAGCTCAAAAGAGCAATGATAAGATTGAAGCTGGCACCTTCCCATGTTCTCCAAGCCGGCTGTCAGATCTAGTCACTGGGCCTTCCGTTCCAGGTGAAGACCAGCTAAGCAGGATTTCCTTTGTGCCAGGCAGCTGGGTATTGCCGAGATGTTAATTACATCTCGAGGATTACTCAGCGTGTACTACACTGTTCATAGCTTGGGGAGAGGCATCAACTCCCTTAGCCTGGGATAAAGCCGCGCAGCCTGCTTGGTTAAGATATTAATCTCGAGGTTGGTTTTTGGGTGCATGCCCCAAATAAGCCCTCTCCGTTGGAACCACATGGTATCACAGACACGTTTTGTTTTTCCTCCCGAAAATGCGATGCTTCGCCAAGCAAAGCTAGGGCTCCTTTCAGACCTGGATTTACATGCATGAAAGGTTGTTTGCAGGAGAGGAATGGATAGAAATCTAACCTTAAAACCGTCCGCCCCCCAACGATTCCCACCTCATTTGGGCCCAGTTCTGGTCTCGATTCCACTGGTGTAAATCAGGAGTAATTCCAGTGAAATCAGTGGAGTCACACGGGTGTAAAACCAGGGTGAGATCAGAATCAGGCTCTTTTGCCCCTAAATGGATCACTGATTTCCCCCCCCACACACACAAACTATGTGTAGCAGCTTCTATTTTAATTTACTCCTGGGGGCGTTCTGCGCCAAAAAATTAAAAATTCTGCACACAATGTTTTAAAATTCTGCAAATTTTATTTGTCCAAAATAACATTGCATAATCACGCCAGTTTCAATTATATTGGTAATTTATATCAAAATGCCTGTCAGCAAGTATGTCTGTACCAATATAGACACACACAAAAATTCCCCCAGGAGTACAGAGTTAAAGAAACCCCTATGACAACCCAATTCCTGTTTCTCTCCCCCGCCCTGAAGCCCAGCCAGGGGGGCCAGACACTCACAACCCCTCCCCCCAGATCCCAGCTGCAGGGATCCCCCCAGCCAATACACTTGAACCCCCTTCCCCTGCAGAGCGAAGCCATGGGGGCCCCCCCAGCCCAAACACCTGCACCCCCTCCCCACCCAGAGCCCAGGGATCCAGCAGGAGAAACAGCCTGATGCTCGGTCCCCGGCTTGCATGGAGTTTCCTGCGCGCCGCCCGCTCCTTCCCTCAGGGCATGCTGGGGACTGCAACTGCTAGGAATCCTCTCCCTTCCCCCACCCAGCAGTGTCTTCTATGTGTGAACTGGGCTCTGCCGGGGCCAGTGGTGGCTACCAGCACCGCAGTCCATTTCTGTGGGGGAAAGGAAATTCTGCGCGCACGTTAATTTCCGCAAAATTCTGCGTTGCGCAGTGGCGCAGAATGTCCCCCAGGAATAGTTAATTGCAAGGGTCCTGTATGACATGAATTGGAGGTCTCAGTCCAATCTAGGACATGGCAAAACCCACTGCCATCGCAGCAGGCACTAACTGTTGCTATCTCAGCAGAGACGCCAAGGGCTGAATGCTCCGCGGAGACCAAACTTGCCTCTAGAAGTGGTGTCTGCAGGGCCCGTCTGAGGCACATCATTGGTGGGGGTTATAGATGGAACGCTTGCTCTTCTGTTTTGCTATTCCACCTCTGTGGCGAGAGAGGCTGTGGTCAGTCATCTTCAGCCGTTCTAAATTCATTGGGTCACATCCTCCGTCAGTGTAAGTTGTCATCGCTCCATTGACTGTTGATTTACACCAGCTGAGAATCTGGCCTATTAACTATTGTTGTGTGTAATATGTAATTAGAAAGTCAGTAAAAAGAAGAACAGGAGTACTTGTGGCACCTTAGAGACTAACAAATTTATTAGAGCATAAGCTTTCGTGGACTACAGCCCACTTCTTCGGATGCATATAGAATGGAACATATATGTCTCTAAGGTGCCACAAGTACTCCTGTTCTTCTTTTTGCGGATACAGACTAACACGGCTGTTACTCTGAAACTAGAAAGTCAGTGACTCTCATCAGACCTTAAAACAATAGCAAATATTGAGGGGGTCAGACCTGTTCTCCTTCCTAGCAGCCTTGTCTTTCTGAGGATGGCTGCATTCAGTGGGCCGGACTCTGCTCTCTGTCGCCCAGGTGTAACGCCACTGACGTTAATGGAGTTACTGTGGAGTTGCATTGGTGTACAGTAAGGGAGATCATCCATGCAGCAGTTACTGAAACCTCGGTAGTTGCTAAGTCAGCTAGTGACAGCCGTTCTGATGCCCACGTGTTTCTCTGGCTGGATATAGTGTGACTTGATATCCTGGAGAGGGGTGTGATTGGTGTTCTGTGGGGAAAAGAGTGTGACTTGATCACACTGCTTAGACAACATCCCTGCTCATGTAATTGAATAGAGCGTCTTCATAAAGCAGTTGGCCTTTTTCTAATTCACCTCCAGATTTTAAAGGCCTGATTTTCCCCCCCTCTTTCCCAGAAGGGCTGAGTGCCTCCCACTCCAGTTGAAGTCAGGGACTCGCCACCTTTGAAAATCAGGCCCTAAATCTAATTCCACACACTACACCCTACCTGATAGAGGCAGGATGGTCTTGTGGTTATGGCAACACACCTCTTTTGTGAGATCTGGATTCCGATCTCATCTCTGCCATAGGCTTGCTCTGTGACTGTGACAAGTCACTGAATCTTCCTTCTGTCAACTGGGGAGAACACTCTTTCCTCACCTGTCTTGTCCGTTCAGATTATAAATGCTGTGGGGCAGTCCAGACGCAGTCACTGCCGCCCCTCTTAGCACTACAGTGCTAGAACGGGTGATAACGACACCGTGATGTCATTATCTGTGGTCTGTGAGCCCACGTTCTGTATCCAGGAGAGTGGATTATTATGATGCCACAAACAACAGACTCTGGCAGCCTTCAGTTGATGGAGCAGAAGGCTGGTCCCCGAGGAGCGGGGCTAATTTTGCACTTGTTCCTTTGCAGGCAGCAATGCCGGGGAAGAAAATGCAGAAAAACGTTCTTGACAGGTTTGGATTTCAAAGGTATATTTTTCAGAAATGACTAATGCTAGTGAAAGACACCAGCCTGACAGCTCTGGAGACCGGAGACCTCTATCTAGCCACAGAACAAGCACAACACCCTTGCTTTGCCCTGCTCGTATGCCTCAAACCTGACACTGAGGAACTGCCTCTGGGAGCAAGTTCCATTTTCCCGCTGACGCGAGCCCCGGCATCTCTGCAGAGGCTTCCAGTCATGTGAAGGTTACAAGACGGGAATATCGTAGTGTGGTCTACAGTCCTTTCCCCATGGCCAGGTCAGGACTTAAGGAGACCCTTTGTGTGTAACCCCTTTGGGGTTTAGAGAGAATGGCCCCTTTACATCTTTTTCCTAGGTGGGGAGAGTGAGAAAAAAGGAGGAAAACTCCAGGGGGTGGCTCCAGAGCTCGGAGGGAGAGTGGGGCAGCCCGCAGGCCCTCGCAAAGGAAGCACAGAGAACCTGCCTGAAGCCTGGGAAGGCCAGGGTGGCCAATCGGGGACACCCCAGGACAGGAGCCAGGAGCAGCACTGGGCCAGGGAGGAATCGCCCGAGAAGGACAGGCCGGAGCTGGACCCAGTGTCCCGGCTGCCCAGTGCTGCATGGGGCTGTGAGTACTGGGGCTTCTGACTCTGCATTGGGAACAAGGAGGGAGGTTGCTAGCTAGTTAAGTGGGGAGGTGGTCGCTCTGTGTGGCTTTGCAGAGAGCGGCAGAAGAGGGCACTGGAGGGGTTTGTTGGGCAAAGTTCACTGGTGCTGAAGACGACCAGGAGCACCCAAGACTCACCACTGGACTGGAACTTTTCCCAGAACTCCTGAACTCTGTGTGCAGACACATTGCCCGGTGTCTGCCCTGTCAGACTGTGCTACCCAGGCCCACCTCCCCCCCCAGCCCTGCGGCAGCTCCCCCCCCTCCCCTTAGGCACCCCCCCCCCCCCGCAGCAGCTCCCTGCCCCGGGGAGCCGTGCGGCAGCTCCCCACCCCAGCTCAGCTCTGCTCCGCCTCCTCCCCGAGCGCACCGCCTCCGCTCTAATTCTCCTCCCCTCTCAGGCTTGCGGCGCCAAACAGCTGATTGGCGCCGCAAGCCTGGGAGCTGGGAGAAGTGGAGCGGTGACCGCTCGGAGAGTAGGAACGCTATAAAAAAAAAATTGAGGGCACCGCTTTTTGGTGCCCCCAAATCTTGGCGCCCTAGGCAACCGCCTAGTTTACCTAAATGGTAGCACCGGCCCTAGTGCTATCCCTGAGCCCGTGGGGCCTTGGTTTGGATGCAACCCTGTTTTACTGCTCCCCCTATATTTCCCCATGTTGTTTTTCTCCTCTCATCCCTCTGTAAATAAATATCTCCCTTTCTTATATCCATTGTACTTTTCCTGTGGGTGTATGTGTTCACTTTGGGGGGTTTGGAACAGGTGCCCCTGGGGTGGAAGGGATTTTTTTCGTGCTGCATTCCTGCGTGCACGCTCTCTTGGCCAGAGCTGCCTGCAGAGCAGACTCCATCTTGGCCACGAGGGCACTAAAGTTATAGGTGACACCAGGCTGTGAAGGTCTGGGAGCTAGAAAGAACCATAAGATCTCTGTGACCATCAGTCTCTATACAGAAGGAACCCCCTGTATATTCATTACAGCTCAGCTCTGTCTCTTCCCTTTTTCAAGGGACACAATAGACACCTTTTAGGTCTTTTTCCATCTATGACTTCCGATCCTATAAGGTCACCCAGTCCATCTCCTGATCAAAGCAGGGTTGTTCCTTATGGTGTTTGAGTCCCGAACAATGGGGCTTCCACCGTTTGCCTTGGAACTGAACTTTGATCTCATTACTAGTGTTACAGGAACACCAAGAGGCCTTCAAACGCGATGCAGGATTGTGCTAGATGCTGTCCGGCCACAGACTGAGCTCCGAAGAACAGGGCCGGCTCCAGGGTTTTGGCCGCCCCAAGCAGCCAAACAAAACAAACAAACAAAAAAGCCGCAATCACGATCTGCGGCGGCAATTCGGCGGAAGGTCCTTTGCTCCGAGAGAGAGTGAGGGACTGTCCACCGAATTGCCGCCGAATAGCTGGATGCGCCGCCCCTCTCCGAAGTGGCCGCCCCAAGCACCTGCTTGGTAAACTGGTGCCTGGAGCCGGCCCTGCTGAAGAATGACAGTCTCATTAGACAATAGTTGGAGGAAAGGAAGTGGTGTCATCACCATTTTACAGACTGGGAACCATGGCACAGAGTAAAGATAAAATTTTCAAAAGCGCCTAAGTCCCATTTTCAGAAGCGGCCGAGGTACTTAAGAGCCTAAATCATGTAGGGGGAAAATTTACAAAAGTGACTTAAGTCTCAGTGAAAGTTGACAGGACTTACGTCACTTTTGAACATGGGATTCAAGCTGCTAAATCACTTAAGTAACATGGTCAAGGTGGGAATTGAAGCCAGCCCTCCTGTGTCAGAGGCAAGTGCCTTAACCACGTGCCCATCCTCTTTAAATTGCTGCTGCCCGATGCACTCTTTGACTGCAAGAGGATGACAGCATGCAGAGTCAATCTTTCTCCACAATGGAGGCATATGGCAGAAATAATCGAACAGTGAAGTAGCAAAATCAAAAAGCGATCTCCCCGTTTCCAAAATATGAGGAGGGAAAAAATGCTGATTTATGCCGAGGTCAGAGAATATATAAGGTTGACGACAAAATCTGAATGGGACTGATCAGTATCTCCGGAACAGCAAGCAGATCTGGCTCCAATCTAGGACGTTTTGTGAATACTTTAAAAGGAAAATGTAATGCATTTGGTGGGGGAGGGAGGGAAGAAATTGCATGCAAGGTTCTGAAAACTTGAGATTGTGACTGATACTCTCGCCAAAAGAGCACTAGAGAAAGAGGGAAGGATAAAATTGTTTATGGAAACATGTTTGTGACGGCAGGAAATGATTTCAGTGTAATCGCTTTTGGTAAATCTCTCCGTTCGAATGAGTTCCCATCTGATTGTTCCAGACAAGAGAGAGGGAGAAAACGGCTTCTCTCCTTTTAAATAACAATGTGTCCTCGGGCAGTGAGAAATTTGATAAAACATGAAAGCATCTAATAGTGATGGGTCTGGCTGGAAGTTTTAATCGGGTCTCGGAGAAAAATTATGGCTTCACACTTCACAGGATGAATCGGGTCTGATTTCCCTCTTCAAGATGAGTGATAAGTTTGATGTTACACGTCGGTTCCTTGCTAAACAATTTCCCTGCTAAATAGGGTCCCTAATTGCCCCCCAAACCCCACCCCACCCTTAATTGGGTACAAGCTGCAGAAAACAACCCTATTTCTTGGCTTTTTATGACCAATTCTGTGCTGCCCAGCACAACAAATGGTTCAGGTTAGGCATTCCGGTTGTTCGTCAGCTCTCTGCTTTGAGCTTCAGATCAGACACAGCATTTCAATCCAGTCAATTGCTACTTTATTCTTTAATGAAAAACAAAAGCTCCCTTGTTCTAGAGTAATGGTGGTTGCACTGTCTGAGGCTGTAGTTCGAAGGGCACTGTCACTTCACAATTTGGACATGATTCGGCATCCCTTATTGAAGTTCCTCATGTCGAGAAAAAGGATGGTCTAGGGGTTATGGCACTAGCTTTGGAGCTGGGTGACCTGGCGTCCGTTCCTTGGTCTGCCTCAGACTCCTTGTGTGGCCTTGGTCAAGTCACTTAGTCTCTCTTCTGTGCCTCTGTTCCCCATCTGTACAATGGGGATAACAGCAGTGCCCGGCCTCGCAGGGGCTTGTGGGAGTGATCTATATGGAAGAGGTGGTTGTGAATGTGGTTAACCCCCATCCTACTGAGAGAGGATGGTTCTTGTACCAGTGTAAGACCTGGGGGAGCCCAGTTCACTTCTCTGCTATGCAGCAAATTTCATAAGTGATCAGATACTCTGGTGATGGGGGAGGATCTAAGCACCTTCATAGGTTGTATGCTTGGTGAGCTGTTCTTTTCACTCACTAACAGCCGTTTAACTCCATCGACTTCCAGGGATTTACTCTCTCTCTGTGGTGTGAGCAAGCCCAGCGTGAGGCCACAGGCCTCCAGTCTTTCTATAAAGCACCATGTATCCCCACTGGGCTGTATACAAATAGTGACTAACGATCAGCCAGAGACATAGGCCCTGACTCCGTGGGTGCTCTGGGGCTGGAGCACCCATGGGGAAAAAATGGTGGGTGCTGAGCACTCACCGGCAGCCCCCCAGCAGCTCCCCCATCAGCTCCCCCGACCTCCCCCGTGCTTCCCCCCTGCCGGCGGGCCCTGCAAATCAGCGCCTCCCCCTCCCTCCCCGCGCCTCCCACCCACCGCAATCAGCTGTTTTGCGGCGTGCAGGAGGCTAGGAGGGAGGGGGGAGGAGCGAGGACATGGCGCGCTCGGGGGAGGGGGCGGGAAGAGGCGGGGCGGGGGTGGAGCCTTGGGGGAAGGGGTGGAGTAGGGGCGGGGCCTGGGGCAGAGCCAGGGGTCGAGCAGCCCCCAGCACTTTGGAAAGTCGGCGCCTGTGGCCAGAGAGGAAGGTTGATCTTGTGGTTAAAGCACTGGCCAGGGCGAGGGCGTGATACTCCATTACCCTGTAGCCTGTGCAGCAATTGACACCAGTGTAACGTGTTACCATTCTGATCTGGAGTAAATGGCTGCATCAGGTGCAAGGCAACGGCCCTGGGACTCCGAGCCAATTCCTAGCTAGTCTCTCGGCCTGACCTGGGTCACTTCAGTGTTGTTGGAGCCCTGCTGGTGACAGGATATTAAACTGCGGTGATAGTTCTGCGCATGGAGGCTTCGTCCTCGGCCCCGGGGAGTGTGCACAAGCTACTCAAGCAAAACCTGGTTTGAAAGAGCATTGGTGAAATCTTGGTCCATGTCATAACTATAAAGGGAATGGTAACAACCCTCCTGTGTACAATACTATAAAATCCCTCCTGGCCAGAGGCACCAAAATCCTTTTACCTGTAAAGGGTTAAGAAGCTCAGGTAACCTGGCTGACACCTGACCCAAAGGACCAATAAGGGGACAAAATACTTTCAAATCTTGGGGGAGGGAGGGGAAGGCTTTTGTTTGTGCTCTTTGTTTTGGTGGGTGTTCGCTCTTGGGACTAAGAGGGACCGGACCTCAATCCATGCTCTCCAAATCTTTCTGAACAAGTCTCTCATATTTCAAACTTGTAAGTAATAGCCAGGCAAGGCGTGTTAGTTTATCTTTGTTTTTCTCAACTTGTGAATGTTCCCTTTGCTAGAGGGTTTATCCCTGTTTTGCTGTAACTTTGAAATTAAGGCTAGAGGGAGTTCCTCTGGGCTCTTTGAATCTGATTACCCTGTAAAGTTATTTTTACAGAGATGATTTTTACCTTTGCTTTTTAATAAAATCCTTCTTTTAAGAACCTGACTGATTTTTTCCATTGTCCAAAGACCCAGGGGTTTGGGTCTTTGATCACTTTGTAACCAATTGGTTAGGATATTATTCTCAAGCCTCCCCAGGAAAGGGGGTGAAGGGGCTTAGGGGGATATTTTGGGGAAACAGGAACTCCAAGTGGTCCTTTCCCTCTTTCTTGTTAAATCACTTGGTGGTGGCAGCGTACCAGGTTTTAACCTAAGCTGGTAGAAATAAGCTTAGGGGGCTTTCATGCGGGTCCCCACATCTGTACCCTAGAGTTCAGAGTGGGGAAGGAACCCTGACAGTCCATTGTAGGAGCTCCTGGGCAATGGAGTGGGAAGGGTACAAAATAATCAGGTTGTGAGGCACGGCCCTTTAAAGTCAGACGAGCGACGGGCACATGGGGAGCGAAGCGTCTTAGACTGCAGCATGCCCCGGGGAAGGGTCTGAAGCAACGGCTGGTGGTTTGCGAGTTAGCCCCGCGCACGCTGCTGTCGCTTGGCATTAGCCTAACGAGGTCGGTGCCAAATGAACAGGGGGATCCCGGTCCTGCAAATGGAGCCAAGAGCAGTGCGGCAGCTTCCTTTGGCTTTGGGATCATTGCAGGGAGAGAGCCGACCATCCTCGACAGACCTCGAATCGGACTCTCGCTGAAGTCGACGGCCGGACTCCCAGTGGGGTGGGACCAGGTCCTGGCAGGCTGTCTGCCTTTATCTGTGTTTTTATATGGCCCAAGGCTCCTTAGCTGGGACTGTGACAGACTCTCACCCTCTGCAGATTGCTACAGGTCCCTCTCTTTGCCCACACACTCACCAGTGGGTTGCACAAGCACCTCGCAGTCGTTCACGGACTGGAGCCTCACAACCCCATTGCGTGGTAGGGAACTGCCATTCCCCATTTTACATATGGGGAAACTGAGGCACAGCATAGCGCGTGACTTGCCCAGGTCACACAGGAGGTGATAGCTGATCTGCGAATTGAAGCTGTATCTCCTGAGATCTAGTCCAATCCCCCACCTGTCGGATGCACGCTTTCCCCTTCTGGTAGCTGGAAATGTAATGCTGAAGAAAGATGCTGGCCACTCACTATGCAGCTTTGAGTCCATCTTCTGCCAAACCTCTCCCCTTTCAATGGAGTGATCCCCACACTGCCTTGTCTGCTGTTCCTTGCTTTTAGGGTGACCAGACAGCAAGTGTAAAAAATCGGGATGGGGGTGGGGGGGATAATAGGGGCCTATATAAGAAAAAGCCCCCCATATCAGGACTGTCCCTATAAAATTGGGACATCTGGTCACCCTACCTGCCTTTCTTCTGTTGCACCGACTCGGTCCCCCTCAGACCACACGTTCTCCCTCCCTACGATGTGGTATTGATTTATGCATGCGGATGGTAACTGTTTTTCCTTTAGAACTGGATGTGATGCCTCTTCTGGTGCGGCCGGCTGGCTGCTCTCCCAGATGCACGGCGCAAAGCCCTGGAGTTGCTGCTTCGCAAGGAAAATGATGGGGTATTTGTGAGCAGTCTCCTTTGGGTTTTTTCCGATCAATTACAGAGAGGGGTCTGTCCAGCAGCACAGAGGGGAGGCGATGGTGTCTGATGGATCGCTCACTTTCCTGGGATTCAGGAGGCCTGGGTTTTCTTCCCAGCTCTGGCCTGCTGGGTGACTTGGGCAAATCGCATCATCTCTCTGCGTGTCAGTTTCCCCCCGCCCTCTACAATGGATACGATGGCGTGAGCTTTGAGATCAACCAAGCGAGGTATCGCTAGGGAGTGTGGTTCTGCACGACACAAGGTGTGATGCCTGGTGTTGTGTCTTCCCCTCTTTGTACAACACAAATAATAGGAAGAAACTATAGGGGCACATTTGGGTCCAAATAGCCCTGGGTTCTAACGCAACACAAACGAACCAGGGCTAGCTGCTTGCATGCTGCTGCTTGGGCCGGTTTCTGGTTTTGACGCTTTCTTCAAAATCCGACGTTACAACTTCTCGGTTCGAAATGACGCTTCGCTTAGAAATTTAGCAAGATTTATTCAGAAAAAACGAAAGGGAAACACCAAAAAGGGCTGGAACAGGCCAGACAGGCTGCGCAGACCGGCAGCCAATCAGCAAGGGCCTGTGGGAAGCCAATCAAGGCCAAGAAAGAGGCAGCCAATCAGGGCCAGGCTGAGTCCTATATAAAGGCTGCAGCAGAGAGGCGAGGGCAGTCTCCCCCTGACCAGCAAGGGAAGAGGGCTGGCTCCTGGTAGAAGGAGCAGTACCCAGGGCAGGGGGAGAGCTCTGGCTGACCCTGCCAGACTGCAGGCCTTGAAACAAGGGCTGAGTGGGTGCTAGGGCTACAGGGAAGTGGCCCAGGCAACAACAGGGAATGGAGGAAGGCAGCAAGCGCTGCCGCTCAAGGGTCCCTGGGCTAGGGCTCAGAGTAGTGGGCGGGCGTGGGTCCCCCACCCGTGTCCCGCACCTTGCCATGAGGGAGCGTGGCCCATGGACTGCAACTTGTCCCTGAGGTCAGGGGCTAGACTTTGGGGTGGCAGGTGGCCGTGAAGACGAGGGAGAAGTAGAGCACTCAGCTAGCGGGGTGACTGATGGGCTCAGCAGTGAGGTTATGCCGGTGGAATGGGGGATTAGACTCCGCAGAGCGGCTGAATTAGCAGCCATGACCCTTTGGAAATGAATTCTTCTCCACGACGGGCCCGCTAATGCGCAGCAGGGAAGAAAGAAATCGCAAGGCTGACAGTGCTGGAAAAGGTCACACCGTCCAGATGAAATGATCCTTCTTCCTAGCATGGGGCTCACTTTGCTTTCACGGGATAAAATAGTTTCTCCCCGCATGCATGGTGCCAGCAGCTCCACTTGAAAGGCGGATGGGCTTTCCATCCGCTGGGAAATCCAGACATCCTGAAACGCGGTTTTGTTCCGAATTGGCCTGAAAGCAAAAAAATGTCAGTCCCGTGAAACAACATTTAAAAAAAAAAAAATTTTTTTTTTGCATTTTTTTTTATAACAGCCACGCTAGCTCTTTCACCCCTCTAGGTGATCTGGGGCCTCATTCCAAAATGCCGACTGTACCCTGTAGGGTGAAGCTGCTGCCCGCATCCCAGTTACACTAAGCCGTGTGAGCAGGGGCTGGAATTCTACCTCTGCTGTTGGGTCTACCATCTCAGAGGACCAGGTTATGCTGAGCCCGTCATCAACGCGAATGCAGCGTGGTCTGCTGGTTAGACATGCACTGGGACTCTGGAGATGGGGGGTGATGAATTCGGGGGGGGGGGGTGTCAATGGGACCTGGATTTCACTTCTGGGTTTTAGCCTTGGCTCTGCCATTGACCTGCAGTATGAGGTAGGACAGACCCCTTCCCTCCCACCTTTTCTCTCTCATTTATTTAATTGGTAAACTCTTTGGTGGCAAGGACTCTCTCTTGCTAGGTAGCTGTGAAAGTGCCCAGTGAGCCACGCGGGTTGTGTTCTAGATTCCCCTCTGGACAGGCTACCTGCGATAGTGTGCTGGCTCTGTAGCTCAGGCTAGAGCAGGGTTTGCTTTTAGCTCTGGAGATCCCTGGTTCAAGTCCCCGACGGGGTAGCTAACGCTCGCACAATGAGACCTCACTTTTGGCGGAAGGCTCTGGGCACTAAAGTGATGCAAATAAATAATTAATAGCAAAGTTTGGTCTTGTATCAGAGCCAGGACCAGATGCCCAGTTGGCATAAATGGGTTTAACTCTGCTAAAGTCAGTAAAGGTGATTTAACCAGCTGGGGATCGGTCCTACTGTTGAATGGGATCCTGGCCCATGCTGCAGCTTTGGGGTTCTGCACAGCCGCCGGCTTCTTCCTTTCCCTGGGGGTGCTCAATCCCCGCTCAGCTGCAGGCCCCAACCCCACTCCACCCCACCCCTTTCTGCCCCCTCCCCCGAGCACACCCTGTCCTTCTTCCCCCCTCCCACCAGCGCCTCCTGCACGCTGCAGAACAGCTGATGCATGGTGGGTGGGAGGCACTGGGAGCAGGGCCGGCTCCAGGCACCAGCTGAGCAAGCTGGTGCGTGGGGCAGCAGATTGTTCGAGGCGGCGTTCTGCCCAATCCTAGGGCGGCACGGCCGCTTTTTTTTTTTTTTCTTGTTCTGCTCCGGCCGCCCTGTAGGGGGCGGTGGCGCGGAGAACCAGAGCGCCCTGCAGGGCAGTCCTCTTCCTTCCCTCCCCACCGGCCGGAGCGGAGCCCTCGCGGCAGGAGGCGGCGCAGCGGGAGGGGCCGCGTGGCAGCGCCCCTGCTGTAGCCCTGGCCGCCCCCTTCTCTCTCTCTCTCTCTCCCGCCCGCTCCCGCCCACTCCCCCTTCCACCCAGTCCCCCTGCACCCGTGCTCCGGCCGCGCTGTTTTTTTTTTTTCGCTTTGCCGTTCTGGCCGCCTCGTGTTTTTTTTTTTTTTTTTTTTGCTTTTTTGCTTGGAGCGGCCAAAAAGCCAGAGCTGGCCCTGGCTGGCAGGGAGGGGGGAGGAGTTGATTGGTGGGGCCGCCAGCAGGCGGGAGGCACTGGGACAGAGGGGGTGCGTTGCTGGCTGCGGGTGGGTGCTAAGCACTTGCAAATTTTTTCCCGTGGGTGCGCCCCATTCTGTGCCTCAGTTTCCCCATTTGTCAAATGAGGATAATGATCCTGGCCTCCTTTGTAAAGCACTTTGAGATCTACTGATGAAACGTGCTATAGATGACCTAGGCACTATTCTACTGCGTGGAGTCCAATCCACTTCTGTGCTGAGTCCAGGCCATCCATCTTACGCTTGTTAGGCTCCTCTTGGAGCAAGGGATTTATGGGAACAATCCCTCCTCACTGTACACAGGAACACAACTCATGTTAACATCAATGGGTGCAGGATCACCCTCTGCCTGGGGGGCAGGCAGTCTCGTGGGCAGAACATGACAGGCTCTCAGGACCCCTGTATTCTATTCCTAGCTCTGCTGCGTGACCTTGGCCAGCCATTCCCTCTTCCCGTTGTCCGCTCTGAATGCGAGCCCTTTAAGACAGGGACTTTCTCACTAGATTTGTACAGCACCTTGTACAATGGGATCTCTAGGCACTCCTATTGTAATGATCTTCAAGTCAGTGTTTGCCTAGTCTAGCAGAGAACACTGAATTGTTATTATGACAATAGCTCAAATGCAGATCAAGGCCTCATGGTTAGGCACTGTACTGAAACATATTGAGAAGGGCCTAGATCCTCAGAGGTATCGAGGTGCTTAACTCCCATTGACATTGATGGTCTGGGCTAGAGTCCCTGTCCTGAAGAGTTCACAATCACTACACTGTGTAAAATACTCCCCAATGTTACAGCGGCCCGCATGAAAAGCCAGCGTGTTAAGATGCAGCCCACAGACCTGTTAAGCCATTTTAAACTGAAGGCCCATCTACTTAGATTTGCTCTTTGAGATAGGGGCAATCTCTTGTTCTTTGCTCGTACAGCACCTAGCGCAAGCTGTGACTGCGGCTCCGAGATGTGTTACCCCAATGCACATAATCCCTCGTAATATTACAACTCTGCAAATGGCCCAGGGCTGCCTCTAGGCCCAGCTTCGTTACAGATGGGATGTATTCACCAGATGTTCTTTTGGTCCCATCATCCTGGGTGTCCCCCTCTCTCTCGCTTTTCCTTTCTCTCCCGCACAGCTGGGAACTAAAACAAACAGAGAGACAAAAATCTAAAAGCTGGAAAGAAACAGGGTGGACGGTGAGGAGACGGGGAGAGAAGCAGCCACGGAAGAAGCATGAATTGGTGAGCGAGGGCTGTACGGCTGGATTTCTGGGCGGGATTCGTTGCTGACACTGCAGGCCTGTTTCAGAGTGTGAGATAAATTAAATGAAGGTGAATTCATTAAGGATAAAATAAATAGAGTCCAGGAGTTGAGCTCAGCTTGCAGGAAACACACCGCCTCCTAGGGGAGCCACATTGGGCATTGTTCAGTATCTTACAGTTGTGCCTACAGGCCCAAACCAAGATCAGGGCATATGTTAGTAAAAGACTCTCTGCTCCATCGAATTTACAATCTAACTAGACCAGACATAAGAATGTAAGAACAGCCACATTGGGTCAGACCAATGGTCCATCTAGCCCAGTATCCTGTCTTCCAACAGTGGCCAATGCCAGGTGCCCCAGAGGGAATGACCAGAACAGGGAATCAAGTGATCCATCCCCTGTCGCCCACTCCCAGCCTCTGGCTAACAGAGGCTCAGGATACCATCCTTGGCTAATAGCTATTGATGGACCTATCCTCCATGAATGTATCTCGTTCTTTTTGAACCCTGTTATAGTCTTGGCCTTCACAACACCCTCTGGCAAAGAGTTCCACAGGTTGACTGTACAGACGCTCCCCAGGTTACGCAAACCCTACTTACGGAAATCCACACTTACGGAAAAAGTCCTGTAAGTTCCGTAAGCTTTTTTTGTTTGTTTTGCGTAATTGTCGGGTATACATTCCCAACTTGGGCGAAATTCGACTTGCGCAAGGCATTCTGGAACGGAACACTTGCGTAAGTCGGGGAGCGTCTGTACGTTGTGTGAAGAAATACTTTCTTTGGTTTGTTTTAAACCTGCTGCCTATTAATTTCATTGGGTGACCCCTAGTTCTTGTGTTATGAGAAGGAGTAAATAACACTTCCTTATTTACTTTCTCCACACCGGTCATGATTTTATAGACTTCAATCATATCCCCCCTTAGTCATCTCTTTTCCAAGCTGAAAAGTCCCAGTCTTATTAATCTCTCCTCATATGGAAGCTGTTCCATACCCCTCATCATTTTTGTTGCCCTTTTCTGTACCTTTTCCAATTCCAATAAATCTTTTTTGAGATGGGGCGACCAGATCTGCATGCAGTATTCAAGATGTGGGTGTACTATGGATTTATATAGAGGCAATATGATATTTTCTAACTTATCATCAATCACTTAATGATTCCCAACATTCTGTTCACTTTTTTGACAGCTGCTGTGCATTGAGTGGATGTTTTCAAAGAACTATAGGCAATGACTCCAAGATCTCTCTCGAGCGGTAACAGCTAATTTAGACCCCATCATTTTGTATGTATAGTTGGGATTATGTTTCCAATGTGCATTACTTTACATTTATCAACATTGAATTTCATCTGCCATTTTGTTGCCCAGTCACTCAGTTTTATGAGATCCCTTTGTAACACTTCGCAGTCTACTTTGGACTTAACTATCTTGAAGTTTTGTATCATCTGCAAATTTGGCCACTTCCCTGTTTTACCCCTTTTTCCAGATCGTTTATGAATATGTTGAATAGGACTGGACACAGGTTAGGAGGAGAAATCAAGGTGAAATGACTTGCACAAGCTCAGTAGCCAATTCAGGAATCAAACCTGGGTCCCCTGACTCCAAGTCTCTACCCACTAGACAACACTGCCTCTCAGGGCTCGATTTCTAAAAGACATCCTGTCCCAATGGCTCCCACTCTTCTCAGTGAGGGCGGAGATTCTCCATTGTCTTCAATCAGAGCTGCGGGATGCTAAGCCTGTCTGAAAATTCTGGCCCAAGGGCCTAACAGACGTGACCTGGTAAAATCAATGTGTGCCAGCAAAGGGGAAGTGTGTGTGTGCTGCATAGAGACGATGTCCTTGGGGCTTGTCTAGATCAGAAAACGTTGCACTAATTTACCAAATTGATCTTAACCAAGAAATGAAGCCGTTCCGTGTGTTGGTGTTAGGTGTTTACAGCAGCGTAACTAGATAGATTTTTAAATTGAGCTGAGGAGGGACTTTCAAAAGTGGTTTGGTGATTTAGGAGCACTGAGACTTGTAGCCCAACTCACGGAGATCCTTTTGAAAATCACACCCTTTCTCCCTGTGTTGGCCCTGCAAAGTCAGGTAATTTATCTTAGTCCTGAGACTCTTCCCGGAGCTGGGCTGACATCCCTGATACGCTGGTGAGGAAAATACATCAATAAATCAATGAGGAATTTCAGATACCGTTGGAAACAGGGTTGAATCTTGCACTGGTGCAAACTGGGGTAGCTTCATTTACACCAAGGGAGCTGTGATTTGGAGCAGCTGAGGACCTGAAGAGTCAATTGTTTGCCAAGTGCAAATCGGGAAGGGAAAGAAAATGCTATTGTCAGCGTTGCAAGTGGGCATTATAAACAATGCAGAGTAAAGATGAAAATGAAAAAGCATTTAAAAAATCGCTGGGCTGCCCAGACTTCCATAAACCTCAGGGGTTTAGCTGCCATCTGAGCAGTTTCCTTGGTCCCTTATTGTTTGGGGGAATGATTATAGTTGATCAGCTGTTTTGCAGCATCCCCCCAAACAATATAATGATCACCAAAACCTGCCCCCTTACCAGCAGTCTGAATGTCTCTGCTTTGCTGATTAGCGCTGATGCACTGTGTCAGCTTTAACAACCCAATTCTGCAGTGACTATCCAAGAAAAATTCCCAGTGATTTCAAAACTCCTGCAAACCACATACACCATAACATAAGAGCGCCCATACTGGGTCAGACCAAAGGTCCCTCTAGCCCAGTATCCTGTCTTCCGAAAGTGGCCAGTGCCAGGTGCCCCAGAGGAAATGAACAGAACAGGGAATCATCAAGTGATTCATCCCCTGTCGCCCATTCCCAGCTTCTGGCAAACAGAGGCTAGGGACACCGGCCCTGCCCATCCTGGCTAATCGCCATCGATGGACCTATCCTCCATGAACTTATCTAGTTCTTTTTTGAACCCTGTTCTAGTCTTGGCCTTCACCACTTCTACTGGCAAGGAGTTCCACAGGTTGACTGCATGAAAAATGGAAATTCCTAAACAAAAAAAAACTTTGTAAACAAAGAATCCAAGTGAAAATGTGTTGAAAGTGTGTTTCAGGGGAGTCCACCTCATTTCTGTGCTCCTCCTACCCTAAAAAGCATTTTCTTTTGGCACCGAGGCTGATTTAAGTGATAGGTTAGTGTGATGAAGCCATGAAACCTCGCACTGGCAGAAAAAGGGTTACAGAGAGACAGCCTATGGGCCCAGCTAGCCCCGGCCTGGTATACCTGTAGCCAGTGCCAGGCCTGGAGGGGGAAGAAAAGGAGAGCGCGTGACTCAGTTGAGGGCTGCCTGGTGAAGAGGAAGGAGGTAGCTCTGCCTCTCCAAGTGAAGGGAGCATCACTACAAGCCGGGACAGCCACCGGGGGAGTAGTGCTGTGACCCTGGGCGAGAGAGTCTGTTGAGGAGACCGAGGAGCACCCCGAAGTGAGCGAACTTTGCTATTAGACTCACTGTAAGGACATTGTGGGCAGGGCCGGCTCCAGGCCCCAGCTTAACAAGCAGGTGCGTGGGGCGGCCAAGGGAGAGGGGCGGCACCTGTGGCAATTCGGGGGCGGCAGGTCCCTCACTTCCTCTAGGAGCGAAGGACCTGCTGCTGCCGCCGCTCGCGGCTTTTTTTTCTTCCCCCCCAATTGCCGTCACCGGTCGCGATTGTGATCGCGGCTTTTTATTTTATTTTATTTTATTGCTTGGGGCGGCAGAAATGCTGGAGCTGGCCCTGATTGTGGGGCTAGGCCCGCTCCACCCTTACATCCACCCTGAGGGACCTGAAGCTGCAGCAGGAAGCTGCAAAAGTTCCACAAGGGGGCGCTACTCCAGGCAAGCCCCTATGGGCTGTTTGAACTAAAAGGCCACATCCCAAACTGGAGGGACATAGGTAGGAAGTAGCCCAGGGCGGCGGACTTAGACTCTCTGCAGGGAGCACCCTGCCAGTGTTGCTTCCCACCGGGCCTGGTGGAGAGGGAAAGCCTGGGTCCCCCTACCACATCCCCTTAAGGGCTGAGTCCCAGATGCAAGTGGAGGCCAGCAAGGTCCCAGCCTAAGGTCAGGAAACAGGCACCTCTGCCAGGCAAGCAGGGGGCTGGATGTCAGGTGCACTAACAGCTGGGCTGTCCGGCCCTCCGAGACGAGCACCCTATTGTAGTTACATACCTCAGTTAGTAGTTCTGCAGTTTCATATTGGAGTTCCATCGGAACTCTTGGGTGAATCCCATCTGGTCCCGGCGACTTATTCCTGTTTAATGCACCAGTTTGTTCCAAACCGCCTCTATCGACACCTCAATCTGGGACCGTCCCTCAGCTGTATCCCCTAAAAAAATGGCTCAGAGGGCAAAAGGTCCCTCCCGTCCTCTGCAGCGAAGGCTGAGGCAAATAATTCATTTAGCTTCTCCTCAAGGGCCTTGTCTTCCTGGAGGGCTCCTTTAGCACCTCGTCCATCCAGTAGCCCCACTGATTGTCTGGCAGGCCTCCTGCATCTGATGCACTTAAAAAACGTTGCTGTGAGAGAGAGAGCGAGAGAGATATTTGTGTGTGTGCACTATTTATATACCGTAATGCTACTCACCACAGACATCCTCTACTTAACAATGGGTTAGTGGCTACCAAAATATGTTTAACATAATTAAAAATCAAACTTACACCTTCTCCACCCTGACACGTCTCATTCCAATTCTATTCATAAAAATACTCCTCTGCACAAGCAACACCTCCTGCAAAGGGAAAATGTACAACCTGCTGGCGTGGTTTAATGTACCCTGGGATTATATTCCTTTTGAAATATTTATTACTTAATAAACAACACGTGAAAGCTGTTGATCGAAGGGACTGCCAGGGCCAGCTCTAGGATTTTTGCTGCCCCAAGCAAAAAAAATGTTGGCTGCTCCCCCCGCCCCCAGCCCCTCCCCAACTCCGCCCCTTCCGAACCCCTTCTCCAAATCCCAGACCCCGCCTCCTCCCCCGGGGGTGCTGCATTTCCCCCATCCCACCACGACCTCCCGCCCTAGCTCACCTCCGCTCCGCCTGCTCCCCCGGGCGAGGGAGGGCGGAGAAGCGGAGCAGCGGCGCGTTCAGGGGAGCAGGCAGAGCAGAGGTGAGCTGGGGCGGCGGGGGCACTTTTTGTCCAGGCCACGGAGTCGGTGCCTATGATGGTCGGCGCCAGAATGCCACCCCTAGAAATGTGCTGCCCCAAGCACCTGCTTGTTTAGTTGGTGCCTAGAGCCGGCCCTGGGTACTGCTGTGGCCCCCGTTCCATAGCATGGAAGCGCCTCGCCGTCTTTAACGTTATCATTTTGTATATGAGGAATTGAGACACAGAGAGGCCAAGGGCCAGATTTTCAAAGGTATTTCAGTGCCTAAAGATGCAGATTGACACCTAACTCCCACTGAAATCACCAGCTCCTATGGAAACCAACGGGAGTTAAGTTCCTAGGCACTTTTGAAAATTCCATTGGGGTAGGATTCACAACGGCATTCAGGAACCTAATTCCCTAGGCCAGTGGTTCTCAAAGCCAGGCCGCCGCTTCTTCAGGGAAGCCCCTGGCGGGCCGGGCCGGTTTGTTTACCTGTCGCATCGGCAGGTTTGGCCGATTGCGGCTCCCACTGGTCGTGGTTCGCCGCTCCAGGCCAATGGGGGCTGCGGGAAGGGCGGCCAGCACGTCCCTTGGCCTGCGCCGCTTTCCGCAGCCCCCATTGGCCTGGAACAGCGAACCGCGGCCAGTGGGAGCCGCGATCGGCCAAACCTGCCGACACGGCAGGTAAACAAACCGGCCCAGCCTGCCAGGGGCTTTCCCTGAACAAGCGGCGGACTGGCTTTGAGAACCACTGCTCTAGACCACCCTTCCTCTTGATAGTATTCAGTGGGCTTTAGGCACCTACATAGCTTTGTCAATTGCACCCTAGGTGCCTATCTGCATCTTTAGATACCTAAATACTTGTACAGGTCTGGCCTTAATCCACACAAGAAGCTGGTGGCAAAGCAGTGATTGGAACCCAGGTCTCCCATGTCCACCCTTCCTCTCGATAGTGTAGATTCAACAGCCTACTTCTTGCACAGGACAAAACAAGGGGCAGAGTTAAGGTTGGTTGAATGATGTAAGACAGAGGTGATAGTGAGTGGTGAGGATTTATGGGACTATGAGGAACTGGCTGGATTATGCCTGAATTGTTCAGGGGTCGTGCTGGAAAAAACGTGAGGTGGCCCCAGTGCTTTAACTACTGTGTCGTCTCAACCTGCTCAGAGAAGATCCACATGACAAGATGGTAAGCACACCAGTGGCTTGTCTACACTTCTGAAGGGGCTGTCCAACCTGCCCGGGACCCCGGGTACTTACTCAGGCTGCCTGCCCCAGCCTTAGTTACAAGGCCCAGATCTGTTAACCAAGGCTGTGACAAGCTCCCCTGTCTCTCGATGTGGTCCAGCCATTGCAGCAGCAGCAGGACGGAGGATCACACTGTCGAGTGGGGGTTGGATGACATTGTCGCTGGTGGAACTGCTCAGGTGTTGGCGTCCATGGGAAATGGTTCTGAACAGATGCTGCCCTCTCTTCCCACTTCCAGCGGAAGGTGCCCAACAGCAGATGCTGGTTTCACATAAATCAGGCCAAACAATCACTGACTAATCAGCTTCTTGGAACAGCAGCAACCAACGGAAACTTGGCCTTTCGCCTTCTCCACCTGGCCGGTACTAGCAGCGTCCACGCCTGCCAGGGCCTCCAACCCCAGAACTGCCTGAACTAAACCCAAGCAGGGAACCCATATGTAGGCCCCACACTCACCGGTGGGCTTGGTCAGCCGGTCCTGCTGCACCTGTGAGAGGTGTCAAACCTGGATGGCGGGAGTGAAAGGGGGGAAAACCCAGGGGAAGGAGTGGACCTCTTGTGTTTACCCTTGGAAAGAAGCCCTAGTCCTACCCAGAGATTGTTGAAATCAAGGTCTATGTGGGCCCAGGATCTTCCTTGATGCTGGTAGATGCCAGCGCCTACAGGGGCAGGTAGGCCTGCAGGGGGACTTTCACATCTGTGACTAATCTGTTTCCCTTTTTGGCTCTATGGATCCTGGGAAGGGACTGTCAGAAAGGCCTGAAGAGAGGCTGAAGTGGGAGGTAGCCCAGGAAAGAAGCAGGGGGTCTAAGCAGACCGTAGCTGCTTGCTGCAGGATGCCCGGGCTGGACCCCAGAGTAGAGGGAGGGCCTGGGTTCTGCGACAGGCCCACTGTGGTGCGAAGACTCCAGAGACACGGGGTGAAATATCTCTTGAGTCTGAAATGGGGCCGAAGACCCAGTAGGAGGCTGGCTGGATAATTGTTGTGTTGGACTCTCTGTTACCCTAGAGGGGGACCTGGCCAGAGGGCCCAGTCACGAGAAGTAGATGACTATTGTCGGCCTGGAGTGACTGTCGGCAAGGGGCATCAGAGAAGACCCGGCTACACCATGCCCATGCTTCAATCCTACACAGCATGCACCCTTCCCCCTCCAGGCTGTAATTAACGCAGTGGCTTCGATGGAAGTTGCTGCTCCATGGGGCTGGTTCTGTATTAATATTCCATCAAGGATGCTTGTTTGTCGTTCAGCATCCAAGCTAATTGCCCCGCTCTGTCTGCCAGATAAATGGAGCTCGCGCTAATGAGCATTTATTCAGGGACACGGACGCCGCCAGTGTTCTGTTTTGGGAGCTCCTTCCCCACACGATGCAGCCACTGTAGCAATAACTAGGATCCCACACCTGGCCCATCACCTAATGCACCATCTGGACCAGTTTGTTTAGGAGAGAGCTGTCTTTCTGCAGCTGACTGTCTTCCAGTGTGTTGTATAAATAGCACGATTCAGGTGAAGGATGCGAGGGATTTAAAAACACGTATATTGATTTTAACAGAAAGAAATGTCAAAATGGGTTACGCAACTGCAGTAAACACACCGGGTGAAGTCCTGGCCCCACTGAAGTTGATGGCAAAACTCCTGCTGATTTTAACGGGGACAGTATTTCACCCAGAGCTTCAGTCTGCTAAGCGTGGGCTTCCCCACTCCCAGAGACTGTACAAATGACACTGTCCCAGCTGGGGACAGTGCAGCAAGCCGCCAGCTCTAATTACAGGAGTTCCTGCTCTCTTGTGGCTTCCCAGTGCAGCCCTGGTTGGAACTTGGCCGCTGTTGAGGTCCTCAGCGAAATTGATTCAGCCACTTACCATCACCCATTGGGAGGAAACAAGGATCTTTACAAAAACCCAACTCCCTGCCGGAACGGATTCCATGACTCCCATGATGGTAATGCAACCTTAATAGCAATATCATAACATATACCTGGCTCTCACATAGCCCTGCTTGTCTGTAGATCTCCAAGCACTTTACAATTATGGGTGGCATTGTGGTCCTCATTGGTAAAGTGAGGCTACTTACCACATGCACAGTTATTCACAGGTGTGAATCTTTGCAGGACCGGACCTTTAGGCTGTAAGCTCTTTGCGATAGGGTCTGCCATTTGCTATAGGTTTGTACAGCACCTAGCGCATAAGGGGACCTAACTTCATTGGCCTCTAAAACAGTACTACAATATGAGAGTTTACTAATAAATAATTTCCCTGCATAGCTGAGGGACTTGGAGGGGGGTGACTGGGGGGGGGGGGGGAAAAGGGGGGGGGTATTGCCGCGGGGACTGTGGGGGTTTTGTTTGGGGGAGC